>NC_140941.1:154683556-155098556 GCF_014529385.1 Adiantum capillus-veneris | reverse complement strand
TTAAGTAAGTGTTACTATCTTGCTAGCTTTGAAAACTCAGATAATAGGTTTGCTAACTCAGGTAGAGTCTCTGCAGCCTGATCAAAAGTCAACTCCCACTGCACACTCACACAGAGGTGTTTCTCCTTGATCCACAAATGTCTGTAATTATTAGACAAAAGAATAGTCCATCTGGGACCTTTGAGAGCTGGTTCCGCCACTGTGCTATGCTGGAAGTTACTGTGATCATCTTCCCATATGAGAACAACCATCACTGGAGTCTCATATGCCTTGATGTTGACCAACCAGCAGTGTGGGTGTTCAATTCAATAAAAGGAACCCACCCTGAAATTAGGCTGTAAGTGTTTTGTGTCAGAAAGTGTTTATTATAGATATCCATGTAAATTTGAAGCCTCATGCTAACATCTTGACATTGCCTTGTGCAGTTGTATAAAGAGGTTGTTGCTTGCCTATGGCAAGCTATGTGGAAGGTATGAACTATACAAGGCCACAATCAAAGAAGTACCTGTCCCAAATCAAACCGATGGGAATTCTTGCGGCTGGAGATGTCTTCTCCATGCAGAATATGTCCTGCAAAGCTACTTTGCATTAAAACCTTTCATGACTAAGGTACCCATTTTGCAATGCATTCAGTTAGTTTTGTTTTAGTCTATAAAAGAATTCTCATCATGTGGTCTTTCAATTTTGCAGAGTGCTTTAAAAAACTACACATATGATTATTTGCAAAGATATCGGGTAAGTTTAATACAACACCTGCTTACTATGTCTAGCCCTAGAGAGCTTGAAGATAGCGGCTTGGATGAGCGCACTATTGATCTTACAAAACATGACGTGCCACCACGATAAACCCCTACATCCGATACAGTGGAATCGCATCGGGCCGAGGGTGTCATATCAGCAGAAGATCAAAGAGTCGAGGATGAGGAAAGGACAAATGAGCATATGGAAGCAGCTAAGGTTCAACCGGAGGAGACAATAAAAGAGGCAAGTCAGCCTGTGGAACAGCCAAAAGAGCCTATGGCTGAAACCGAAGATGAGGAAAGCAGGCCTATAGATGAGCAAAAGGATATGGATGAGGAAAGCAGGCCTCGGGACGAGCAAAATGATATGGATCAGGAAAGGATGTATGAGGCAAGCCGATCAACCTTGAATCAGGCAGAAAGGGCCATGGGGGAGACCCCTGATGAAGATTTGAATGATGACTATGAAGATAAAGCGGAGGAGAGGAACAACGACATGAACACTACAGAGACCCAGTATGGACCCTTGCTACCTGTAGATACGGTTGTTCCGGTAATGTCTATTCAAGTATGGCAAAATATGTTCAGCTTATAACTACTTATATGTACTTGTCAACTTTTACAGAGGTTGATTATCTTGGACGTCAATGGATTGCTGCTGATGCGGGTGCCTCTCGGTGACAGAGGACCCTTTGAGGATTTGCAAACGTTTCGGATGGGAACTTGTCGAGTCGTGGTTCGTCCAGGAACCAAGGAGTTTATTGAGTTTCTTCTTCCTCGCTTCAGAGTTGGCATATGGTCTTCAATGCAAAGGCAAAACTTATCGCCACTAGTTGCAATAGTTTGTAGTGTATGCCAAGCTCACACGTCAGATTTTGCCTTTTTGTATGATCAAAGAAAATGCGTTACTGTTGAGGGCCACTACCACCCTAAAAAACCAGGATTACCTCTTTTGTACAAACCGTTTAGCCAAATCGGTGTACCCTTTGATGCAACTAATACACTACTAATTGATGATACTCCCGAAAAGGGAGAACTAAATCCGCCGGGAACAACTATCTCACCACCTTCTTTCGAGGGGCATTCCTTCGATTTTTACCTTGAAGACATTCTGATTCCATACTTACAGAAATTGTATCTCAGTCCATTGTTCACGGACGAGTTTGTACTTTCTAATGAATTAAGATGATTCTTCTATCTGTCTTTGTCTTGTCTAACATATATATATATATATATATATATATATATAATATATAGACAGACAGAGAGAGAGAGAGAGAGAGAGAGAGAAAGATAAAGAGAGAGAGAGATTTGACGTGGTAAACAAATGTATTTCAAGCACACTTTTTCACAGGGCACAATTGAAAAATGAGATCAATAAACTTCATGTCTTGAAAGTCATTTGTATACACTTGGGTTTACAAGAATATCTGTTACATTGACCCTACTTCAACCCGACCATCCAACTCTTTGCACAAAATATCTTTTTCTCTTCGCCGCATCACCTTACGGCCAGCTAAGAAAAAGGAAAAATCTGATAGTTCCTTGTCCATTGACTCTTCAATGATGTCATTTCGCAAATGCTGAAGACTGCATAGCTCCCTTATTGTAACCACCAATAGTAGGCCATTCTCTTTATCAATCACTTCCACATCCACCGTAGGATTATCTTCCAAACCTGCACAAACTTGGTCCATAGGAATGTACTTACCGTTTAGCATTTGTGATCGCATATACCAAAATGAGAGTAATAGTGATTGGCTTGCAATCATGTACTTGACAACTAGAGTATCAAGCGCGACCTCGCACCGTAAACCAATCTCTTCCTTTGCATACCATCCTTTGTCAAGAAGTTTGTCACAGGATGACTGCTGAAATGACTTGCACATGAACATAGTTTTTGTAACTCTGATGTTGTAGCTATGAAACAGCTCTATGAAGAGTGCAACAGGACAAAAGTTTGCAATTCGAACCAGTTTGGTAGGAACAGAGCTACGCAGAGACCTTTGTATATCCTTGTAGAGCTTACTTCGCATTGCCTCCACCATTGTTTCCTCGGGAACTGGCCAGTCCACAGTGTTCCAATCGGTCGGTAGAGGTAGTTTCACCAACATGCCATTCTTATTGCCTGAGCTGAGTTGGTAAAAGTGGTCATAAAAAAAGATTCCCTCATCAGCCAATCTTTTGCTGCTCCTCTCTGAATACTGTAGAGAACCAATATGGGTATGTACAACATGGAAGAGGCCTATTATGCACTCCACAGGCTCCCATTGCTCATAAGAAGAGGGATAAACATCTGCAATATATATAAGAAGAGTTAAACTAAGAGTATCAATAAGTACAAATGACAAATCTAATGTAATTGAGTTGTGAAGAGTAGAGACATTACTCATAACAAGCGGGAGAAACATTGCAAAATATATAAGAAAAGTTATAATGAGAGTATTAGTAAGTTCACATGTCAAGAGTACTTACAATTGCAACGTGGTTGATGTATATTTGATACATTTCCACCGTTTGCTATCACCTCTGGATGGGTAAACACATGCTGAACAAGAACTTCCTTTACAGATCTTTTGCCGATCTCAACTTTGAAATCCAACACCCTGGCCTTCCATGCTGAGCGGTAAACGTTGATACCACTAAACCTCTTGGGTCTTCTTGGTTGCATGAGGACCCATGAACCTTTGTTTATCCTTTGTCCAACCCATTGGTTGTCTGCACTTATTGAAGCTGGTATTGTAATTGAGGATATGCTACTACTTGGCCTTCTAGGCAAAGTGCCGTTGTTGTTTGTTGGTGTGAGAGATAGTAAACACCTTGAGGCTCTTGGGCGAGAAGACGTGGATGCCATAACTCTCAGAGAAAAGCTTTAGTGGAGGGAGATTCACTTTGAAAGCATTCTAATGGAGGGAAAGTGTTTTAAAATTCCAATATCTTGTGCGGGCTTAATGGTCACCCTCCAGTACGTTAATGACCATGAGAGAATATCAGAAGTGGGACCACACGCAAGCACCTAAAAGCTCGGTAAAAGTAAGGAAATTACTATGCTACAATCCTAGTTTCGTGAAAGTTTTATGCTATTTTCCTATTTTTTGAGTCTTTCCAGGTACTTTTCTACGTAACGTAGCCTTCATGCTCATTGGACGCGCTCTATTTTTCTCTCTCTTCATATGGCCCTCCAAATGACCTCCAAAATTTCCTAATGGAGAGGGATAGAGAGATAGTGAGAGATAGAGAGCCTATAGAGCGTTCTCTAGAGGAAATTCCATATAGACGGAGATTCTACTTTTGTGTGTGGCAACCCTTGGAGTCAGGGTGTATGCATGGTTTCCTTCTCAAGTGATGACTTCCCAGTGCCCTTGATAATGACCTCTCAGTGCCCTTTTATAGGTGCAGGTTGAATTAATTTAGGATAATCTGATTAGGTTAGGCCCTAATCAGGAGAGACAAAGCAAGGAGTTGGGTCCCATATGGTTGACCCTTGCTCAAAGAAAGAAGTTGGGTCCCATATGGTTGACCCTTGCTCAAAGAAAGAAGTTGGGTCCCATATGGTTGACCCTTGCTTTGTCTTAGGAGAACCTTAAAATGATATCTCTGGGTGGGACTTTGTGACCATCACCCAGAGAGAGGTGGCAATATACAATTGGTTTTTTATACAAGATTTTTCGCTTTCAAACGGAAAAATAGATTACCCTATGGATGTTTACTGTGAAGATGCATTGTGGGCGAGATGTTGGTGAATGGCGAGCTTTGCTTGTGCGTGGGTGTAGCATGTTCGCCAGTTTTGGGGCCGGTCGAGAAATGCCTTCGGCGTCATTCCTTGAACCGATGTCACCATCGCGTGATTTTGGCATCTTTTTGTTGTTGTGTTAGGCGTCGATGTGGAGTTTCTTTGTTTTTTCTTCTTGTGTGTGCATACGATGTGCATGTGTTTGTCTGAATGTGTGTGTGGTTGTTTCTGAGTGCATATGTGACTGTTTGTGTGTGCTTGTAAGTGTGCGATTGTATGGTAAGTGTGTATGTGTATAGGTCAAGGGGGAAAGAGACTACCTACATAGAACATGGGTGTGTATGTGAGTGTTTGTGGGTGTGTGTTTGCATTTAAAATCCCATCATTCATAATCATATACTGAGAGACTTAAATATTGTTTGCAAAAAACATATTGTGTAAAAGACAAAGAAGAATTTCTTGAGATAAAATTCATTACAAGATACTTTGATACATGAGAAACTAGGAGTTTAAGCCGAAAATCCTATAAGATGAAAGCAAGGATCTTTACCTACCAACCAACCACAAGTACAATTAATTAGGACTAATTTGTACTAAATGGGTGACAGGTATATCAAGCAATCCCCACTGCTTGTTGTTATCGCTGTCACATCCCAGACCCCAACCATACTCCTAAACATATACTATGTTTTCTTTAGTTTGTCTATGTAAGTAGGGTCTATTGCGTCTTTGAAAAGCTTTATGGGTTTATATGGTTTGGAAATGGGGTCCTTAATTGCTATTGGCTTGGTTTTCTTTTGCCTATTATGTGCAGCCATGAGCTTGTTCCGAATCTGTTGTAGTTTAAACACGTCCTGAGTGACGCTCATCCTAGCTATCTGCCGGTATCCCTGTTTTTCAGAAATATTTACACACATGTGGTTAATACTTTTATGTACTAGACTGCCTAGCTATTGCCCCAAATATATGTGTATGAATTGATTAATTGCTTCAGTCTATGGTATTTACCTTTTAAACTAATTTTCTTTATACATGTCTATAATTTATAAAAATTTTGGCTGCATTTTGTTTTTAATATCCCTCATTTAAAAAAAAAACATCCGTACACATTGACTTGTACCCTCACAGGAGGTTTTCATAACAATTGTGTCATATCCTTATCCATTTTTATACCACCTAGCAAACTTATATGGGACTTCTTTGAATTCAAATGCTTCAAAAAAGGATAACTTAAAGTTTAATATCTTTGTAATAGCTCATGATCATAGACATATGGTATATTATTTTGTACTAGACCTACGTGATGCCCCAACTATGTATGAATCCCCCAATGGCTGCAATCTATGTTATATACAATCATCTTTTTAAACCAATTTCCTTATAAACGTCTACACTTCTCACAAATTTCAATAGCATTTTTTTTGTATTATCACTCTTTTTTCGAAAAAAGCTAGCCGTATTCATTGACATGTGCCCTCATAGGAGGTTGTCATATCACATGTATCATATCCTTATCCATATTTATACTACCTAGCCAACCTTTATGAGACTTCTTTCAGTTCAAATGCTTCTTTTAAAAAAGGAAAAACTCATAACTGAATATCTTTATTTTAATTCATAAACATCAAAGGAAACCTATTTATCAATTTCTGTATCACATTACCTGGTTATTGCTTGCCGTCGCCATCTGTGTTACTTCTCTTGCGTATGCTTATTATCCAAAGTACTGCACCCTGTCACCGCTATGCCCTTCAAATGATAGATATTTTTGTTGGTTATTAGCTTTATGGTCATGGTTGTTTTTTCTTTTGAATGCTATACTACTCGTATATTTGTATATTGCCTGTTGCATGTGCATCTGTGAAACATTTCTTGTGTATATGCCTATCTGTGTGGACTCAAAATCGATTTTTTTTGTGTCTGTGTGTTTATGACTATGAAAAAAGACTGTTTTCTCATTATCTTTCTGATGCAACATCATCATACCCATGCTACCCTTGTGATGGTGGCTATTGGACTTATCTTCCTTAACTTCTTATGTGTGTGTAAATGCTTCCGGATTATCCTTCTTGTGTATCCCAATCCTTGTGTGTGATTCTGTTATATACCGTAATCGCTACTCATCATGCGCTTTTATGCAAATGGAGATTGCCTACATGGAATGTGTGTATAACCAGGCATACAAGACACTGTAGTTTTTATTATTGAAAACGAATTGTGTGAGTGGTTGATGATATATGACATCAATTACCTTTGTGTCTTGCCGTACTCCGCTTGTTTTTGTATGTACTCAGAGGCCCTCCTTTCTTGGTGTATCCACTAGTTTTCCAAAAGATTGGGATGAATTGATTGTTGTACAACAAGCATCTCGGGTCACCTGGCGCTTGTGTGCTTGATTCAAGGTGTACCCGTGTAGTAGGCGAGCAAACCTCCTTCAGTTGTGAGCCATGCGTTTATGCATTAGTATTCCATGTTGTATTGCCTGAGAGTGCACACTTTCTTATGAACAACCTACTCAGTTGTGAGCCTTGCCCTATGCGCTAATAGTATTATATTGCCTATTATTGAGAGTGTGAGGTTGCAACCCACTTGGTGCAGGTTTCTCTAGTAGATAGATAATGCATGCATGAGATATTGTGTGTGTGAGCCTTGTGAATTCTATTGCTTGAGCTACCTGCTTTTATCAATAGAGTTAGCATTTTGCACCTTTAAAGCTCCACGCTATATGAATTGCTTTATTTGGGGAGGTTACAGTATCCATCGTATACCCTTTAATTTCCCACTTGGCGTTATCCCATCTTCCTTCCTTTTTTAACAAACCTGATTATCTTTGTAAAAGGATTGGAACCTTACCAGTCTCATTACTTGATAAGGACGTCGCTGTAAAATTTATTATGTAAGCAAGCTTATTAAAAAAACCTTTGTAAACTGTGTAGTAACTCCCAATGTGCCGGTAGTTTCCTTGAGCCCGTGTACCACCAATCATGTCTGTAAACATAACTAGGTAACGATCTGGTTTGGGGCCAAATTGTGTAGTCTATTGCATATAAACCAACGGTGTTTGTGTACTAACTAATCATGTGCACTTGTTTGACTTGTGTCAATGCATCCACCATTTGAGTGTTGTTAAAAAAATCGTGTTTTGTAAGATTTTCAAAATTGATGACAATGGAAAATTTGATTATTCAAGGTATTGTACACGCTTCTGGCGACTTCCAAACAAATTACAAATACAATACAAATAAAAGACTTTTCCATGCCAGAAATGTTTACAAAAAAAAGGGGTTGTTCGGCTTTCAAACACCATCATTGTGTCTTGTCTTGGAGTCATTCTTTCTTCCATCATTCTTCTGCTAATGAAGTAGTCGCATGTGACATGTTAGAAGATTAGTAGATTTTTGGTGGCATCAGAACTTGTGTTTTTTTCCAAAAGATCAAATAGTGTTATATTTTTGTGTGTGTATGTGTGTATGTGTGTGTGATATCACAGAATTTTGTCGATATGTGTCATGTGTTCAATATACTGTGTGTGTGTGTGTGTGTAGAGGTAGTGTGTGTTTGTAAACGACGACACACACACACACACACACACACAGAGAGAGAGAGAGAGAGAGAGAGAGAGAGAGAGAGAGAGAGAGAGAGAGAGAGAGAGAGAGAGAGAGAGAGAGAGAGAGAGAGAGAGAGAGAGAGAGAGAGAGATTATTATATGATGAGCCGGCTCACAGAGAGCGACGGGGGGAGAGAGACAGAGAGAGAGATAGAGAGAGAGAGAGAGAGAGAGAGAGAGAGAGAGAGAGAGAGAGAGAGAGAGAGAGAGAGAGAGAGAGAGAGAGAGAGAGAGAGAGAGAGAGAGAGAGAGAGAGAGAGAGAGGGAGGGAGGGAGGGAGAGGGTGAGTGTGTGTGTGTGTGTGTGTGTGTGTATAGGTAATGAGAGAGAGCGAAAAAGATATTATGCTGAGCCCACTAGGCTATTGTCGAAATCGTAAAGGAGGGCGAGGGAGAGTCAACGAGGGAGAGAGAGAGAGAGAGAGAGAGAGAGAGAGAGAGAGAGAGAGAGAGAGAGAGAGAGAGAGAGAGAGAGAGAGAGAGAGGGATTTTATGCACCCACTAGGTTGGTTATGTAGAAAGTGTGAGAGAGAGAGAGAGAGAGAGAGAGAGAGAGAGAGAGAGAGAGAGAGGGATTTTATGCACCCACTAGGTTGGTTATGTAGAAAGTGAGAGAGAGGGAGTGAGAGGACGAGAGGGAGTGTGTGTGTGTGTGTGTGTGTGTGTGAGAGAGAGAGAGAGAGAGAGAGAGAGAGAGAGAGAGAGACTAGCTTGAATAATGGATGAGAGGGAGAGAGAGAGTTGTCCCATGCATGGCGTCCCCCTGTGGGTTGAGGAACGAGAGGGAGAGAGAGTGTTTCTGGCTGCATGTGATAATGAAGGAGGGAGAGGGGAATAATGGAGGAGGGGGAGGAGGGTGGTGCCAAGGGAGGGAAGACAATGGCGGGAAGCAGCATAAAAAAAGAACATTTTTTTGTTTATTTTTGGTTCTTGCGGTTGCGGCTTGTGAAATCCGGCCATCATTAGCCCTCCCCTTCTGGCTAGAGGCATTCATGCTTCTAGCTTTGCTTTTGATTCCCTAGTAGCAGATTTGGAGGGTTCTCTATTCTTTATAATATCTAGCATGAACTCTGGATCAAACCTTAAGAAGTACCTTATTATCCTCCATCCATTGACTCATGTCTTGTGAATTCCACCATCTGCTTCCATCAATTTGTAGCTGCCATTAGTGTATTTCTTTTTGACAATGAATGGCCCTTCCCATCTGGGCTAAAACTTTTTATCTTTCCTAGTGTCAAATCTGTTGTCGTATCTCAACACTAGCATGCCTTTCTTGAGACCCTTTTCTTTAAGCCATTGATTGAATGTGAGTAAGCATCGCTCTGCTTGCAAACATCCTCAATTTCATACCAGATATACATGCCATAGACGATTTAGTGTGGTTAGAACTCTTTTATCATCACATGTATCATGCAGGAAAGGTCATGAAACATAGATACAAATGACTTAATGAAACCTTCATACTTTTGTCATTTCATCTACGATAGAAGTGAGCATAATACCTTTATCATTTGTATTCCCTATCTAGTTGAAGCCTTAGGTGTGGTTGCGGAGATGGGCAATTGGGCACTGTAACTAGCTAGCCGTGACTCGCAAGCTGGCTATTTGTACTTTGATGGGTAGAATGGCCTCCTTTCCATGTACCAGATGAAAAGGGGTGAAACCTACTGATGTTCGAAATGTCGTGCGCGGTAGGCCCAAAGAGAGGCCATGAGATGCTTATCCCAATCACTTGTGTGGTTATTCACCTGTTTTGTGATGATCTTACAGATCATGCCATTTACCTTTTCCACTAGACCATTGCATTGTGGATAGTATGAGGTGGAGTGTTGACATGTGATGCCTAACTTTTTCATCATTTCTCCCACCAAGTTGCCTCTGAAACCTGATCCTCTATCAGATATTATCTCTAGAGGTGTGCCAAAGCGGCAACAAATGTGCTCAAATATGAACTTCGCAACATCTTGGGTTGTAATGCGTGTGGTGGTTTCTGCTTCCGCCCATCGTGTCATGTAGTTTATACCAAACTAGAATGTATAGTTTATCTGATTGGGCCCTTGTTCAAGGATCAAATGCATCTATTCCCCACTTCTCAAACGGGCCATATGAGATGATAGGAGTATGTGGCTCATAGGTTAGTGTTCGATCACTGGATACCTTACAAGCTCTGCATGTTTTACACCAATGATGCACATCCCTGTTTAGATTAGGCCAAGAGAATCCTGCCTGTATAATCTTCCTGCTAGTAATATCTAGAGCAAAGTGCCCATCACAAACACCATCATGGCAACTTGAGATTACCTCCGTGATTTTATTGGAGATTGGCACTCGCCTGAGAATCTGGTCTTTGCCCTTGTAGTATAAGTTGTTGTTTATAAGGTAGTATCTTGTTGCCTTTCGGACAAGCCATTGTTTTCGTCCCTTGCTATACCCTTCAAGACATTCCCCTGTATCTAAGAATCTCACGATATCAAGCATAGCATCGCTACCTTGAAAGAGGGGCAGCTTCAGTTTGATTGCTCCTATGGGAACATCTTGTATTCTTTCCTTGGCTAGAGCATCTGCCACTTGATTTTCTGCCTGAGGGACATGAAATAATTGCACTGCTTCAAAATTTCTTAAAAGATGGTCCTAAGTTGGTGTAATTGGCCAAGAAAAACATGATTTTTACAAATCCAAGTGCCATTTATCTGCTTCATCAAAAGCATGGCATTGCCAAACACATTTAGGTGTTGAACCCTTGCAAAACACATTGTTCTAAACCAAAAATTAGGGCTGCGTACTCTACTTCGTTGTTGGAGTGGGAGTGTGGCAGCTGCCCCCAATAGATAATAGCTTTTCCTTTTGCTCATTGAAAATGATGATGCCAACTGCAACCTGGTCCATTATCATTAGGAAAAAATTGGACCCCCTTGGGGCCATGTAAGGATTCCTAATTTTAAGGGATTAAAGCTAATTTTGTAGGGGATGGAGGGAACAAAGACAATAAATAGGGCTACTTTTGTAGCTCTCTCTCTAGATAGGAGAGGGGGGGGAAGTAGGGATGAGGGTGGTAAAGTAGGAGAAAGAGGGGGGATAAAGTAGGAGAGAGAGGGGAGTAAAAAGAGAGAGAAGAACCATTCTCTCTCTACCTATCACCAAACAAAGAGAGTAAGTAGTTATGACAAAATCCACTTTTCAGTTCGTGCATCAATTCACCCCAAAAAATTGAATTTTTTATAAAATCTTCAAAACTGATCTTTTAAGCTTTCTAAAGGTCCCTATATATATATATATATATATATTTAGAAGAATCTAAAATTTATAAGCTCCGAATCTAAAATTCCTTGGGTCCCTGTCTACATTAACTCCAAGAATAAATAGATAATGCCACATCATCAAAACGTCCATCTAATAAAGCCTAAAAATTGGAAATTTTCCTCCTTTGAGCTCAAAAATTGAACCTATATATGAAAAAATATATTTTTAAGTCTTTTTATCCCAAAAATTGTCTGTTTATCCTAAAAAGTATATCTTATCAAATTTTTTCCCCATCATAACTTTTCACCATGTCTCTTCGCGACATAACCAATGAATCACCTGCGCCGTCATCTACTAGGTCAACTAATGTCAATCTGCGTTTACCGATCGAATTTGCTCCCACAAAAAAAAATGATGAGAAAGCATCTCAACCAGCATCCGTACGACGGTTTCGAGGAGAAACCAATGTTGACTTGTGGCTTGATGGAGGGTTGTATCCAAAAGATCCGCTCGTGGGCTGTCATCCGACATTCCGTACACTCCCAAGATTAATCAAATATGTGGGAGAAGGAGAACGTGGTCTTCTTGGGTATTGTAAGAGATTGGACTCCAATCACGCAAGTGCGTCGGCATATTTCCGACAACAATGTCAAGTGTTACACATTCATTCCACAAATCTCCAACAACAACTACATTCTACAGAGAAACAACTCAAAGATCTTAAAGAGGAGATGAAAGCTACAGAAACAAAGGTAACTAAGCTACAGATTGCAATGATGCACCTAAAAGCCACTCCATTTGGCATGCGTGAGTGTAAGAGGGAGTTCTCTTCCATTGAAAACTTAGCCTCTAATGGAGGGGCACGTAAGAAGAGGATCACGGCAACCAAGTATTTTTTTAAATTTATAGTGTTCATAACTCTCAAATAATTTTCATCAATTTGTAACTCGGTTCACCTTTTGAAATAGGACATATATACAAGATGTGTCTGGAAGTTTTACACAAGAGGACCGTTGCAATCTTCTCCTAGGATGCATCTCAAAGGAAGATATACTTTACATCATAGGTTGTGAAAAGGCCAAACACATGAAAGATGCCATCACAAAGGAGATCCTAAAAAATATCTCTAACCTTGTGTCTGAGGATGATGTCCAGAGATCTTATGATGAGATTGGGATCAGCACAAATGCATACCATGCACTTCATGGATTGATGAAAGATGCATTACGAGAGCAAGGCATCACCGATAATTTATTTCCTATTCCACATAGGGTCCGACTTGAAAAAAAGCAAACAATGATCTCGTTCGAGAATCCCTTGGCGAATACAAACACATTGAAGGATCCATGGTGTACTCTTCCACGAGTGTCAAGTCACATGGTAATATAAAGGGAGGCAATACTATTCCTAATGGGGCAAAGTCTTTTAGTTATCATCAATTCAACAATATTTTTGTTGACTTGAAACGACTACAATGAGCTATGGTTAAATTTTATGTTTTGTCTCCACATGGTAATACAAATTGTAATGTCATTTTTTATTTGTATTGAATATCATTTAGTATAATAATTCAATTCCTGTGTTGTTTCAGTACTTGGAGAGAAGCTCATATTTATTCTTAAGCTAGATGAATGTCAAATTGTCAAAGGACGGAGATTGGAACGTATGAGTGTGACACTCATGAATGAGGCAATGTTTTTTGCAAAAGTCGATGCTATCGGTGATCATTCTCAGAAACCATCATGTAGTGTACAATCGGAAAAAGAAATATGGTGGTTAGGAGCTTTTGAAGTTCCGAAAGAGACTCATGAGGTGTTGGCATGGGTCTTCTCTATGATCCCGTGGATCAGAGAGGTTATTAAGGCACAACTAGAGGGAGAAAAGCTAGAAGTAGATGGAGTAGGTACATTTGATGTTGAGTGGCACTTAGGAGGTGATCTAAAAACAATCAAATGTATACTTGGGTGTAAACAAGGTGCTTCATCACTTCTTCCTTGTCCATATTGTGTACGAGGATACAAGGAGAGTACTCCTGGCTCCACGTCTTCAAAGAAAAATGTCAAGGGAAGTCAAGCAACGGGGTCAATGGATGATGATGCAAGGGATTGGGTGTGCTCGGTGTTGAAGTGTCCTATCATGGAGGTCCCCAATCGGTCGACAAAAGATAAAACATGGCATCCCATTATCAATTTTCCACTTACAAATGTACACTTTTGCACTTTGCATGCCTTTATGCGTATATTTGATCGTTTGTTAAAGCTTCACATGGAGTGCACTTTCACAATGAAACCACTTTCCAGATCCGTGGAAGCCATTGGAATAGTTGAAACAATTCTAAATTCGATTGGATGTCATGGTGGCAATGTTTCTATCATCGGTGAGGTGGAAAATATGCATGAAGTTCCACAAAAAGTATCTATGAATGGTGTGAAAGCACGTAGGTTTTTTAAGAAACCAGAGATGCGAAAGGAGAGGGGTGAAGAGGATGCTCCATGGGAGCTATGGAAAGCGCTTTGCAAGTGTACGACCGATCAAGATTCAAATCCCGTGCTTGTAAATCTACGTAGGCAAGTGTGGCACCACTTGGAGTTAGTGCTTCAAATCATGTGGAAACCCCAAACCACGAGCGAGCAACAAAATTTGTTCAAAGATCACATTTCGAATTTCACTAAAGCATTTGTGCAAGCGTGGGGAGAGAGCAATATCACACACTACATGGTAAGTTACTTTGTTCAGTTCAAATTTTGATACTATACATAAATATTTATTTGATCTAAGCATTTTTTCTTGATGCAGCATATTTTGTATGCGCATGGAGCATTCTTTATGTCAAAATATGGTTCATTAGACATATGGAGCACTCAAGGAATGGAAAAATCACATTATCGAGCCAAAGGTGTTTACTTTAAAAATACACGTCACGGTGGTGGAACTACGAGATCCAACTACATGAAGGAGATGTTTGATTGGTTCTTTCGTTGTTCTTTGGGGAGATGTCATGCCATAGAACGAGCGCGAAAGTCAAGTCTTGCCAAGGAGGTTAGGAGACAATCTCGACTTACTGCTAAAGAGAAATGGAGAAACTCCACCGGACCCCTTAATCATGCTAGGTGGCGTGAAAATCGCCATAGAGTGGGCAAACGTTGGTTACCCAACATGTAAAACAAATGATGCTATGCAATGTAATGTTTATGTTTGTAGATGTCTTTGTTGAGTTGCATATAATACTTTTCCATTTATCCATTTTTTGTTTTTTATATTTTGATGATATTAAGAGTTTTTTTAAGTGGCCTGGTCAAGTGTGAAGAGACCTTTTTTTAAAAAAATAGAGGGCTTTTAGAGAAGAGGGAGTCTCATTTTCAATCTTGCCCCTTCTTACACCATGGCACGCACAAAGCAAACAACAAGAAAAGATCAACCTTTTTTTGCTCACCCTCACTCAACCGTCCAAGGTGCTCAAAAACCACCTTGGATACACGAACAAGAGCTCTTAGAAGAGATGGAGAGAGAATGGTCAGGTGAAGAGCAACAAGATGGACAACCTTCATGCAAGAAGAAACGGGTAGTGACATCAGACACAGAAACCGAAACGGACAACGAAGCACAAAGCCCACCATGGAGCGGACAGGAGATCCCAAGCAATCATCGAGTTTCGGCTGGGAAGACATTGCCAGGTGGCTTCGAAGCTCTGCTGTCAGATCAGCCTAGAGGTGATCATGGGTTACTAAATGAAGAGGATTTTGAGGATGTAGCAGAAGAGCCAGTTGGAGCGTAGGGTGGAGTTGAAGAGCCAGTCGGAGCACATGGTGGCCTTGAAGATACGCAAGCTCCTTCTTGCAAGCCCTCTTGTAAAAAGAAAAAGTTTTTCAAGGTTCGCCCTCGCAAGGCCCATGTCCCAGATCCTACCATCCCTCAACAACGGGCTCCTGCTATGAAGCGACGCATTCCAAAGGCGTTGCAAGAGATTCGTCACTATCAAAAAACTTCAGACCTTCTCATCCGCAAGGCACCATTCGCACGTTTGGTGAAAGAGATCATGCAAAGTTATCGAATGGCGTTTCGAGTTCAAGGTATCGCCGTAGAAGCTCTGCAAGAAGCGGCAAAATATCATCTAATTTCTACTTTTGAAGACCAACTTGTGTGCTATTCATGCAAAATGGGTGACAATAATGCCCAAGGATTTAGCTCTTGCGCGTCGAATCAGAGGAGAAAGAGATTGAATTTGACTTTTATGCAATTTTGTCAATGTAAAAATATCTTTTTGAAATATAACGAGTCGTGGCTTTTTCAAATATAACGAGTTGTGTACATTTGTGTTTTAAGTGATATAAGTAAAACTAAGTAGACACAGAGAGAGAGAGAGAGAGAGAGAGAGAGAGAGAGAGAGAGAGAGAGAGAGAGAGAGAGAGAGAGAGAGAGAGAGAGAGAGAGAGAGAGAGAGAGAGAGAGAGAGAGAGAGAGAGAGAGAGAGAGAGAGAGAGAGAGAGAGAGAGAGAGAGAGAGAGAGAGAGAGAGATTTGGATAGAAGAGCTGTCAACCAAGTGTGGTTGATTGAATAACCAAAAAAGGCATTGTATTCTTATAATTTTAGGCTAAAAAAGGTTCAAAAAGGTTGTCTAGAGGCCTGGTGCAGAGGCGCGCGAGAAGGCAAAAGTAGAAGTTACTTTTTCTTTCTCACGCGCCTTTGCGGGAGGCCTTTAGACAGCCTTTTTGAACCTTTTTTAGGCTAAAATTATAATAATTTTATGATATTATGCTTTTTTTGATGTTATTTATATGAAAAAAATTCTATATTTTGATTCAGAGAATTACACAATCGTATCACAAGATAGAACCAATCACGTACTGTCTATCGTACCATAAACTCCATACAGAAGTTGGAAAGTACTAGTTAAAATCAATTTCTGTTCGAATTTTGAAATAAAAAAGTACAAATATGTGATATATCTCATTACATATTTGAAGGAGTTAATTACAAGATTTATGCACCTATTGAGTGCTTGAGCCATCTAACATATGGCGAGCAATGTTTTCTCGGCGCTCTTGGGCATAGGGAAGTTGTTTGTGCAGCACATCCCAAGCAATTTGTTCCACATTGCTTAGACCTACAGCTTGGCTTAAGGCCACGTTACAAAGCACACGACCATGAATGTGTGTCGCAAATGCAGCACTGGCCATAGATTTATTTACAAGATATATAACTTGGGAGTCTTGAGATATGGTTGACAAGCATAGGATGCGGCTCATTGCTTTCATCATTGACACCCAAAATTGACCACAAGGAGTGTACTCCTTGTGGATTATCGCAAAGCCGTCCTGGGGGAGCTTGCCAAGGTAATGCGCAAGAGACGACTGCCATCCAAAAGCTTGGCGCCTACCATCTCCTCCCCGACCTGCATGCTCATCCAGCTCCACAACATTCTACAAAGAAATCAATAGGTAAGTAAGATTTCAGAATCCAACAATGAAAATTAATGTTGGACGGGAAGCGACTCACACACCCATGAAGTGCATGCAAACACTACCTAGATCAACATAATGTCAATCGAGGACACAGATGACACGATAGGCACACGGAGGAAATCTCTTTAGCTTGTCAGGCTGAGATCATCCTACACATACAACACTCAGGAAGGCCAACTAAACCACAATCAAGAACCTCACTGCTCTCAACTACACCACCTAGCCACATATACACATACGGAAGGTAACTCACCTAATCATGCCAGAATAATACGAAAGTGAAGGAACACCATCCCCTCACTAGGATACACCTGTCCCTAAGCTTCTACAGTCAAAACCCTCATTCTAAACCCATCTGCGAAAAATGCGTAGGATGACTGAACAGAATTTTGAAAGTGCTTGAAACTAAAATTTATGAGTACCTATGCGTAGCTTATGTCGCCATGATTCTATAGACTACTAGTACGCAGAAAACAGACATCGTTTGATACACTTACGGCCACAAATAGCTCGTAGATGCGTTGGCTGCGCTTCGTCTCGCGTGGAATGCTTGGCGTTGTCGCGTAGCTCTCCTCGAGCCTACAACAATGGTGCAGTCGGATCTCCAATGTGTTGAGCGAGCCGGGCGTAGCAAGAGGATGAAGCTCACGCTCATTCTCTTTCTCTCAAACACACAATAGACGGCAGCCCTAAGTTTTGATTATGATTAAAGTCTTTTTACAAAATGACCTAGGTACCTTATATACTAAGGCTACCTTAGGTCTAACCAAAAATGGGGTTGAAAGGGTCAAATGGCTTTGTATTTACAATCTGGAAGTGCCATTGCACCCCAGCTTCTGAAACTAGAATAACTACTCATTACAAATGACATTTATATCCATAATCCGCAGCATTTCATAACTCGCAAAAGATAAGACTTTGGTACGAAACTTGAGTTATGTTGTGTTGTTGACCCAGCGGTCAACATTCCCCCCTTCCGTGTTCATGTCGTCCCCGACATGACCTGATTGTCGATGGCGATGTGGTCTTTGCTATCGTTTTGTTGTTGTAAAGAAAGTATAGACTATAGCCTTTGCAGTATCTTGTCTTGTGCGTCCAATCCGATGTACATAGTCTTCACATGATTCAGGAAAATCATAATTGATGGACAAACTGTATGTCTTTCACATCCACGCTCCGAGCTGCAGCATCTGTTTCTGACATTATAGGTCTACTACCAGATCTAAATTCAAAAAGAACCCAATGTCGTTTAACTTGACTCTTATTATCATGGATAGAGAAAGCTTCATCCATCACTTGCTCCAGCAAATCTGTCAATTTGGAGTATTTGTGATTCTCAGAAACAACTTCTACAATCTGTAGAATTTAGTGATTGGCTTTCTGATCTTGTGAGCCAATGACAACTTTGTAAGGATTTTGTAGAAATTGTATGACTAAACCCTTAACTTCTTTAGGCCAAGTTGCACTCCAATGCAAAGTCTGTCTGTCAGGCCGAATCCAGGACTTAATTATTCTAATTTGAGGTTCAAAACCCTGCCGAGCATTCGATGCGCATTATCAAGGACAAGCTTTTGAGATCCTTTGATTACCCTTATGTCTGCTCTTTGTCCTTGAGTCTTTGTTCTTAAGTTATGTTGTGTTGTTGACCTAGCGGTCAACACTTTGCTGTTGTTTTGGCTTCATCTGTTGCATTGATTGTATCTTTGTCGAACCACAACATGAACTATGATCCATTAGAGCGGATGTCTATCATCGTAACCATCCATCTTTTGAGATTCTCTGATTACTTTTGTGTCTGCTCTTCTTCATTGGTAACTTCTTTGTTCCTGTGCAATCATGTTGTTAGTGTTGTCTGCAGCTTTGTCATTGTAGGCTATTCTTCGACTCGCCATTGAGGAGAAGTATGCTATGGTCTGAAATTGGTGCTCCAATTCATATTTCAATTTATTTGAGTAGCATTTCCTTATTGTTGATGTAGAAGGAATATGTACAAGAGGATGGTGATAGGTGTCTTTAGATTAGGGTCTAAAACCTAGATAACCAAAGGGAAAAAACCCGGTGGGGAAAAAATGCCTTTGGTATACGCTCTTATTGGAGTTGAGCAGTTGAATGTGAAGTACATGTTCATGAAAGGTGAGTGCTTGGGTGAAACATGGAAAGAGTGTCTGATGCAAGTGCCAATTATGGGACACTCTAGATGCATATGAGAAATTTGTCAACAAAAGCATGCAATGTGAAAGAAGGAGATGATGGGTGTTTCGAGGAATAAATGTAGCACATGTGACATCAAAAGATGTCTCAATAGCTTCCAACTTTCCAAGAAGGGTTTTTGATGTAGAAGTTTCTCCACTCGTATCTCACTGTGCTCAGTACGTGAGTGTCTTTTGGACCTTCTCCTTCACTTCACTAGACTTAAGTACTTAGACTTCGACTCTTTTGATCACCTATATCAGCATGAGCGACACAACGTAAATATGCTCAAATCTTCCAGCTTGAGCAGTACCTAGAATAGCTAAGACGCTTAGACCACAGAGAATATTACTTGAAGCTTTGGGACTAACACCTCACTCATTTTGTGGCTTAGCTACTCGACTCTGACTTTTATGAATTGTCAGTTTCTTGTTGACATTGCTTGGTGACAAGTTCTTCGGCTGTTGTAGTGGCCGCTGAGACATACTTCGTGAAGTTTCATAGTTTTCATGTACCTTCTTCTCTTTGTAGTGCTCCAGCCTCTCGTCAGTCTTTTCTTCATGTGGATTATGGATTTTTTAAATTTTTTTCTTAATAATAAACAAAGAAAATCTAAAAAAAATTTAACAAAAGAAAAATCATTCAAATAGAAATCTAAATGCTATGTACACTATACACATGTCCCTAGGGGCTCATATATGGATTTTGTCCCCATACTCTTCTGTAACACTACTATGAGGGCATATACTCTAAATTTCGTCAAAAATTTATCACAATAAAACTCAAAAATTCAATGCATCTCACAAAACATTGCCCTCTAATAGTCATAATGTTAGGTCCGCATTCAGAATGCCTACCCCCTTCCTATTTGGAGTCATCCTTTACGACAGGGTATCGCAAAGAGTATGTGTCGTGCTTGGGCAATTAAAATTTGTGCCTATGCAGGCCTTGTAATGTAGCCCTATTATGCATACACAGTCAATGCATGGAAAAGATTTATGTTGTGCAAGATGTGGATATAAGCAATTTGCTTATTGGCATTTGTTGGCGAGGCTTCCTATTCTAAGCAATGTAATGGTCTTTGAAGCTCCTGTATCATTGCTTGATTGAAGCGACTTGCTCTCTTCTAACTGTACTGTAATCATAGGAAGAATTGTAAGAATTCAAGCGGCGATGCACTGACAACAGTTTTGTTGTTCTTCTTTGGGACCCATTTCTTTGCGATTATTGGTTGTTTTGTTGTTGGATCTCGTTTGGGAACCCATACTTGCCCGTGCTTCGTTTGTGTTTGAAGAGACTTCTTTGGGATCCACCTTTATGTTGTGTGAGTCGACAGTGGTCTTTGCTTCAGCCCTTGTACGCTTGGTTGGGGATGGGATTTAGGCTTTGAAAGTTGATATTGTGGTTGTTTTGGAATCCAAATGAATTCCAGACTTTTTTGTGCTTGAATCAACTTCTTTGGAGCCCAAACCTGAGTTGTGAAAGCTTGCGACTTTGTGATATTCTTACCCGTTCGTGCACGCTTTCCTTGTTTTTGTTTTGGTGTTGGATCTTGTAATTTGTCATTAGAGATCTTTGCCTACTTGATCCATATCTGTTTTTGGCCGATTTGGCTTTTTGGTATCCAGATTTGTTGAGCTTTTTGGCTTTGACTTGTTGTCGTGTTCTTTTGACCTGTCATGGTTGTTGCTGAAGGGGTTGGTGATAGTGATGGCCTGAGTTGATGATAGGGGATGTCGTAAGATTCATCACTATCGCTACTATCCTGAGCAAGGTTGACTTCTTGTACTTTCCCTTGATTTTTTGGCTGGTAGTGGAAAGTTACTGTCTGTTTGCTCGTGGGTGGTAGTTTCTTGGAGGACTTTTCTAGCCCATTGATTAGAGCATTGTTAGCTCGTTGCTCTGGTCGTATTCCTCCTAGCTAAGTCTTTGCATCCTTATTAGGAGCCATGTATAAGCATGCTTGTGGTGGTTGTGTCTTCACCGAGAACTTTGGAATCCACTTTTGATGCACTTTATTTGTGTAGCGATGACATTGATTCCCGGGTCGTTGATCTTCTTCAAGCTCGAGGTGTTCTACAGAGTCATAGAACTCGTCGTCTTCTTCATCTTTTGATTCTCCACATTTCTTTGTTTGCTCCTTATTTCGAGAGCTTGTTGATGTCTGGTTCTCTTCGTTTTCCTGGATTACACTCACTGCAAAATAAGGAATGACATCATAGCCATTTTCATCACAAAACTTTGTTGTGGGAGCATCCTCCATGGCGCACACGTCCAGAGTAGCCAAGATGTGTTCCCATCCAAAAGGCTCTAACTCTTCTTTAGGAAATGGTTCTGGGATATAGTCCATATCCTCTATAAACCGCTCTAGGATACATTCCTCAAGTTTCAAGCTACCACATTGTGAAGCTCCACACATCCATAGTTCTTTAGGCTTACCTAACCAAGCTAGAAGTTCTGATCCTGCTATTGTGACGGAATCAAACTCCTCAACAGGTGTTCTCGTCATATCCCTATAGCTATGGTCCCTCAAGTTTATCTTTGTTATGGTTTCCATATGTCTCAGGTATATATGGTCATAACCCCAATCTTGGACCATTTTCAATTGTCACATGAATGGTCTTCCCAGAATGATGTTATAGTTGTTCTTCTTGCCAAAGTCAACAACAGCAAAAGTGTGTTCATATTCAATGCCACAAGAAGTAACAAGTACTTTTTCTAGCAGCCCTAGGGGCTTTTCCTTGTGTCCGTCTGCAAGCTGCAGCGTCATTCGTGTGGATATCAACACAGGTTTTCCCCAGTTTTTCCAAACCTCTTTGGTTGCAATGGCACTTCCAGATTGTAAATACAAAGCCATTTGACCCTTTCAACCCCATTTTTGGTTAAACCTAAGGTAGCCTTAGTATATAAGGTGCCTAGGTCATTTTGTAAACGGGAGACTTTAATCATAATCAAAACTTTAGCGCTGCCGTCTACAATGTGTGAGAGAGAAAGAGAGTGAGCGTGACCTTTATCCTCTAGCTACGCCCAACTCGCTCAACACATTGGAGATCCGATTGCACCATTGTTGTAGGCTCAAGGAGAGCTACGCGACAATGACAAGCATTCCACGCGAGGAGAAGCGCACACACTGACGCATCTACGAGATATTTGTGACTGTAACTGTATCAAACGATGTCTGTTTTCTGCGTGCTAGTAGTCTATAGAATCGTGGCGACATAAGATACACATAGGTACTCATAAATTTCAGTTTCGGGCACTTTCAAAATTCTGCTCTGTCATCCGACGCGTTTTCCGTAGATGTGTTTAGAGTGAGGGTTTTGAGTGTACAAGCTTAGGGACAGGTGTATGCTAGTGAGGGGATGGTGTTCCTTATGTTTCGTACGAATCTGGCATGATTAGGTGAGTTACCTTCCGTATGTGTGTATGTGGCTAGGTGGTGTAGTTGAGAGCAGTGAGGTTCTTGATTGTGGTACACCAGCTCCACTGTCAAGGATTGCCATGGTTTTTACACCATTGAATTCCACAGGAAGGGTGGTGTTTCCATCTTCTCCCTCGTAATACTCGCCTACCTTGTTTAATGGCACTGGCCTAGTATTTAGTTGAGGCATTTCAAGCTCTTTGATGCCTTCCTCGATTTGAGGCATTGGGGTTTTTACACCAAATTTCTCTAGACATTTACCCACATTAGCCCACATGTTTGGTCTTATTCTGAGCAACGCGGCTAACATTATTGTACAGGTGACTGGGGTAGATAGAATATGTCCTAGCCCCTTTGAATCGATGGCCTTGTTGGGAGATAGTCTCTGTGATGGGACTACAACCACATCTGACTTTGGTCTCGTACTCTCCCATGTAGGACGGTAGTGTTCTTAGCGAATGGGGTTGACTATGCATAGATTGTACAAATCCTTTGTCGCCCCAATACGGTCGCACATCTAGATTCATTTGAGATCCAGTCTCAAATTCCTCTATTGGTGGTAGAAACACTCCTCGTTCATCACCAGTCTTGTCTAGTCGTCTTCTTAGGTCATCGGCTTCATTGGCCTCTCTGACTTGTTTCCATAATTCGTCAAGACCATCTATCTCTTTACAATCCTTAGGTATAGCTTGGTGAGATCCCTCGAAGGAGTTATCCTTTTCCTCATGCTGTTTTTTCTTCTCCTCAGCTTTGGTAAGCTTCTCAGCTAGGGGTTTTTCCTCTTGTTCCCTCCGTGCTTTCATCCTAGTCTTTCTAGCTTTCCAACTATTTCGTTTGCTCTTGGTTTTCTGACTAGGTGCGTTTTCTTTGATCCATCATCTTTCTTTGGACTCGTGTCACTTTTCGTGTTCTTTGTCTCTAGATTCTCATCATCTTTCTTTTGACCTTGTGCTCTCATAACTACTTGAACTGGTACAACGTTTTCATTTTCTGAGCTACTAGGTAACTGAACAATCCCTAATACATTTGTCGTATTTTCCTGATTTGGTTTGGGTTTTTCGGGCAATCGGGGATCAAGTGAGTGATGCCACACTCAAGAAAATTGGCATTTACTTCAGTGATCTCCGTATGAGGACATTGTTTGACCAAGTGGTTGTCACGACTTTTGTGACAATCTGTCTCTGGTTGAGGAGATTCTTTTAGCATTTCCTCTTGGCTATAAGCAAGCTTTGACCTAGATAAGCCGTTATTTGCAATGAATCGCAATGTCCTTTTTTCCATTTCATGCCGTCTTTCGTTCGACTGAAACCTAGGAGGTTGAGGTTGTACCGGCCTCACCACTCCATACGTTTCTGCAGATCCTTCTTAAGACCCGCATGTCTCATTCCCTGGATAAATATCATCATCAGTCGTGCTTGCGTAGGTAATTCTGCTCTCGGACAGAGCTTAACATATCTCTTGAGCCGTAATGATGCTTTGCGTACTGATTCATCCTCTTTCTGTTTGAAACTATGGATTTGCAAGACCATGTTGTGAGCAATGCCTTTTGGCAAGAATTCTTCAATGAACTCCTCAAACAACTCATCTAGGGACTCACAATCCCATTTTTCCACCGAGTCGAACCATGTAGCTGCATCATCTTCTAGAGTCAATCCAAATCCCGCAAACTATGTCGCAAAATCTGAAACTTCCTCTACTCTAATCACTCTTCTAAAAGCCGTTACGTGATCTCTCGGATAGTTATCTCCGGAGTATTTTATGTTTACCCATTTCTGGACTTGGGATGGTCTAACTCGTCGATTGTCTACAAGTCTAACCAGAGACTCTCCCAATCCTTCTCTCGTTATCGCTCTTGAAGGGAATCCTGGTGGCTCTCTTCTTGGAATTCCTATAGGAATTCTCGTGTTTGGTGGAGGCATTTGTGGTCCTTCATTGAACAAATATCCACCTCTTTCTAGTACAGTCTGTGAATTTTTGCTTTCTACAACTCTATATTCTCGTCCATACTTGTCGACAACTATAGATCTCCATTGACAGTCGACTCGGTATATGTAGACATATAAGAGCTTGTAATCCGTTATCTCTTCTAGGTATGGATCTTAGCACCTATAAAGATTGACCTCATTGTCGTCAATGTATCTATATAGTCCTTCACTCTCATGACCAATCATCCAAACTCTCTCAACAAGATGGATCTTTATCAATTGCAAGTTTGGAAGATCCATTGTGGGAGGATATTCCTCTATTGTCGGGATCTACAAGCTTGTGTAAGCTGCGTTTGAATCTAGGGTAGACATGATTTCTGGGCTTAAGAGATTTTTCTTGGTTCAAGTAGACTTAGTCCACTGTGTTCAAGTGCTTTGGTCAGGGAAAAGTCAAAACTATGTCCAAAACCGCAACCGTTTCGTCACAATTCTCGCAAATTGTCGCTTTCAGACACCCCTAACTTGCGAATGAATTTTGAGGCCTCCAATGACGTTTTTTTCAAAGTTGAACTAAATCTTTGCCGTTGGCATAGATTTAGTTCAAGTTTTTCTCTAAGATTTGTAGAGCCGCTCTCAGGCTACGTTTTGATATAAAAACTTTTCCGATCCGATACAGTTTGTGAAAGTTATGTCCAAAATAGTGAAATGCAGTTTAGACTGGTCCAAATGAGTCCAAATTTAATTGCAAAAGAAGATTTGGGATCTCTTGTGACACTGTGAACACTCCTGTATGGTCAAAAGTATAGTTGGCCCATAAAACTGACCTAGAGACATCCTACGCGTTTAGTTCATGTTTTTCTCTAAGATGTGTAGAGCCGCTCTCAGGCTACGTTTTGATATCAAAACTTTTCCGATCCAATACCGTTTGTGAAAGTTATGGCCAAAATAGTGAAATGCAGTTTAGACTGCTCAAAATGAGTCCAAATTCAATTTTGAAAAAAGATTTGGGATCTTTGTGAGACTGTGAACACTCATGTATGGTCAAAAGTATGGTTGGACCCTAAAACTGGCCTAGAGACATCCTACGTGTAGTATGTCTATATGCTCAGAATTTAACAAAATTTGGTCTAGAGACTCCCCTTAAGTCCAGCAACACAATGGTATGCTCAAAATTTCATTTGGACCTAAAAATGGCCTTGAGACATCCTACGCGTAGGATGTCTTTTTGCTCAGAAGGACTTGAAATTTTCAACCCAGCTTCTCCTTGATGTGCTGATCACAGTGGTGTGCTCATAGGTTGGTTTGGAGCCCTAAATCAAGCTGGAGACATCCTATGCGTAGGATGTCTAACTGCTCAGATTTTGTCCAAACTTGATCCCAAGATTCTCCTAGTGCTCAGCAACCCAATGGTATACTCAAAATTGAATTTGGATGCCAATAGGCATCCAAATTCAAAATTGAATTTGAATTTGTGTGACAATTCTTGTCTTTGCTTGGTAAATAGGCCAAACCAGGTCCAAATTCACTTTTGAAAAAAGTTCTGGAATCCTTGAGACACTTAGAACCTCCCTTTATGGCTATAGTAGAAATTGACCACTTTATGACCCAGGAGACATCTTACGTGTAGGATGTCTTTTTGCTCTGTTTCAGCTCAAACTTGCACTGTAGCTTCCCCTTGATGTGCTAAGCTCACAAATATTTTTACTTTTTGATTCTGACACCTATAGGTTGGTCAAATGACCAAGAATCTATCCAAAAGCCTGATGTCTAGTCTGATGAATTTCCAAGTCAAATCAACTCCAAATTAGACCAAAATTGACTAGGAGGCGCCTAAGGCTATACAACACCCTGCTATGTCCACAGTTTGAATTTGGCCTCTAAATCATGCCTTAGACATCCTACGCGTAGGATGTCTAACTGCTCAGAATTGCCCCAAATTTGAACCACAGACTCTCCTTAAGGTGTTGATCACTGTGGTCTGCTCAGAGGTTGATTTGGAGTGCTAAATCATGGTGAAGACACCCTATGCGTAGGATGTCTAAGTGCTTAGAATTGCCCCAAACTTGATCCATAGCTTCCCCTTTATGTCAGCAACCCAATGCTATGCTTAGATTTTAATTTGGATGTCACAAGACCCCAAAACTAGCTGTTCTAGCCTTTTTTTCTCAAAAAAAAAAACGCTAAAGTCTGCTTAAAACCCAATTTTCTCACCCAAATGAGCTGAAAACTCTCACATGCACTCAAAACATCATGTATAACATGCACATGAAGTCACCCTATGGTTTGGTCTCAAAAATTATGCCTTGGGCACAATTTGGGTAGGATGTCTGGCAATTTTCGTCTTTTGGTCTTATCCTGTCAAGATATGGTCAAGTTCCCCTTTCCAGGTGAAAATAGGGTAAAACCTACCTTCTGAACACACTGGTCAACTCAGAATTTCAAAATTTCCTACAGATCACCCTGTAGACATCCTACGCGTAGGATGTCTTTTTTTCTCAGAATGGACTTCTGTTTCTACCCAAGGTGCTTCTTGATGCATATAAAAAGAATATGTGATCACAACAAATTTTGGATGTCAAAATTGCTCAAAATCACCACTTCTGGGAAAATATTTCTCTGAAAGAGTAAGATCCCCTTAACTCTCAGTCTATATGTCCAAATGACATGAGCTTTGGTGTGTGTGTCCAACACAACATGCAGAATATGGATATGATGTCAAAACATGATTTTTGCTTCCAGAATCACTCTTTAGACATCCTACGCGTAGGATGTCTACTGATAAAAATTTTGGTAGAATTCATCCATAGGCATCCCCAAGTCTTGAGCACTACTTTTCAAGCATTCCTACCAATTTTTATGCAAAATTGTGCTCAGAATCTTAAGTTTCTTGTTTTCGCGTTTTTGACACTCCGTCTTTGGTCTTTCGGGTGTCAAGAGTTGGTCAAAACTCTAGTTTCAATGTATACTTAGGGTAAAACCCCCCTTCTAAACACACTGGTGCAATCAGAATTTTCAAATTTGGTCTCCAGAACCCCCTTGAGACATACTACGCGTAGGATGTAAGCTTGTTTAATGCATTTTTACCCTGAAAAGCACACTTTTCCATGATTTCAAATGCAATCAAGCACTTTAGCAAATAATTCACTGCTGAATAGCTCTAGATCAGAATCGGATCACTTACCTAAAGCTACTCCTACAAATCATATGGGGTTTTGCATCTATGAGTAGAAAAACGCTTCACTGCCACACACGGACTAGTAAATGCTTTTATCACCTCACAAATCACTCGACCACCAACAACTACTCTAATCCACAGATCCTAACTAAACCTATCTAGTCGCAGACCCTCCGCAAGAGACACGCTTCCTGGCTATCCACTTGATCGCGGCATATCCTCTTCCGAATCCACTTAAGAAAAACGCTTTCTTTAGCCAAAACTAAATCAAGCAACCATCACACGAGTTTTAGTAGGAAACCTACTTAGGTCCTTGTGTCCCCGGCAGCGGTGCCAATGTTGCGGGAGCAACTCAGACACCCATGAAGTGCATGCAAACACTACCTAGATCAACATAATTTCAATCGAGGACACAGATGACATGATAGGCACACGGAGGAAATCTCTTTAGCTTGTCAGGCTAAGACCATCCTACACATACAACACTTTGGAAGACCAACCATACCACAATCAAGAACCTCACTGCTCTCAACTACACCACCTAGCCACATACACACTACGGAAGGTAACTCACCTAATCATGCCAGATTCGTAGGAAACTTAAGGAACACCATCCCCTCACTAGGATACACCCGTCCCTAAGCTTCTACACTCAAAACCCTCACTCTAAACACATCTACGGAAAACGCGTAGGATGACGGAGCAAAATTTTGAAAGTGCGCGAAACTGAAATTTATGAGTACCTATGCGTAGCTTATGTCGCCACAATTCTATAGACTACTAGTACGCAGAAAACAGACATCGTTTGATACACTTACGACCACAAATAGCTCGTAGATGCGTCGGCGTGTGCGCTTCGCCTCGCCTGGAATGCTTGGCATTGTCGCGTAGCTCTCCTCAAGCCTACAACAATGGTGCAGTCAGATCTCCAATGTGTTGAGCGAGCCGGGCGTAGCTAGAGGATAAAGCTCACGCTCACTCTCTTTCTCTCTCACACACAATAGATGGCAGCGCTAAAGTTTTGATTATGATTAAAGTCTCCCGTTTACAAAATGACCTAGGCATAATCTGCAGCATTTCATAACTCGCAAAAGGACATTTATAGCCATAATCTGCAGCATTTCATAACTCGCAAAAGATAAGACTTTGGTACGAAACTTGAGTTATGTTGTGTTGTTGACCGAATGGTCAACACTCATCTAACTAAGTTTTTAGGTAAGAGGACTCCCATAGGTATACTAGTTTGTGGTGCGGAGAATCACACACACCCCAACAAGTGCAAGGCATTTGGGGGAGAGTCAAAACTTAGGAGTTTGAAGTACATCAAAATCTAGTGTGCCTTTTTTGGTCCAGTTGATATTGATTTGAGAAAATCGTTAAGAGTCGAGTCCGCTGGTGATTAATAATATTAAGAATTTCACGGATTGAAATTCTTACAATATGTTCTTATAAAGAAAAATATATCCCTTCTTTTTTGGAAGAGGTTCCAACAACCTTTGCTTGTTATAGCCAGTATCGGTAGCCAAACCTTAAATCGAAAAAGCGATGCCTTTCTAGGTGCCACTTTTTATGTCCCTGGGCTTTGACGAGATAAGTCGCTCCACATGGCTCCATGCAATTTGTTGAAAAGACTATTGTTGGAAAAGTGATGCCTTTCTAGCTGCCACTTCTTACGTCCCTGGGCTTTGACATGGAGATAAGTCGCTCCACATGTCTCCATGCGATTTGTTGGAAAAACTATTGCCCCCTTTATTTCTTCCGGATTCCTTAGAAACGTGGAGCTGCCACTCCAAAAGCTAACAGATGTGTGCCAACACAGACTCAATTCAACAAATATCGCTCCATAAAGCTTTCTATAATCATGTGGTGATTACCTTAAGTCACTAAGGTGCCGACATCAATCTTTTCTCCTTCGGAGGGGGTCACTATATGTAAAACCTATACATTGTATGCGTTCAAGGCCTACTTATAGAAACCCTTAGCGGTGAAATTTTCACCAATAAAAAGGACCCTTTTTCTATTCAATATATGATTTTTTCAAAAGTTTTTTCAACATCCTCCACGTATGTGAAAAAATGTAGAATAAAGTAATCCCTATTCTCCAACCCATGTGATAGATATTTTCTTATTGTAGTGACCCCTTGAGTGGGCGTTTTCAATTTCGTTGCCCACCTTTTCTGGATCCGGCCTATGACTTTGTGGCATGTGTGATTCATCCATCAACACCCAGTTCTTGTAACCATATCCTCCCTCCAACAAAAATCCAAGCCATCATGCTCTGCGCATCCATTCTCCTATACTCCCCTCTATCATGCAGCTCTATACTATTGCACTAAAAGGTAAACCTTTTGCATACTTCGTGTTGTTGTGTGTTTATTTTGTGTGTGTGCGTGTATGTGGATGCACATGTAGAGAGAGGTAGAGAGAGAGAGAGAGAGAGAGAGAGAGAGAGAGAACACAGGATGTGGGTGGAGAAACTCACTGAAATGTGTGTGTGAGAGTCCATTATTATTCTATCTACTAAACAATAAGGTGCGTTTAAGTCATGGGCGATCGGATGCCTTAGATATGTCCAGCCAGGGTAAGATGCACACCACCTTTACACAAAAAATCTTCCACTTAAAGGAGAATGTGCCAATAAGTGGTACTACTATAGGACCTAGTAGTATTATAGTAGATATAGGGAGAAAAAGCATCTCAAACCAAGTATACTATCTCTCTTGTAGTCGATGCATACTGCCGTATACGTTCTAGTGGCGCATGGAAGAATATGTCCGTGCTAGAATCAACATGTATGCCCTATGTTGGTCGGTTTCCAAGCCCCATCATATCAATGCTAGCAAAGAGAGAACACAAACTGCTCCTCTATAAACCTCTCTAGGATACATTCCTCACGTTTTAAGCTACCACATTGTGAAGCTCTACACATCCACAGATCTTGAGGCTTACCTAACCAAGCTGGAAGTTCTGATCCTACCACTGTGGCGGAATCAAACTCCTCAACCGGTGTTCTCGTCACATCCCTATAGCTATGGTCCCTCAAGTTTATCTTTGTTATGGTTTCCATATGTCTCAGGTATATATGGTCATAACCCCAATCTTGGACCATTTTCAATTGTCGCATGAATGGTCTTCCCAGAATGATGTCATAGTTGTTCTTCTTGCCAAAGTCAACAACAACAAAAGTGTGTTCATATTCAATGCCACAAGAAGTAACAAGTACGTTTTCTAGCAGTCCTAGGGGCTTTTCCTTGTGTCCGTCTACAAGCTGCAGGGTCATTCGTATGGATATCAAGGCAGGTTTTCCCCATTTTTTCCAAACCTCTCTGGTTGCAATGGCCACACCAGCTCCACTGTCAAAGATTTCCATGGTTTTTACACCATTGAATTCCATAGGAAGCGTGGTGTTTCCATCTTCTTCCTCGTAATACTCACCTACCTTGTTTAATGGCACTGGCCTAGTATTTAGTTGAGGCATTTCAAGATCTTTGATGCCTTCCTCGATTTGAGTCATTGGGGTTTTTACACCAAATTTCTCTAAACATTTACCCACATTAGCCCACATGTTTGGTCTTATTCTGAGCAACTCGGCTAACATTATTGTACACGTGACTGGGGTAGATAGAATATCTACTAGCCCCTTTGAATCGATGGCCTTGTTGGGAGACAGTCTCTGTGATGGGACTTCAACCACATCTGACTTGGTCTCGTACTCTCCCATGTAGGACGGTAGTGTTCTTAGCGAATGGGGTTGACTATCCATAGATTGTACAGATCCTTTGTCGCCCCAATACGATCGCACGTCTAGATTCATTTGAGATCCAATCTCAAATTCCTCTATTGGTGGTAGAAACACTCCTCGTTCATCACTAGTCTTGTCTACTCGTCTTCTTAGGTCATCGGCCTCATTGGCCTCTCTGACTTGTTTCCACAATTCATCAAAACCATCTATCTCTTTACAATCCTCAGGTATAGCTTGGTGAAATCCCTCGGAAGAATTATCTGTGGTATTCAGTACTATCCTTGGTTCTAATGCTGGGTCTTTGAGGTTTGGTCTGTACTCATGACTAGAATCTGGATCTTTTGGTTCCTGGTTTGGTGGGATTACGTGTGTAGGCATGACACGGATCACATTCTCAGGTTTTGCAACTGGTGGTTCTAGTAAAGCTTGGGTTGTTTGAATCATTTTCTTGCACATTTCAAACCTTTGATTTTCTAGTTCCGTATAGGGATATGTCATCCACCTGTGTTCTTGGGTTTGGTTGTTTTTGAGCCTCGCATCATAGGATTTCAAGAGGGCATCTAATGTCTCATTAACCTTCTCTGCCAACACAGATCCTCCTGAACTAGCACTTCTCGGTTTCTCATCCGTCGATGGTTCTTCTAGAGGTTTAACCATCTGTGTAAGAGAAGGTGCCTCCTTTTCCTCATGTTGTTTTATCTTCTCCTCAGCTTTGGTAAGCTTCTCAGTTAGGGATTTTTGCTCTCGTTCCCTGCGTGCTTTCATCCTAGTCTTTCTAGCTTTCCAACTATTTTGTTTGCTCTTGGTTTTCTAACTAGGTGCGTCTGTCTTTGGTCCATCATCTGTCTTTGCACTCGTGTCACTTTTCGTGTTCTTTGTCTCTGGATTCTCATCAGCTTTCTTTTGGGCTTGTGCTCTCGTAACTACTTGAACTGGTACAACATTTTCATTTTCTGAGCTCCTAGGTAGCTGAACAACCCCTGATACATTTGTCGTGATTTTCCTGATTTGGTTTGGTTTTTTCGGGGAATTGGGGATCAAGTGAGTGATGCCACACTCAAGACAATAGGCATTTACTTCAGTGATCTCCGTATGAGGACATTATTTGACCAAGTGGTTGTCACGACTTTTGTGACAATCTGTCTCTGGTTGAGGAGATTCTTTTAGGATTTCCTCTTGGCTATAAGCAAGCTTTGACCTAGATAAGCCTCTATTTGCAATGAATCTCAATGTCCTTTCTTCCATTTCATACCTTCTTTCTTTTGACTGAAACCCAGGAGGTGGAGGTTGTACCGGCCTCACCACTCCATCTGTTTCTCTCACATTTTGTTGCTCCGAAGGGTAGTACTCACTTTGGTTGCTATACCACATTGTAGATGGTACTGGCATTGGTTTATTTGATGCTTCCATCATTGGAATGTATCTCATGTCTACCTGCATTCTAGCACCTAAGACAAGCTGTGGCCTTAACACTCCTACTGGTCTTGGCGCATTCCCCGTGATGTATCTAGGTGGAGTAGGTGCTTCTGGAACAGGTTGTACATACCTCTCCCTAGCATTTTCCATGCTATAATAGCACTCTTCCCCCGTATGGTTCGTCCATTTTCTCTCAATTTCATACCACTTCGGCTCTCCCGCATCAGACCTTACAAGAGGAATCAACCTCTTGACCAAGTTGTCGATAAGTTTTTCTTGATCAATAGGTGCCGTTGGCTTGGCAATGGACTCACTTATCTGTGAAACACTGTGCTGAGAGGATGTGTCATCTCATTCACTCTTTAAGTCCTTTTCTTTGTATGCCTCACAGTTATCCACTAGATAAAGAGCTTCTTTGACCAACTCGTTTAGTGTCATCCTCCTTATCACATGCAGATCCTTCTGAAGGCCCTCATCTCTCATTCCCTGGATAAAGATCAGCATCAGTCGTGCTTGCGTAGGTAATTCCGCTCCCGGACAGAGCTTAACATATCTCTTGAGCCGTAATGATGCTTTGCGTACTGATTCATTCTCTTTCAGTTTGAATCCATGGATTTGCGAGACCGTGTTGTGAGCAATGCCTTTTGGTCAGAATTCTTCAATAAACTCCTCAAACAGCTCATCTAGGGTCTCAAAATCCCATAGTTCCACCGAGTCGAACCATGTAGCTGCATCATCTTCTAGAGTCAATCCAAATCCCGCAAACTGTGTCGCAAAATCTGAAACTTCCTCTGCTCTAATCACTCTCCTAAAAGGCATTACGTGATCTCTCGGATCTTCATCTCCAGAGTATTTTTTGTTTACCCATTTCTGGACTTGGGATGGTCTAACTCGTCGATTGTCTACAAGTCTAGCCAGAGACTCTCCCAATCCTTCTCTCGTTAACGCTCTTGAAGGGAATCCTGATGGCTCCCTTCTTGGAATTCCTATAGGAATTCTTGTGTTTGGTGGAGGCATTTGTGATCCTTCATTGACCAAATATCCAGCTCTTTCTAGTACAGTCCGTGGGTTTGTGCTTTCTACAACTTTGTATTCTCGTCCATACTTGTTGACAACTATAGATCTCCATTGACAGTCGACTCCATATGTGTAGACATATAAGAGCTTGTAATCCATTATCTCTTCTAGGTATGGATCTGAGCACCTATAAAGATTGACCTCATTGTCGTCAATGTATCTATATAGTCCTTCACTCGCATGACCAATCATCCAAACTCTCTCAACAAGATGGGTCTTTATCAATTGCAAGTTTGGAAGATCCATTGTGGGAGGATATTCCTCTATCGTCGGGATCTCCAAGCTTGTGTAAGCTGCGTTTGAATCTAGGGTAGAGATGATTTCTGGTCTTAAGAGATTTTGCTTGGTTCAAGTAGACTTAGTCCACTGTGTTCAAGTGCTTTGGTCAGGGAAAAGTCGAAACTATTTCCAAAACCGCAACCGTTTCGTCACAATTCTCGCAAATTGTCGCTTTCAGACACCCCTAACTTGCGGATGTATTTTGAGGCCTCAAACGATGTTTTTTTTCAAAGTTGAACTAAATGGTTGTCGAAGGCATGCATTTAGTTGCATGCATTTAGTTCATGTTTTTCTCTAAGATGTGTAGAGCCGCTCTCAGGCTACGTTTTGATATCAAAACTTTTCCGATCCGATACCGTTTGTGAAAGTTATGGCCAAAATAGTGAAATGCAGTTTAGACTGCTCAAAATGAGTCCAAATTCAATTTTGAAAAAAGATTGGGGATCTTTGTGAGACTGTGAACACTCATGTATGGTCAAAAGTATGGTTGGACCCTAAAACTGGCCTAGAGACATCCTACGTGTAGTATGTCTATATGCTCAGAATTTAACAAAATTTGTTCTAGATACTCCCCTTAAGTCCAGCAACACAATGGTATGCTCAGATTTTAATTTGGACCTAAAAATGGCCTTGAGACATCCTACACGTAGGATGTGTTTTTACTCAGAATGACTTGAAATTTTCACCCCAGTTTTTCCTTGATGTGCTAATCATAGTGGTGTGCTCATAGGTTGGTTTGGAGTCCTAAATCAAGGTGGAGACATCCTACGCGTAGGATGTATTTTTGCTCTGTTTCAGCTCAAACTTGCACTGTAGCTTCCCCTTGATGTGCTTAACTCACAACTGTTTTTACTTTTTGATTCTGACACCTATAGGTTGGTCAAATGATCCAGAATCTGCTCCAAAAGCCTGATGTCTGTTCTGATGAATTCCTAAGTCAAATCAACTCCAAATTGGACCAAATTTGCCTAGGAGGCTTGCCTAAGGCTATACAACACCCTTCTATGTCCACAGTTTGAATTTGGCCTCTAAATCATGCTTTAGACATCCTAAGCGTAGGATGTCTAACTGCTCAGAATTGCCCCAAATTTGAACCACAGACTCTCCTTAAGGTGCTGATCACTGTGGTATGCTCAGAATTTATTTTAGAGTCCAAAATCACACAGAAGACATACTACGTGTAGGATGTCTTTTTGGCCTGTTTGATCCTAGACTTGTCCCACAGCTTCCCCTTGATGTCAGCAACCCAATGCTATGCTTAGATTTGAGTTTGGATGTCAAAAGACCCCCAAAACTAGCTATTCTTGCCTTTTTCAGTCAAAAGTGCTAAAGTCCGCTCAATCTTCTCTTTCACTAAACCAAATGAGATGAAATTTATCACATGCACTCAATACAACATTTGGTCTCAAAATTATGCCTTGGGTTAAATTTGGGTAGGATGTCTGACACTTCTTGTCTTTTGGCTTTGATCTGTCAAAATTTGGTCAAATTTCCACTTTCCAGGTGAAAATAGGGTAAAACCTACCTTCTAAACACACTGGTAACCTCAGATTTTCAAAATTTCCACCAGATCACCCTGTAGACATCTTACGTTGTCGAGAAATTTGCGGTCTTGCCAGGAAAGCACCGGGCTTATGGCTGTGAGAGTTTGTGAGAGAACTCAACAAAAACTATATGAAGGAGTTAAACCATAGATGCCATGAAGACTAGGGTTTGGAAAGAAGTGCAATCAAAGAAGACTCACTCTTTCTCTCTTGCACTCACACACACAAAGAAAGAACGCAAAAGAGAATGTCAAAACAATAGGAAGATGAAAACATTAAGGCTATGGTCATATCGTATCATGGGTAATATGAAAGGGTTAATGGATGAGTTAATGGCATTCAATCTTGGCTGACCAAATAGGCTACGAATTGTTCTTTGGAATTGTAGTTTTGTGCTTACCATAATATATATATTTTGTCTAGTGATTGGGATTAATTGTGTGTACAAATCCTCTTGGTTCATAGCAAGATAACTACGCTTACATCAAAAGAAAAATTATAGTCTATGAGAGGTAGTATGATGGGATTCGGTGATAGAAGTATTTCATTGAGCCTTTCAAGGCCGAAGAGAAACACTATACGTTGTTGAAAGTGTATTTTACGGCTAATCCATACGTTAATTCTAATAGATCGTACAGAGTGAAAGCGATAGAAGTGATTATCATGTGGTTTATTCATCTAGGATAGTATGTGAGAAATGTAGATATGAGAGAAGTGAAGAGATGAGAAGTTTCCCTCCCAAGCCCTATTCTTGCCCGTAGGCAATAAGGATAATGCGGGGAGAGATGTACCTGTAGCAAGAGAACCTAGAGAGGATGAATTACTAAGAATGAGAGAGATAGGTTTGGTTAAGGAGATGAGATTAGATACATATATATATATATATATATATATATATATATATATATATATATATATATATATATATATATATATATATGTTGGATTAGAGATGAAAATGAAAACAACAAGAAATCAAGAAAACATCAATGTAAAACACATCTTACTTGACAAACCCTTTTGCACCATTATTGATGGAGAGAGAAGAAGAGTGGATAATTCCACTTTGATTGATACATCAAGTGCAAGACCTTCTTTGATTAGAGTTGATCTTCCAAGGTTAGCTTGTTGCAAGAATGGCTAGTCTTCCTCTAGGAGAAAGTGTAGTCTTAGGCTTATGTTAATGGCTAAGTACAATTAGGCATTACTACTTACTCCCTCAAGAATTCCTCTCATCAATGGCTTGAATGCTTGAGTTCATTCCAAGGAAGAAGAGGTCCCCTTTTATAGGTGAAGGGAACCCCCAAGGGTTTACACAAGAAGAGAGGAGCCAGTGTGAACAGGAATTGGAAAAGTTGGAAATGAGCTGCCCCTGCATGATGTGGGCAGACTGGGGTCCAGTATTTTGATCATATATCCTCAACCGTGGCTCCAAATAAAAAAGTAAAAATATGGGCAAATACTTCAGCTCATTAGCTACGATTTTCATTTTAAAATCGTTTTCCAATTCGGATTGGAACCTTGTATAAAAATTTTATCAAAATAGGGTCCATTTATGGCAGCAAAAGTCTTCATGTGGTCTCCTTAGCCTAGACTTTCATTTAATTCCAAAGGACACCTCATGCCATATGAAAGCATGACATTGCTCCTTGACAAAGTTTTGTAATCATGCTTGCAATAATGCATTAAAATAAGTGTATCTTTGAAATCATGCCACCTAGTGTCCCACTAGGATTTGATTCTCTCCTAGTAGCTATTTAAAAAGAAATATAAGAAAAGTATAAAAATACATAGATAATATATATATTGGAGTTTACCCTAGATATAGGATCTAGCTAGGGTGTGAGATGATAATGAAATAGTAGAAATAAAGAATCAATGCTTTTTGCCCCAAGTTAAAGAGGCGGAGCTATTGATGCTTTTCCCATAGTATTTTCTAATGGTAAAGTAAGGATATATTATCCTTGAGAAAAATAATAGGATGAGATAGAAGGCTTATTATTATACTTAAATATGCATATGTACATTATAGGAAAGATAATTATGTATCTAAAAAATTACAAGATAACTCTTCTGGCATGCGTTCCCACTATGTACATGTCACAGGACGACAACGTGTAGGATGTCTACTGCTGATTTTTTGAGACTGAAGTGTCCCTGATGCTTCTTTATGCTCTCAGCAAGTACAAGTATGCTTCACAATTGCAAAAGCATGCAAAAATCACTCAATTTAAGCCTTTTCTAAAATTTTACATTTTCTGACTCTGCCTTTTGGCTTTTGGTCAACAAAAATAAGGAAAAACATCCAAGTCAATATGTTACTATGGTAAAACCTACCCTCTGAACCCACTGGTGTAGTCAAAATTTTCGAATTTGGTCTCTAGAACCCCCTTGAGACATCCTACGCGTAGGATGTCTATGTTTACAGAATTGCACATTTTCTTCACAGAACCCTTGCAAATGCTCTTTTATATGCACAACATCCACCACACGAGGTTGTGTGCTCTTGTGACGTTGTTAGCGACGGAGATACACTGGGTTTTTATAACCCCCGGTGTCGCTAAAACCGTCGCTAATAGCGTCGCTACGAGAGCGTCGCTATAAGCGTCGCTCATACCGACGCTCATAGCGACGGTTATAGCGACGTTTATAGCGACGTTTATAGCGACGTTTACACAGAAGTCTATAGCGACGCTGATAGCGACGCTACAGAGCCATAAATAGCGTCGGTTGAATGCCCTGCCACCCATGAACCATATTGTACTTGATTCACTTTTTAAAAAAAGTGCAAGGGTAGATAATAGACCCAAAATAGTCACCCACAAGACGCATTGTTTGCAAAATTGACAAGCGTAAAGTTGACAATTGTACACATCATAGGCAAAATGAATTGATTGGCAAATGTAATAATGACAATTGTACAACATCATAGGCATAAAGAATTGATTGGCAAAATGAACTGCGGTGACAAATGTAATAATATACATGGTTCAAAAAGACGTATAAAATCCATCTCATGATACATAAGCTATGAGAAACCCTAAACTAATGCTATCTAGCTACGACTAAACTGACGTCGTCTAGTCAGACGTCTCATCGCATCCAAGCGGCGTATCTGTCGGATTCTGCAAAAAAAGACAATGAGACAGCTTTCAGTAAGTATAAACATATAACGACATTTATAAAACAATAAAAAAAATAGAAAAGAGTAAACCCTAATACTAACCATGCCGCCGCGAGAACTGAGAATGTCCATCAGGGCGTTTAAGCCCTTCCTACTTGCGTACTCACGCTCGTACGGGGTGGGATCACGTCCTGTCATCGACCACTGTCAAAACATACAAATATTTCATTATTTTAGAATTAAAAAACTCATAAACCCTAAACTATCGAACATAAAGAGCAATGCAAAAACACTTACAAAATCGGCCTCAAATGATGCCCATCCACCGCTCCCCAAGTGGTGCGAGCTCCCTGTCTCTACTCGCGCTCTGGCTACATCCTTTTGTTGCTTCCACTTGTCGGGATTCTCGCGCGTTGCTTTCTTTGTATTCTTCCAAACTTCTTTGGCCAGCCAATCTGGCCTGTTCCACCCATGCTTGATTGCTTTTTGCACTTTGGAACGCTTGTGTTTGCAGTATTCGCGCATTCGAATCTTCATCAGGTCTTCATTGAAGCACTGATCCCGTGTTGGAACGGGAAACTCATCATGAAGTATGCTGATGACTCTGGCTTTTAAATCACTTGGTACTTCACTCCATTTGTTTAGTATGTAGTGTCTAAACAGCTGAGAGCAAAGACCACGCATGCGCGAGATCACCTTCTTGCCATCATCATCCATGATGATGCCGCCGCTGAAGTCTACGGAGTAAGGCAAGCCCTCTGGCCGGTGACGCGTCAACCTGGGTGTCCCGACAGGGGTCTCTAGCGGCGTGTCGATGGGGGTACGGACGTCAGGTGTCTCCAGCGGCGTCTGGGCCCCGAAGCGAGGAGTGTCGAGTGGGCTGGCTCCTGGCAGAGTAGGTAGAGGTGTGTAGCTGCTAGTAACAGTCAGCCGCGCAAAACCTGGCGTAGATGGCGATGCTGTGGCTGGTGTGGGGGCAGGCAAAGAAGGGGAGGGTAAAGAGCCTCGTCGAACACGAGGCGGTGTGGAGGCATCGGCGGCGGAATCCCCACAACAACCGCCACCGCCACCACTAGAGCGCCGGTGTCTAGACGAGTGTGAAGATCGTCTCGTTGACACCGAAGCTTCGGAGCGCGCCGAATGCTCCGAAAGAGAGGGAGATGCGGATGGAGTAGGAACGCGCGATGATGCGCCAGAGCGATGACGCTCCACGTACCACTGTATCTGGTGTGGTGACAAAGAAGAAAGAAACTCCTCATCATCCATACCTGCATTAAACACACGAATATTTAAACTTAATATTGAATGAATAGAGTAGACAATGGCGCAAAGACCATTGAATACAATGACGTAATGACGCATATAAATACAATGACGCAATGAATTGAGTGATAGAAGAGGGAAGTCGAAAACTCAGAATTTTCAATCAAAAGATGTGAGCGCGAGTAGAAAAGAGCATTATACACCATGGAAGGTACTTAGAGAGCCAGAGCTTTTACAACACGGAGAAAAATTGTTCAAATACAATATTTGTGGATTTAAGAGATCTCTCTCTCATCCTCGCATAACTCAGCATAACTTCCTATATCTATATAGAGCTCTCCGTTTAAACACATATCCTCTGTTTCATTTTGTAGCTCCTCTGCATGCACCCCATATAGAGTAGTAGCATCTTGATGCTCGTCTGGCACCACTGCAGCGGCTTCTGATTGAGCATCTTCTCTGATCTCCTCCATTGATGCCATTGTGATTGGCACATGGTAGCCTTCATACGTCCTTGCACTACGAGCGGCTACCTCTATGACGTACCACCAGTTTGATGTAGACTTTGTAGGATGAAATATTACCTGCCAGAGCCACATAACTTACATGAGAGCTTTCAAGCACATAACTTGTAAAAGGGGGATGTTAACTATTTACATACTTACTTGTTCACAATGCTCGGGTAGTACGAAAGTGTCTCTTAGGTCAGCCATTTCTTAGAAGAATCCACCTCAAGAAAACCAGACTCTCCTCTACGTACAGTAGCGTTGCGACCCTCCATGATTATCTTGAACCATTGCACGTCGAACAAGTCGACAAAAAATCCTCTGTAATCGATCCTCAAAATCTCTTGTAGCGTGCCGAAGTAAGTGAGTTCCGCCACCACAGGATCTGCATCAGAGGAACGTCGTCAACTAGACTGTTCAAATTTTGCCAGGATTCTACAATCTTGAGTAAAACGCTTTTTGTCGATCCGTTCCACCCTAAAATGTCGACCTTTACACCATGCTGCTGTGTATGACTTATACTACAACGAACAAAGATTATGAGTGGCCGTTCAAATGTTTAGAAATAAAGTCACTAGCTAGTCGTACATTGCAAACTTACCTTGGTTGCGCAACCCCGAGAGTACTCGCACTCTTCCTCAGTCACTTCGTCACCGCATTGTTGTGCGCTTTTCAATTGGTTGTGCAACCATCTTAAGCTCATGAATGTTGGTAGGCTCTCCAGACCCGTCAGATAGTGCATCGGTGGTCGTCTTCCCCGTCTCCACTCCATTCGTGCCCTTTGTCGCTCTTGCTTTGCATCCTCATATTGTGAAATCCGCTTTTCCATCACTGGATTGTGAAGCATGCAAAATCGGTTGATTTTAGCCTCTAGATCTTCCGTCATCTTCTTCTCAACACCGAGATTGCACATGACAATCCCAGATATGCGCTCATCATCTATGGTTCGCCATAGCGTGTCCCGGGCTTTATCAAATCTGTCTAGCCACTCTCCAATGTACACTAGGGACTCTGATACCAACCAAACTTCTGCCATGCTACCCTCCGGACGTGCCTTTTGACGCACATATCCCTTAAGCATTTTCATGAAACGTTCTAAGAAGAACATCCATCTGGAATGAACTGTGCTAGCTATTTCCACCTCATCTACTATGTGAAAAAGAAGATGCACCTGAATGGTTAGCATGGTAGTAGGAAAATGTTTCTCAAACATGCACACAAGCTCCGCAGCATTTAGTTTGGCGAATGGATCGAGCAAGTGATTGATCATGAGTCGGGGCCAGTATGATAACTCGTACCATAGAGATAGTCTCTTCATTCCTGGAGGCAATCCGTCATCGCACATCTCCTTCTGCTCTAACCATGCTTGTGCAGACATCCTTGGTGGCTCTCTTCCCAAAAAGCCATCGCGTAACACATGGTTCTCTGGAAGATACGCTTGATGACCTTCGTAGATTTTCTTCTTCAATGAGGGCGCCCTACGTGCATTCAGTCTAGGTTCACATGTGACACATGCTCTGTATCCGCTTGTTTGAAGCCCTGCATGTATACACATGATAATAGATCCACTATGGGAAAAAACAAGATTTACAGTGTCTGAGTGAGGAGTGTCAATAGATCACCTGAGCATTCTGTTAGCCCGGGATAGTCATGCATGGTCCACATTAGAATTCCTCTGATCAAAGAATTCCGTCGTCCTGTGTGTCGGCTCATATCCACCACCTCTATGCCAATCCACAATTGTTGTAGCTCTTCCAATAGTGGACGAAGATACACATCCATATTCTCCACTTTATATCGCCTTGGCACAATCAAGCTTAGCCATAGATGCCCCTTCTTCGTAGTCAACCACGGGGGAATGTTGTAGTTGACGATGACAACGGGCCATACACTGTAAGATGTTGATCTTTGACCAAATGGATTTACGCCATCCATAGCCTGGCCTAAGCGCAAATTTCGAGCTTCCCTGGCAAAATCCGACCATGTTCCATCTATATGTTTCCAGGCTACGCAATCTGCAGGAATTCGTAGCACACCATCCGAAGATTTATTCTCCTTATGCCATGATGCTAGGGCGGCCATGGACTTACATTCGAAGAAATGCTTGATGTGAGGAAGCAGAGGAAAATGTCGCAAAACCTTTTGTGGAATTTTTGTCCCGTGGAGATCTACTCGATATCTTTCGGAATTACATTTCGGAAACTTCTCGATGTCTATGTATTCCCCTCTGAAAAGAATGCAGTAATTAGGACAAGCGTGGATAGAATTGTAATCCATCCCCAAGTTTCGCAAAATCTTTCTTCCTTCATCTCGGGAATCTGGCATCACATTGTCAGCTGGTAGTATGTGCTCTTTAAGTAATCTACACAACATAAAAATACGATACAGTTGTGTAAAAATCTATCAGATCATTATACATTTAGAGTTTTATTAGAGTAAACTAATTGTAATAGATCACCTGAAAAGCGCTGTGACGCTAGTGTCACTCCATCCAAACTTTGCCTGCATGTTGAGAATAACCAGGAGTGCTTTCAATCTAGACATACGTGCTCCATTATACAATGGCATATCGGCTTCACTTTTCATATCATCATAGATAAGCCTTTCTGAATCCATGATCGTCTCGATCATTTCATCAATCTCGGGCTCAAACATTGCCTCGTTGGGAATGTGCTCTGCATGATCATCCCCCGAGCTGTCAGAGGCTACATCTTGTGGCCTCACATATGCTGCTTGACCAAAGCGCCTGCGAACACGTCTATTGGGTTGCAAGATTGCTGCTTGTTGGCTAGCGTCAGAGTCTGACGAGTTATAATTGGCAACAAATCGATCTATAATAGATGGATCGAACTCGCCAAATTCGCGAACGTGTTGTAAAGAAACACGTCTTGTCCGTCGCACAGCATGCTTGCATTGATTACAAGGACATAAGACCCTCGTTGAGAGATAGGTGTTTCGGTTGGACGGTCCCACATCCTCGTCACTACTCATAATCTTATAACCTGGACAAAAAATTTAATATTCTATTGGCATTCTTCGTCTTATCTCTCTCTCTCTCTCTCTCTCTCTCTCTCTCTCTCTCTCTCTCTCTCTCTCTCTACCTCACATTCTCTAGTCATGTCCAATCCCCGCACACCTCGGTCTAGAGGTGCACGAAGATCAAAACCACCGGGTTATAATCTCGTCTTTATTGTTCAATACCTATATTTGTGGGTACAAGAAATCTACAGACCCACGTCTACATGTCACTGCATGTAGTGGACAAAACCCCTTTGCCTCTTCTCTAGTTGTAGCACTTCACAGCATCTTAACATCTTTTCACTGTTCGTCTAACTCTAAACCCTAAACCGTAAGTAATTCTTGCATGGACTCGGTCTAACGTAAATAAGCGTAAATCTAAATAAACGTAAATCTAACTAAAAATAAACCTAAATCTAATTTAACGTAAGTCTACATCTAACGTAATCTTCAAAGTCTTTTGGGATAGTTTCCTACGACGTTAAAACTCTCTTCTTCTTGTGTGTGTGTGCGTGTGTGTGTGTGTGTGTGTGTGTGTGTGTGTGTGTGGGTAAACCTAAATAAACCTAAGTCTAATCTAATATAACATAAATCTAAATCTAACATAAATTATGTTATATTAAAAACAAAGAACTAAACTAACAGGGATTATAAGAACCTTAAAACTGATTTAACACATAATTTTTCACATAACTCGGCAAGAGTTGGCATTCTCATCCCTAAAGATGTGAGAGTTAACTTCCGGCGGTGACGCTGCCTCATCTCCATCCACATTTGACGACAGCAATTGGCCCTTTGAACCGTTCTTGCTCTTGTTACTAACTTTGAAGTTGCTGTTGAATGACTAGAGGTTGTCTAGATGGTCATTGTCGGGGATGTAGTGACTCTTGCCTCCCTGAAGATCCACCTTCTTCCCTATCTTCTGAAGACATTTCACCAGTACTTTTGGATCGACAGAGCCCACCATGAGTGAAGGCAGCAATACCCTATATTCCATTGAGGGCTTTCTTCACCCGCTTCATGCAGGCATCGCAGTCTATGGAGACCTAAATCTAATCTAATATAACGTAAATCTAAATCTAGCGTAAATAAACGTAAATCTAACTAAAAATAAACCTAAATCTAATCTAATTTAACTTAAATAAACCTAAATCTAATTTAACGTAAGTCTACATCTAACCTAATCTTTAACGTCTTTTAGGATAGTTTCCTACGACGTTATAACTCTCTTCTTCTTGTGTGTGTGCGCGTGTGTGGATGTGTGTGCCAATAAAAAGAGATAAATGGTATAACCTTTCTATCACCCATGCCAAGTATGATAGATTGGTTATGCCATTTCCCTCTTGAATAATAGGTCTTGAGTTCAACTCTTCGTCGGCTAGATCTTTAGGTCTTTTAATTTTAATTAGTTTCCTACGACGTTAAATTAGTTTCTCTCTCTTTCTCTCTCAATGTGTGTGCGTTTTTTTGTTTATGCATGTTTTCTCTCTCTTTTCCTCTCTCAATGTGTGCGTTTTTTGTTTATGCATGTTCTATCTCTCTTTTCCTCTCTCAATGTGTGCGTTTTTTGTTTATGCATGCTCTCTCTCTCTTTTCCTCTCTCAATGTGTGTGTGCATTCTTTGTTTATGTATGTGTGTGTGCGTTTTTGTTTATGTTTGTACTCTTTCTCTCTCTCTCTCTCTCTCTCTCTCTCTCTCTCTCTCTCTCTCAAAAACACTGTGTGTGTGTGTGTGTGTGAGAGAGAGAGAGAGAGAGGGAGAGAGAAAGAGGGGAAGGGAACATGAGAGTGAGGAGAAGGAAGGAGCATACCTGGCTCTCCTTCCTCTCCTCGTGTGTGTGTGTGTGTGTGTGTGGAGAAGAAAGAGAGAGAGAGAGAGAGAGAGAGAGAGGGAGAGCGTTACCTGCTCCTTGCTTGAGGGCGCCGAAAAACTCAGATCTGAGATCTGAGTTTTTCGGCGCTCTCTGTTATTGTTTTTAGCCCAACCGGCGTTGCTATGAGCGTCGCAAATTTACTTGTAAATTTGCGACGCTCATAGCGACGCCGGGAATTTTTATTTTTTTTGCGTCGCTGTGTGGGCGTCGCTAATATGAATAGCCTCTTGTAGTGATCAGTCAGTCATACAAAAATATCCACAAAAGCTTGTTTAATGCATTTTTACCCTCAAAAGCAATCTTTTCCGTGATTTCAAATGCAATCAAGCACTTTAGCAAATAATTCAATGCTGAATAGCTCTAGATCAGAATCGGATCACTTACCTAAAGCTACTCATACAAATCATATTGATTTTGCATCTATGAGAAGAAAAACGCTTCATTGCCACACACGGACTAGTAAACGCTTTTATCACCTCACAAATCACTCGACCACTGACAACTACTCTAATCAACAGATCCTAACTAAACCTATCTAGTCGCAGACCCTCGGCAAGACACACGCTTTCTGGCTATCTACTTGATCGCGGAATATCCTCTTCTAGATCCACTTAAGAAAAACTCTTTCTTTAGCCGAAACTAAATCAAGAAACCATCACACGAGTGTTAGTAGGAAACCTACTTAGGTCCTTGTGTCCCCGGCAGCGGCGCCAATGTTGGACGCGAAGCGACTCACACACCCATGAAGTGCATGCAAACACTACCTATATCAACATAATGTCAATCGAGGACACAGATGACACGATAGGCACACGGAGGAAATCTCTTTAGCTTGTCAGGCTGAGATCATCCTACACATACAACACTCAGGAAGGCCAACTAAACCACAATCAAGAACCTCACTGCTCTCAACTACACCACCTAGACACATACACACATACGGAAGGTAACTCACCTAATCATGCCAGAATCATACGAAACTGAAGGAACACCATCCCCTCACTAGGATACACCTGTCCCTAAGCTTCTACACTCAAAACCCTCACTCTAAACCCATCTGTGGAAAATGCGTAGGATGATAGAACAAAATTTTGAAAGTTCCCGAAACTAAAATTTATGAGTACCTATGCGTAGCTTATGTTACCACGATTCTATAGACTACTAGCACGTAGAAAACAGACATCGTTTGACACACTTACGGCCACAAATAGCTCGTAGATGCGTCATCATGTGCGCTTCGTCTCGCATGGAATGCTTGGCGTTGTCACGTAGATCTCCTCGAGCCTACAACAATGGTGCAGTTGGATCTCCAATGTGTTGAGCGAGCCGGGCGTAGCAAGAGGATTGGTTATGAAATTCCCCTCTTGAATAACAGGTCTTGAGTTCAACTCCTTGTCGGCTAGATCTTTTAGGTTTATTGGGATAGAGCGCTACGATGTTAAAACTCTCTTCTTTTCGTGTGTGTGTGTGTGGATGTGCGTGTGTCTGCTAATAAAAAGAAGAACATGGTATAACCATTGTATTACCCAAGTGTGGTAGATTGGTAAAGCCATTTTCCTCTTAAAAAAAGGTCTTGAGGTCAACTCCTCGTTGGCTAGATCTTTACAGTCTCTTGGGATAATTTCCTACGACACTCTCTTCTTCTCGGGTATGTGTGTGTGGGTGTGTGTGTGTGTGCTAATAAAAAGAGGGAAATGGTATAACCTTTCTATCACCCAAGAGTGGTAGATGGTTATGGAATTTTCCTCTTGAATAACAGGTCTTCCGTTCAACTTCTTGTCATCTAGATCTTTAAGGTCGGTCGGGATAGTTTCCTACAAAGTTAAAACTCTCTTCTTCTCGGGTTTGTGTGTGTGTATTAATAGAAAGAGGAAAATGGTATAACCTTTCTATCACCCAAGTGTGGTAGATTAGTTATGCCAGTTCCCACTTGAATAAGAGGTCTCTAGTTCAACTCCTTGTCATCTAGATCTTTAAGGTCTCTTGGGATAGTTTCCTACGATGTTAAAACACTCTTCTTCTTGGATGTTTGTGTGTGTGTGGGTGTGTGTGTGCACGCTAATAAAAACAGGAAAATGGTATAATCTTTCTATAACCAAAGTGTGATACTCTGATTATGCCATTTCCCTCTTGAATAGTAGGTCTTGAGTTCAACGCCTCGTCCGCTAGATCTTTAAGGTCTCTTGGGATAGTTTCCTACGACGTTAACATTCTCTTCTTCTTGGGTGTGTTTGTGTGAGTGTGTGTGTATGTGCTAAATAGGAAGAGGAAAAGTGTGGTAGATCGATTATGCCATTTCCCTCTTGGATCACATGTCTTGAGTTCAACTCCTCGGTCGGCTAGATCTTTAACGTCTCTTCGGATAGTTTCCTATGACATTAAAACTTGCTTCCTCTCGGGTGTGTGGGTGTGTGTATGTGTGTGCTAATAGAAAGAGGAAATGGTATAACCTTTCTATCACCCAAATGTGGTAAATTGGTTATGCCATTTCCGTTTTGAATAACATGCCTTGAGTTCAACTCCTCGTCAACTAGATCTTTAAGTTCTCTTGGGATAGATTGCTATGATGTTAAAACTCTCTTCTTCTTGGATCTGTTTGTGTATGTGAGCTAATAAATAGAGGAAAATGGTATAACTTTGCTATCACCCAAGTGTGGTATATTGGTTAGGCCATTTTCCTCTTGAATAAGAGGTCTTGAGTTGAGCTCCTCGTCGGCGGCTAGATCTTTAAGGTCTCTTGGGATAGTTTGCTACGACATTAAAATTCTCTTCTTCTCATGTGTGTGTGTGTGTCGGTGTGCGTGTGTGTGCTAATAAGAAGAGGAAAATGGTATAACGTGTCTATCACACGTGTGGTAAATTGGTAATGCCATTTTCCTCTTGAATAATAGGTCTTGAGGTGAAATCCTCGTTGGCTAGATCTTTACGGTCTCTTGGGATAATTTCCTACGATGTTAAAACTCTCTTCTTCTGGGGTGTGTGTGTGGGTATGTGTGTGTGTGCTAATAAAAATAGAAAAATGGTATAACCTTTCTATCATCCAAGTGTGGTAGATTGGTTATGCCATTTCCCCTTTGAAAAATAGGTCTTCAGTTCAACTCCTAGTCGGCTAGATCTTTAAGGTCGTTTGGGATAATTTCCTATAACGTTAAAACTCTCTTCTTCTCGGGGGTGTGTGCGTGTGTATTAATAGAAAGAGGAAAATGGTATAACCTTTCTATCACCCAAGTGTGGTAGATTGGTTATGCCATTTCCCCTTTGAAAAATAGGTCTTCAGTTCAACTCCTAGTCGGCTAGATCTTTAAGGTCGTTTGGGATAATTTCCTATAACGTTAAAACTCTCTTCTTCTCGGGGGTGTGTGCGTGTGTATTAATAGAAAGAGGAAAATGGTATAACCTTTCTATCACCCAAGTGTGGTAGATTGGTTAGTTTATTTTCCTATTGAATAAAAAGGTCTTCAGTTTAACTCCTCGTCAGCTATATCTGTAAGGTCTCTTGGGATAGTTTCCTATGACATTAAAACTCTCTTCTTCTCGGGTGTATGTGTGTGTGGGTGTGTATGTCTGTGTTGATAGAAAGAGTAAAATGGTATAACCTTTCGATCACCCAAGAGTGGCAGATTGGTTAGGCCATTTCCCTCTTGAATAACAGGTCTTGAGTTCAACTCCCCGTTGGCTAGATCTTCAAGGTCTGTTGGGATAGTTTCCTGCGATGTCAAAACACTCTTCTTCTCGGGGGTGTGTGTGTGTGTGTGTGTGCGTTCACGCTAATAGAAAGAGGAAAATGGTATAACCTTTCTATCACCCAAGTGTGGTAGATTCGTTATGCCATTTCCCTCTTGAATAACAGGTCTTGAGTTCATCTCTTTGTCGGCTAGATCTTTCAGGTATCTTGTGATCGTTTTCTAGGATGTCAAAACTCTCTTCTTCTAGGGTCTATGTGTGAGGGTGTGTGTGTGTGTGTGTGCTAATAAAAAGATAAAAATGGTATAACCTTTCTATCACCCAAGTATGGTAGATTCCTTATGCCATTTCCCTCTTCAGTAACAGGTCTTGAGTTCATCTCTTTGTCGCGGCTAGATCTTTAATGTCTCTTGGGATAGCTTCCTAGGATGTTAAAACTCTGTTCTTCTCTGGTCTTGAGTTCAACTCTTTGTTGGCTAGATCTGTAAGGTGTCTTGGAATAGTTTCCTAGGATGTTAAAACTCTCTTGTTCTTGGTTGTGTGTGTGTTGGTGTGTGTGTGTCTCTGCTAATAAAAAGAGGAAAATAGTATAACTTTTCTATCCCCAACTGTGGTAGATTGGTCATGCCATTTCCCTCTTGAATAGTAGGTCTTGAGTTCAACTCCTCGTCGGCTAGATCTTTACGCTCTCTTAGGATAGTTTCCTACGATGTTAAAACTCTCTTCTTCTTGAGTATGTGTGTGTGTGTGTGTGCTTATAAAAAGAGGAAAATGGTATACCCTTTCTATCACCCAAGTGTGGTAGATTGGTTATGTCATTTTCTTGTTGAATAACAGGTCTTGAGTTCAACTCCTTGTCGAGTAGATCATTAAGCTCTCTTGCGATAGTTTCCTACCATGTTAAAACTCTCTTTTTCTTGAGTGTGTGTATGTGTGCTAATAGAAAGAGGAAAATGGTATAACCTTTCTATAACCCAAGTGTGGTAGACTGGTAGTCTTCATGGCATCTATGGTTTGACTCCTTCATATAGTTTTTAATAAGTTCTCTCACAAACTCTCACAGCCATAAGCCCGGTGCTTTCCTGGAAAGACCGCAAATTTCTCGACATATTTTTGGTGAACCCGATGTGAACAATCCGGGGTGAGAGTACATAAAGATGGCTAGCAAAGTGGAGCATCTATATACTGAAATGAAAGAGCTTGCAGACAGATGCAAATGGCTTGAAGAAGAAGCGGATTCAAAAAAGCGATTGAAAGCGCTAGGCAATCCGTATATACGAGCTTAACATATTCGAAGGCTATGATCCAGAAGGATATCTTGAGTGCTATGTGACAAAGATGAGGCTTCATGAAATTCCTGAAGCTCGGATGATTGCAGCATTTGTTGAACTTGTGAGTGATGATTTCAAGCACCAAGTTCAAGACTATGCAAGTGTATATGCAAGCAACTGGGGTGAGTTTTCTACAGCTATAACACAGGTATGCTTGGAACATCAAGACCAAGAGATGGAGCAGAGTGGAAGTGGATGTGACCAGCTAGATTTGGTTTCTCCTGTAAGCCATGCAAGTGTCAACACATCCATGCAGGCTAATTTAGAAGCAGTAATAGATGCATATCTTTTGCAAGATGCAAATTTATTGTATGCAGATGAAGCAAACATAGTGGAAGCTATTTATGCACGTTTGGGTCTTATAACCTTCGTATCTCAAGATAATGACTCTCATGATGCTATACAAGCGCTTGAAACGGCTCAAAGCGACTTAGAGGATGATGCAAACTCATCGGCTATGATAGATGATTTGGACGCTCCTTTTGATTCGTTTGAAGATGCACATGAGTGTATATACAAGGATGAGGATGCTATGGTTTTGATAGAGGATGTCAAGGGAAAACAAGTGGAAGACGGCTATATTAGTGATGTGCTACAATCTACTTTTGAGCAGATCGAGGAACTTTTGCCAAGTTTAGAAGAGCTGGATGCCTATGCTGACAACATATACCAGGATGAAGAATTCATTATCAATGCTTTCTTATGCGAGCTTGATACATGTGTTACTACCCAAATGGATATGCCTAGCTGCAAAAGTGCTAATTTAGAGGGGATGACTGAAAATCTCTTCCTTTGTGAGTATAGCTCTGCTAGTAGTATTGCGGATTGTGAAGTACCTCAGCTAGACGAGATGGAAGAAGAGGAGTGCATTGACAGAGTAATATGTATGTCTTGTATATATGGGGTAGTAGATGTGATGCAGATGACTCATGAAATTGTGCCTTATTTAGAGCTAGATGCAACAAGCTTTCACAATTCCATGGTAGAGGAAGGAATGACAGATGCAGATTCTCTGCATGAGGATTGGGGTTCTGCAGATGAAGCTATGAATCTTCAAGATTCACAAATCAAAGATAGAGAAGTGTTTGGTTATGCTATACAGGTTGAAGTGACATCAAAGGATAGAGTAGAAGAGCAAGAAACATCTTCAGATATGGTATGTGATTGGGGTGATATTTCTTATCTGTGTGAAGATGCAAATAAAGATGCTTGCCATAAAGTGCCTACTATACAGGGTTTTAAGAATTTCGGTTGCCTGCAGGTATAAAAACAATATATGAGGCATAAAAGGGATTTAGGTCTTGTGTCACAGGGTATAAATTGCAAGCAGGTTTGTGAGCATCTATCTACTATGGATAGGAAGGGTATACATGGTGATGCCTTGAAGCAAGAAGAGGATGCTAGCTCTATGCTGACACCAGAGTCATGTAATGAAGAAGGTTCTCCCTAGATGAGTGGAGACATGATTCAGTTGAAGATAATTTAGGGATGGGTCAAAAAGAAAGAAGGGGTGAAGATATTGTGTCAGAGACTAACTCCAAGGAGTTTTTTGAGCAGTCGGTTACAAGTGACCGGGAGCATACCTACCAGGATGATTTGGAAAGGGAATTAGACACCATATTTGAGAGGTATGCAAAGTTTTATGATGTAAAGCTGGAGAGGTATTTGGTAAAAGGTGAGAGAATTGATGAGAGGTTTACCATGCATATTTATGAGGTTTCTCTCGATGTTGAGAAAGGCTATCTAGAGGATTCTTTTGAGAATACAGATTCAGACTTCTATGCGAAAGAGGTACATATGGATTTAGAGGTTGGTGAGAAGGTTGAAGTGTAGTTTCAAAAATCTTTCGAGTATATTACAGGAAGCCTGGAAGTGTTTTTTGAAGAGGAGGATGAGGAACTTATTTCTCTTCGTCATGAAGATTTTGGACATAATGGAAATTTGTTACAGATGTTTTGGAAACAGATATATATAACAATTCCTTCTGATCCGAGAGGAATTAGAAGATGCGGAGAATCTCAATGCTTAGTAAAATACAAGTTTTTGAGTTACCCATATGATCCTGGAGGAGGTCATGGGATGATAGGGGATACAATTGCTTTCACAAGTTACCATGAGGCTGGCACATGCCGAAGGATGTGGAGGTTTAGAGGGGGTGGATGTGTACTGTGGCACGTGCATAGTGGGAACGCATGCTACAAGATCTATCTTGTAATTTTTTAGATACATAATTATATTTCCTATAATGTACATATGCATATTTAAGTATAATAATAAGCCTTCTATCTCATCCTATTATTTTTCTCAAGGGTAACCTATTCTTACTTTACCATCAGAAAATACTATGGGAAAAGCGTCAATAGCTCCGCCTCTTTAACTTGGGGCAAAAAGCATTGATTCTTTATTTCTACTATCTCATTATCATCTCACACCCTAGCTAGATCCTATATCTAGGGTAAACTCAAATATATATATATTCTATGTATTTTTCTTATATTTCTTTTTAAATAGCTACTAGAGGGGAATCAAATCCTAGTGGGACACCAGATGGCATGATTTCAAAGATACACTTATTTTAATGCATTATTGCAAGCATGATTACAAAGCTTTGTCAAGGAGAAATGCCATGCTTTCATATGGCATGAGGTGTCCTTTGGAATCAAATGAAAGTCTAGGCTAAGGGGACCACAGGAAGACTTTTGCTGTCAGAAATGGACCCTATTTTGATGATTTTTTTACACAAGGTTCCAATCCGAATTGGAAAATGATTTTAAAATGAAAATAGTAGCTAATGAGCTGAAGTTTCTATCCATGGTTGAGGAGATATGATGAAAATACTGGACCCCAGTCTGCCCACATCATGCAGGGGCAACTCATTTCCAACTTTTCCAATTTCTGTTCACATTGGCTCCTCTCTTCTTGTGTAAACCCTTGGGGGTCCCCTTCACCTAGAAAAGGGGACCTCTTCTTCCTTGAAAAGAACACAAGCATTCAAGCCATTGATGAGGGGAATTCATAAGGGAGTGTGTAGTAATGCTTAATTGTACTTAGCCATTAACATAAGCCTAAGCCTACACTTTCTCCTAGAGGAAGACTAACCATTCTTGCATGCTATCCATGGAAGATCAACTCTAATCAAATAAGTTCTTGGACTTGGCATATCAATCAAAGTGGAGTTCTCCCCTCTTCTTCTCTCTCCATCAATAATGGTGCCGAAGGGTTTGTCAAGTAAGATGTGTTCTACATTGATGTTTTCCTTATTTCTTGTTGTTTTCTTTTTCATATCTAATCCAACATATATATATATATATATATATATATATATATATATATATATATATATATATATATATATATATATATATATATATATATATATATATATATATATATATATATATATATATATATATATATATGTATCTAATCTCATTTCCTTAACCAAACCTATCTCTCTCATTCTTAGTAATTCATCCTCTCCACAAATTCTAGGTTCTCTTTGCTACAGGTACATCTCTCCCCGCAGTATCCTTATTGCCTACGGGCAAGAATAGGGCTTGGGAGAGAAACTTCTCATCTCTTCACTTCTCTCATATCTACATTTCTCACATACTATCCTAGATGAATAACCCACATGATGATCATTTCTATCGCTTTCACTCTATACGATCTATTAGAATTAACGTATGGATTAGCCGTAAAATACATTTTCAACAACGTATAGTGTTTCTCTTTGGCCCAGAAAGGCTTAATGAAATACTTCTATCACCAGATCCCATCATACTACCTCTCATAGACTATAACTTTTCTTTTGATGTAAGCGTAGTTATTTTGCTATGAACCAAGAGGATTTGTACACACAATTAATCCCAATCACTAGACAAAACATATATATTTGGTCAGCCAAGATTGAATTCCATTAACTCGTCTATTAACCCTTTCATACTACCCATGATACGATATGACCATAGCCTTGATGTTTTCATCTTTGTGTTGTTTTGACATTCTCTTTTGTGTTCGTTCTTTGTGTGTGTGAGTGAAAGAGAGAAAGAGTGGGTCTTCTTTGATTGCACTTCTTTCCAAACCCTAGTCTTCATAGCATCTATGGTTTAGCTCCTTCATATAGTTTTTGTTAAGTTCTCTCACAAACTCTCATAGCCATAAGCCCGGTGCTTTCCTGTCAAGACCGCAAATTTCTCGACAACGTATGAGGGTGTGTGTGTGTGTGTGTGTGTGTATGCTAATAAAAAGAGAAAATGGTATAACCTTTCTATCACCCTAGTGTGGTAGATTGGTTTTTCCATTTCACTCTAGAAAAATAGGTCTTGAGTTCGACTCCTCGTTGGCTAGATCTTTAAGGTCTCTTGGGATAGTTTCCTACGATGTTATGTAATGTACCCAAGATTGGTCAATAAAAATATTTCATTTTATTTTGCAAATATTTGAGGTTTGCATTTTGTTAAGTCAAAGAGCATTATAATGGAACGATCGGATCAAAACTTGGACTTTGGAATTATTAATTAGGACCCTTATTCACTTGAAAACAATAAGGTTGATGCGAAACTTAAGCCTCAAGATTGTATCTAGAGATAAGAGTTGACTCTTGGGAAAGAAGGAGCAATTTTAAGGAAGGAGGAGTATTTTTAGGAAAGAAAGAGGAGGGAGTTAAGTTTAGAGTTCTTGTCGTGGAGCCCAAGCTTCTTTTAAAATTGAAGAACCAAAATCTGTATCAGAATCCGTGTCCGCAAGAAAAAAAAAATCGGGAGCCGCGAACGTACGGAAACTCATCCCTCTATTCTTTGCTGGCCTTGAGAGCCTATATAAAGACCCCTGTCCCCTCACTTTCAAGAGACAGACACACACTCTTAGAAGCGGAAGCTCTCTTGCCTTGACGTCGGAGTTACCTTCTTCCCCTCAACCTCTCTCTCTTTGGAGCTCTTACCTTCAAGCCATCTCCATCTCCAAGTCCTTCTCTACCATCGTCGTGTTGCCCATGGAATTATGGAGTTATCTTCTCTTTTTCCTTCTTCTCTACGTTGATACGATGGCCCCGAAGTGAGTGACTCGAAGCTCGAAGGACGCTTATGTCGCTCCAACTCAAAGGAAGGTGCAAGAGAAGGTATCATCTACTCCAAACGTTGCTGAAGTGGATGTATTGGTCGCCGAAGAAGTCCAAGCTGTCCAACCTCCAACACGGGAGGTAATCAAACATGTCACTAATCCGGTAAGACAAATTTATAATTTTGCATTGCTATTCATGATGACTTGGGAAGCTAAGCATAGGGAACCCCTTAAACTATCCGAGAAACGTGATTCTATCGCAAGAAATAAGCATATGTTTTTATAGATTAGTGAAAGAAATGTTTGATAAATTGTCACTATTTGTTGAATTGTTATTGCTTAAATTGTCACTACTTGTTGAATTGTTATTGCTTAATAAGTTGTTATTGTTTGATAATAAGTAGATTCTGATCGATATGAAGAAATTGTTGACCATGTTTGAAAAAATCATTTAAAGAGAAGAATTATTGAAAGAATATCTTTTGTTCCTCGCAAGTAGCGAGATGATACCGTGGTTATAGCGGAGATTAAGCTGAGGTTATCGGCTCTCTTTCGTTCCTCGCGGTTAGTGGGATGCCTCGCAGGTAGCGGGATGCTTGGCGGTTAGCAAGATGCCTCGCGGTTAGCGGGATGTCTCGCGGTTAGCGGGATGTCTCGCGGTTAGCGGGATGCTTGGCTGTTAGCAAGATGCCTTGTGGTTAGCGGGATGCCTGGTGGTTAGCAAGATGCGTCAAGGTTAGGGGGATGCCTCGCGGTTAGCGGGATGCCTGGCGGTTATCAAGATGCCTCGCGGTTAGCGGGATGGGAAGGTTGCACAATTTGCGGTTAGCAAATAAATCCTTTGCAAAGGCTCTGTTGGTTAGACGGATAAAGTCCATGGGTAGCGGCAACTCATGAGAAATTGGAAAAGTTATTTTTGTTGTGAATAATAGGGTTGTCTTTATTAGGCCTTGTCTAAATTGTTTTGGTATTGTTTGAAGGGATGTATAAAAGAACCTGTGTATGGAATTAATTAAGGAACACTGTTTGTATATGTAAAACAATGTGGTAAAAAGTGTGAGTGTGGGGTGGAAAGTGGGGGTTGGCTTAGGTTGCCAGTCAAGGATGGGTCGTCTTGATTAGTTGAGAAACTCTCCACTCCCTCTTATTAAGAGAAGTGAAATTAGAGACTCATTGTGCCAAGAGTCTAGATGACCCAAATCTATGTGACACAAGATTACTATTTAGTTTAGACTAAGTCTCATATCATATTTATGGTTTATGGATGGCGGCCTTGCCTCTTAAATGTAGGGAAAAAGGTGTTGTTTATGGATTCTAAATATGTCAATAGGATTTCATCTTTATGTTAGGAAACAATTTCATTAGAATCCTAGATTTATCGACCTAGCTTGTAGCGTATGACCCTTATAAACACGTAAACAATGGATAGAGGACTTCCTATCTTTTGTTGCTGGTATCTCTACTTTATGGAAACAGAGTAGGGTGTCGTGAATGGAAAAGGAGAATAAAGGAACGCCATCTATCAAGTCATCCCAATCTTCTCAGGGTTGGGGACCTCACAGGTTAAAACTCTCTTCTTCTTGGGTGTGTTTGTGTATGTGTGCTAATAAATAGAGGAAAATGGTATAACCTTTCTATCACCCAGGTGTGGTAGATTGGTTATGCCATTTCCTCTTGAATAACAGGTCTTGAGTTCAATTCTTTGTTGGCTAGATATTTAATGTCTCTTGGGATAGTTTCCTACGATGTTAAAACTCTCTTTTTCACGGGTGTGTGTGTTTGTGGGTGTGTGTGTGCGCGCTTATAAAAAGAGGAAAATGGTATACCCTTTTTATCACCCAAGTATGGTAGATTGGTTATGCCATTTCAATCTTCAATAATAGGTCTTGAGTTCAACTCCTCCTCGGATAGATCTTTAAGGTCTCTTGGGATCGTTTCCTACAATGTTAAAACTCTCTTCTCCTCGGTGTGTGAGTGTGGGTGTGTGTGTGCGTGTGCGCTAATAGAAAGAGGAAAATGGTATAACCTTTCTATCACCCAGGCGTGGTAGATTGGTTATGCCAATTTCCTCTTGAATAACAGGTCTTGAGTTCAACTCCTCGTGGGCTAGATCTTTAAGATCTCTTGGGATAGTTTCCTACGACGTTAAAACTCTCTTCTTCTCAAGTGTGTGTGCGTGCTAATAAAAAGACAAAAATGGTATAACATTTCCCTCTTGACTAACACGTATTGAGTTCTCCTCGTTGGGGCCAGATCTTAAAGGTCTCTTGGGATAGTTTCCTACGATGTTAAAACTCTCTTCTTCTTGGTCTGTCCGTGTGCGTGGGTGTGTGCGTGTGTGTGCTAATAGAAAGAGGAATATGGTATAACCTTTCTATCACCTAAGTGTGGTAGATTGGTTGTGACATTTCCCTCTTGAATAAGAGGTCTTGAGTTCAACTCCTTGTCGGCTAGATCTTTAAGGTCGCTTGGGATAGTTTCCTACGACGTTAAAACTCTCTTCTTTGCGGGTGTGTGTGTGTGTGTGTGTGTGTGTGCGCGCTAATAAAAATAGAAAAATGGTATAACCTTTTCTATCACACAAGTGTGGTAGATTGGTTATGTCATTTCCCTCTTGAATAACAAGTCTTGAGTTCAACTCCTCGTTGGCTAGATCTTTAAAATCTCTTGGGATAGCTACGATGTTAACACTCTCTTCTTCTTGGGTGTGTGTGTGTGTGTTCCAATAAAAAGAGAAAAATGGTCTAACCATTTTATCACGCAACTCTGGTAGATTGGTTATGCCATTTCCCTCTTGAATAAAAAGTCTTGAATTCAACTCCTCGTTGTCTAGATCTTTAAGGTCTCTTGGGATAGACTGCTACGATGTTTAAACTCTCTTTGTTCTAGGTGTATGTGTGTGGGTGTGCATGTGTGTGGTAATAAAAAGAGGAAAATGGTATAACCTTTCTATCACCCAAGTGTGGTACATTGGTAATGCCATTTTCCTCTTGAAAAACAGGTTGTGAGTCCAACTCCTTGTTGGCTAGATCTTTACATCTCTTGGGATAATTTCCTACGACATTAAAACTCTCTTCTTTTGGGTGTGTGTATGTGGGTGTGTGTGTGTGTGCTAATAAAAAGAGGAAAATGGTACAACCTTTCTATCACCGAAGTGTGGTGGATTTTTTATGCCATTTCCCTTTTGAATAACACGTCTTGAGTTCAACTCCTTGTCAGCTAGATCTGTAAGGTCTCTTGGAATAGTTTCCTAGGATGTTAAAACTCTCTTCTTCTTGGTTGTGGGTGTGTTGGTGTGTGTGTGTGTGCTAATAAAAAGAGGAAAATAGTATAACTTTTCTATCCCCAAGTGTGGTAGATTGGTCATGCCATTTCCCTCTTGAATAGTAGGACTTGAGTTCAACTCCTCGTTGGATAGATCTTTACGGTCTCTTAGGATAGTTTCCTACGATGTTAAAACTCTCTTCTTCTTGGGTGTGTGTGTGTGTGTGTGTTTATAAAAAGAGGAAAATGGTATACCATTTCTATCACCCAGGTGTGGTACATTGGTTATGTCATTTTCCAGTTGAATAACAGGTCTTGAGTTCAACTCCTTGTCGGCTAGATCTTTAAGGTCTCTTGGGATAGTTTCCTACCATGTTAAAACTCTTTTCTTCTTGAGTGTGTGTGTCTGTGCTAATAGAAAGAGGAAAATGGTATAACCTTTCTATCACCCAAGTGTGGTAGACTGCTTATGCCATTTCCCTCTTGAATAACAGGTCTTGAGTTGATTTCCTCATCGGCTAGATCTTTAAGGTCTCTTGGTAGTTTCCTACAATGTTCAAACTCTCTTCTTGTCGGGTGTGTGTGTGGGTATGTGTGTGTGCGCGCTAATAAAAAGAGACAAAAGGTATAACCTTTCTATCACCCAAGTGTGGTAGATTGGTTATTGCAGTTCCCTCTTGAATAACAGGTCTTGAGTTCAACTCCTCGCCGGCTAGATCTTTAGAATCTCTTCGAGAGTCTGCTATGACGTTAAAACTCTCTTCTTCTTGGGTGTGTGCGTGTGGGTGTGTGTGTGCTAATAAAAAGAGGAAAATCATATAACCTTTTTATCACACAACTGTGGTAGATTGTCTTGAGATCAAATCGTTGTCGGCTATATCTTTAAGGTCTCTTGGGATAGTCTGCTATGACATTTAAACTCTCTTCTTCTCAGGTGTGTGTGTGTGGGTGTGTGTGTGAGCACTAATAGAAAGAGGAAAATGGTATAACCTTTCTATCACCCAAGTGTGGTAAATTGGAAATGCCATTTCCCTCTTGAATGACAGGTCTTGTGTCCAAATCCTTGTTAAAAATCTCTTCTTCTCGTGTGTGTGTGTGTGTGTGTGTGTGATAATAGAAAGATGGAAATGGTATATCCTTTCTATCACCCAAGTGTGGTAGATTGGTTAAGCCATTTCCCTCTTGAATAACAGGTCTCGAGATCAACTCCTTGTGGGCTAGATCTTTAAGGTCTGTTGGAATAGTTTTGTACGATATTAAAATTTTATTCTTCTTGTGTGTGTGTGTGTGTGTGTGTGTGTGTGTTGCAGTGTGTGTGCTAATAAAAAGAGGAAAATGGCATAACCTTTTGTAAGGTCTCTGACCCGATCACAAGAGCACCCTTGTACCATGAAATGATCATAATGGAAAAAAGTTACTATTTTTAGCAGTTTTTCAGATTCTGTCAGTGCCATGATGTTTAGAATGTTATAAAGCTTCAAAATGTGATTTAAAATATTTTTTGTGAAAAATTTCCAAAAATAGTAAGTTTTTGGTCACCCGACCCGTCCAGTCTTGACCGTCTCGAAAATCTGCACCCGTACCCCGAATTTGAAAAAAATGCATTTTTCGGACCCGGGGGCTGCTAAATATGGCAGGTACTTGGGCCAGTACGCCTTAGTTAGAGCTTCGTATGGCAATTTACGGCATCAAAATCCGATTCGTATGACCCGTTTTAGCCTAAAACCAAATTTTCACAAAATTGTCCGGGAGGCACCGGGGGCCAGGGACTATGTGGAAAGAGGTCCCAGGCCACTCCGGATCATCTTTAGCAGCTAGAGGGCGCCCTCTTGCTTTGTGGGAGTCTTGGGAAAGCTGCCAAGCCTGCAACTCAGTCTCAGAACCAGTTAACCAAGCCAACCTGACACTTGGTGGGTAGAGAACTGGACTTGCCATGCTTAACTGGAGAAGCTCCCAGATGCATTTAGCAACCCAGATCGATTTTCAGCCTGTAGGAGCCTATTTAAAGACCTGCATACACACACACACACACACTTATGATCACACACACACACACAGTGCATACAGACACACCCACATACATTGGGAAGGTGCTGCCGAATCACACACCGATTGAAGAGGAAGCAAGGAGGGAGGTGCTGCCGAATTTTCATCTCAAGAAGCTCGATTAGATCAGAAAATCGAGAAGATTACCAGCTCTTAATCACGGTAACGACAGTTTAATTAATGCTATCTGTAAATTCTTTTCTCTACCATCAAAATTTCTCGTACATTATGCCTATTCCTAGCCAAAAATCTCTATGACTACTCCCTAAACTCTCTTATTCGTACTCTATTATGTAATCATCATTCCATAGCTGAATTATCAGCCATTCTTCACTCCCGATTAATGATTAGAGCATAATTATCAGAATCTTCTCTCTCTAGATAGTATAGTAATTAATCGGTAAGCTAGTATTTGTGCAGATTGAAGAGAATCACTATTGTAATCACTCATTAACATTGCAGCTTGATTGAATTCATTTTTTTCTTATGCATTAAGACGTAATTAAGGAGAAATTAATCCGTCATTAAGTTTCTAAGAATTGGTTTTTCTTCACATATATGCATAGGGTAAATCTGCATCATCTAATTGCTAGGAAATAGTTTATTCATACTTAATCCAATTCTCTGGTAATCCTAAAAATGAAATCTTAATTATTCTTGATCATGCAAGCCGAATAATTATCTTAGATCCGGTTCCCATAGGATTATGTGCCATCCTTAATGATTGCTTATGAAAGAAATCTAGACTCTCATATAGGAGGGATTAATTGATGTCACTAATCTACCTACTGGACTGTTATGATGCTGGTGAATCTTAGCTCTTTCTCCAAGCTAATCATTTAAAGTAGTGAGAAATGGCCCCGGTTAAGAGGACGCGCTTCAGTGGTGCCCATGATCGCGAAGCAGGAACGAGTAATGTCAACGGAAAGGGGAAGGCCCCCATGGACGAGCAAATACCGGCCATCACACGGGCCATCGATGAAGAAGTGGAAGAGGTAGATCATATTTTTTCAAGTTGTTTAAATTAACATTGCATACGCTAGTTAGGAATGCTCATATCCCCAAACGTGTTGGAGAAATCCGACGGAAACCTCGGCATTGAAATCATTATACATTAAGTTCTAAAGTAGGAAGGTAATGTTTGATGGGTATGCTGTTTGCAAGAGGAAAGAATGTCTGCTAGGAAAAATTTAGCTCGGCATGTTCATTTTATTTCCAATGTTGAATCAGTCCTGACCCCCCTACTGATCACAGGGGGTAGAGTTCCTCGTTAAGGGCTCTTGAATCCACGACATGCTTTCTATGCGGTGGATACCCACGACTTGCTTTCTATGCGGTGGGAACCCACGTCTTGCTTTCTATGCGGTGGGAGTGTCCATGACGTGCTTTCTATGTGGTGGACATACCTAGTTGTATGGGTAGCTAGGCGACAACGGGAGGAGTGAACTCTCGCTGCAGGGGGGATGTTGTACCTCCAGAACATTGGAATTTTTATGAATAAGTTTGAGTATAATTTTTACTAGAATTCTGTCTTGGTGTTGTTTGCAATACTGGTTGAAGGGTTGTTTTAACGAACCATGTGATTCGGAATTAAACAAGGAATATCTATGTTGAACAACCTTTGTGGTAGTAATTAGGTCACACGAGGAAGTGTGAGTGTGGGGTTGGAAAGTGGGGGCTTGGCTCAGGTTGCCAATGCCTACGAGATGAGTGGTCCCGATTGGTCGGGAACTCTCTGTCCCCATAGTGCTTACTCGATATTAGTAGCGCTCATTGCCCCTAGAGCGGGGAATTCTCGAGAGTACGTGCCTCTGAAAGATGGGGAAAAAGGCACTCGAGGCTTCTCTCCTCTTGGGATTTGGGTCATAGGATCGCTAGATAGTTTAAGTACACTTCCCCTGCGAGGTGGAGCTAGATCTCCTTGCTAGTAGGCTCGAACTCGACTCACTTTGTGATGAGAGATCGTCCGCTAGTCGAACCCTGAACCATTTTGTTTGCTTCCGCTATAGATCTAGTGGCCACCAGGTTTACCATCAAATCCTTTGTTGATACGATGGGGTGGGGACCTCACACCTGGTATCAGAGCCTAGGTTAGGCTGGGAAAATAAAGTCGTATTGTTTGAACATTTAAAAGGAACTGAAAGTATATAGGTAGTTGATCCGAATTCCTTGCATTGGTGTTGCAAGAAGACCCCGTGCTCGAATATCGGAAGTTCCAAGTAATTGAGCTTATTTATGAGCAAGCTCGAAGATCCCCTGTTTACCAGTTCAGTCGAGATGTCATGGAGATACTGTTGAAGGCTTATACGCCACACTCCACTCGCATTGACAAAGGATGGGAACTTGATTGGACATTTCCAGGAGGGGTTTACTACATCAATGCTCGGAAGCTAGGATGCCTGGCTACCGACTTGAAGAAGATACGTTGGGGAGAAGAGTTGAGAGTGATAGAGATATTCTACTTGGTGCCCACACGATTGGACCAGACTGTTTCGGGCAACTCCAACCAAACCATCAACGACTAGCTCTTGGAGAAGGTCACCAATGTGATTCCAGCAAACCGAGTCAAAACCTTTGGATTACTGAAAGCGGAACTTCGGCCCGATATCTTAGTTTATAATCCCCTCAAGAATGTGTATAAGAACTATTACACGAATGAAGTAGTGCATCATGTCAATACCATTTCCTAAGCGTATGTTATACGCAAATCCATTAAGCCATGTAATAAGCGGTCATCAGTCATTCTAAACCTTGAGGGGTTTCGATTGTAATAAATTTCCATCAATAAAGTGCTTTTTGTCTCTGAATCTCTCTCTCTTGATAAAGTGGAATTTTGAATTTTATTAAAGTCTCGTGAAATTCAAGTAATGGTAGCAAGAATTTCGTATAACCCATGTAGGTACCGCCTGTTGCTCTGTACTCGGCAGCGCAAGAGAAGAAGCTCCTCCTTAAGCAAGCCCAACCTCCGATCTTTAAGGGCGAGGGGGCAAATGTGGAGAGAGATGCGGAAGTATGGATGGAAGCCATGGACGATTACTTTGAAGCTGCGGGAACCCAACCCGTAAATCAAACCATGCTTGCGATGTTCCGCCTGACTGGCGATGCCAAGATATGGTGGAAGCAACATTGCAGGGACATGGATATTAAGGGATCTTCCCAGTCTTGGGAAGACATCAAAGCTGCGATAATGGGACGTTATCTACCACCTGCCTATAGGACCTTGAGAATGAACGAATTCTTTTCACTTCGGCAGCTGAATTCAATGGTCGAAGAATACTATGCAAAGTTTGTCACTCTTCGGGAGATATGCTCCTAAGATGACCTTGGAACAACAGGTGGCAAGGTTCTGTCAAGGACTAATCGATCCTTTGAACACTCGGCTGGAGGCTCTCAGGCCGTCAACGCTACAAGATGCCTTGTTGAGGGCTAAACCTCTAGCTCTCGAAGTACAAAAGGCTAATCAGAATAGGAGGAATAATTGGGCAAAGAGGGCAAGGAACACTGCTTGGGACAACAGACCAGCCAACCAAACCTATAACCAGCGCCCTATTGTGGCTACCACCACAACCATGGAGTTCCCTGATGTTCGATGCTATGGTTGCGGCGAGCATGGACACTACAGATCAAATTGCCCCAGGAACATTCATGCAACCAACGCCAATGCCATACCCTTGAATACCCGTGGGCATGGCCAAGCTAATGGAAGAGGAGGACGCGGAAGAATGAACAGAGGGCGAGGGCGTGGCGCTACCGCCAGAGTGAATGCCGCAGTAGTTCAACTAACTGTGGGTGACGAAGCAGTGGAGAGAGCAACCCTGCATGCTGCAATTGACAATCCCAATGGTTGCGAGCAATACGCAGTCATTCATACGCCAGGATCTCTCAGAGGTGAACAAGTGAACTTCCTTATAGATTGTGGCAGTACTCTTTCATTTCTTTCACCCAGATGCATGAGGAAGCTTAAGCTAGATAAGTATCCGTCAAGCAAGCTAGTTGTCGAGTTAGCAAACGGCAAGGAGGTAGTATCTCAACACTCTGCAGGCAAAATTGACTTCGATTTAGGGGGACACCCAACTTCTACCCAATTTCAAACCCTACCCTTAGGATTCTTTGATGGGATACTAGGGATGGACTGACTAAAGCAAAATAGGGCCCACATACATTGTGCACAAGGGAATTTTACCTTTACAGATAACTTGGGTAATGAAGCCTTAATTCAGGGGGAAAATGGGAGACCTAAGGCTACTCTAGTTAAGGCCAGCAGACTTTTGAAGGGACTAAGGAAGGGTCAGCAAATATATGCAGTTAAACTCAATAAGGTGGACCAATCAGATACCTCACTTCGACCAGACTGGCTGAGGGAGTATGATGACGTATTCCCCGAGGACCTTACGAATCTTCCACCACACAGAGAGGTAGATCATGAGATTGAAACTATCCCTGGGTGTGAACCTATTTCAAAAAGACCTTATAAAATGTCACTTCCGGAGGCCATCGAACTCAAAGAACAACTTAGGCAACTCATTGAGCAAGGATTCATTCGACCCAATACTTCTCCTTGGGGTGCTCCAGTTCTTTTCCAAAAGAAGAAGGATGGGACCTTAAGGCTATGCATAGACTATCGCGGACTGAACCAGGTAACTGTCAAGAACAAGTATCCAATTCCAAGGATTGACGAACTTTTGGACAGACTCCACGGCGCCAAAATATTTACAAAGATAGATCTAAGGTCAGGATATTACCAAATCAGGATCAAGGAATCAGATATTCCGAAGACAGCTTTCAATACTAGGTATGGGCACTACGAATTCACAGTAATGTCTTTTGGACTAACAAATGCTCCTGCAAGCTTCAATCGACTTATGCAGGATATTTTTAGACCTTACCTGGATGATTTTGTCTTGGTTTTCTTTGATGACATTCTAGTCTATTCTAAGTATGAAGCAGATCACAAGGAACATGTTCGCAAAGTACTTGATCTCCTTCGAGAACACCAGCTTTACGCTAAGGAGAGCAAGTGCACTTTTTGCTCACCAAAGGTCAACTATCTTGGATTTGTCATTTCGGCTTAAGGGATTTCAGTAGACCCATACAAAGTCAAGGACATCGTTGACTGGACTCAACCATCCACTGTCAGCGAAGTAAGGGGATTTCTTGGAATAACGGGATGGTACAGGATTTTTGTCAAGGATTATGCACGTATCGCTGTACCTTTGACGGAACTCCTGAAGAAAGGAATGAGGATTGATTGGAAGACCGATCACGAGTCTAGCTTTGCTAAGCTAAAAGAATTCTTGGTCTCAGCTCCTATTTTAAAGCTTCCAGACTTCAGTAAAGAATTTGAAGTAGCGACAGACGCTAGTAAGTTTGCCCTAGGCGGATTTCTTACTCAAGAAGGAAGACCGGTGGCGTACACTTCGCGAAAGCTGAGGGATCATGAGAGGAATTATCCCACTCATGATCTGGAACTTTTAGCAGTTATACATGCACTAAAGTTATGGAGACATTATCTTCTTGGACGCAAGTCTCAGTTGGTTACAGACCACAAGAGTTTAAAGTGGATTTTTACTCAACCCATTCTCAATATGCGACAACGACGATGGATAGAGCTATTACAAGAATATGACCTTGACATAAAGTATAGACCAGGGAAGGAAAACGCAGTTGCAGATGGTCTTAGCCGAAAATCGTTTCTCGGAGCTATCTCTATTCCAAATAACCCTATCTGGGATAGAATCAAAGAAGCATCCCTTGAAGATCCAGAGTACCAACGTATGGCTTCATTAGTCCAGCAGAATAAGATGCCTGAAGCGAAAGATTACTCTCTTATGGGAGGATGTCTTTACTACAGACATAGACTCTGTGTACCCAAAGACCCAGCTTTAAAGAAGTCCATTCTATATGAAGCACACAATATCCCTACATCCGAACACCCAGGCTATGCTAAAACTCTTCACGCCGTCAAAAGGAGTTATTTCTGGTCTGGAATGAAAGGAGACATACTTCGATATGTGAGGCAATGTATTTCTTGTCAACGGATAAAGGCCGAAAGGATCAAATTACCAGGGCAACTTCAACCTCTTGACATACCCCAGATGAAGTGGGAATGCATCAGTATGGATTTTGTTACAGGGTTACCTTCTACAGGAGGTTATGATTCTGTTTTCGTGGTTGTCGACATGCTCACAAAAGTGGCTCATCTAATACCCGTAAAGACGACCTTTACTGCTTCAGATGTTAGTCGGGTATTCATCAAGGAGATTTTCAGACTACACGGTCTACCCAAGCGTATTGTCAGTGATAGAGATGCCAAGTTTACATCAAAATTTTGGACCTCTCTTTTCCAATCTATTGGGTCACAATTAGCCTTCAGCACAGCATATCATCCGCAGACTGACGGGCAAACTGAAAGAGTTAATCAAGTCATTGAGGACATTCTCAGAGCCTATTGTTCGCAAGAACCAAAGAAGTGGTTACAATATCTACCCTTGGTAGAATATGATTATAACTCTTCCGAACGCAGAAGCATTGGAATGTCACCTTTCAAAGATCTTTATGGACAGGACTGCTTAGCACCACTGAACTTTTCAGATCCAACCATCAGAGTAGAAGCCTCTAGAAAGATGTTAGAAGATATGGAAGCACAGACTAGAGCCATTCGCCAGGACATTCAGGCAGCTCAGGATAGACAGAAGCACTATGCAGATAAGAATCGTTCGGAAAGGACTTTCAAGGAAGGAGATAAGGTTTTTCTACGAGTCCGACCTAAGAAAAGCAACTTATCGCTAGGGAGATATAAGAAGCTTAGCCCAAGGTACTGTGGACCATTCGAGATCATTAAGGTTGTAAGTGACCAGGCCTACAAGCTAAAGTTACCTACAAACTTGAAGGTTCATGATGTATTCCATGTCAGCTTACTCAAACCCTATATTCCCAACCCTGATCAATTCTTGGACTCAGATCAGATAGTCATGCCAGCACAAGGAGTTCTCGAGCTCCAACCTGACTATGTACTTGAAACAAGGGAAAGAAAATTACGCAACAGAACTATCACGGAGCATCTGGTAAAGTGGAAGGATTACCCTGAAGAAGATGCAACTTGGGAAGACGAATCGACTCTCTTAAAAGATTACCCAAACTCATTCTTGAGATGAGGACATCTCAAATTTTTCACATTGGGGAGGTTGTAAGGTCTCTGACCCGATCACAAGAGCACCCTTGTACCATGAAATGATCATAATGGAAAAAAGTTACTATTTTTAGCAGTTTTTCAGATTCTGTCAGTGCCATGATGTTTAGAATGTTATAAAGCTTCAAAATGTGAATTAAAATATTTTTTGTGAAAAATTTCCAAAAATAGTAAGTTTTTGGTCACCCGACCCGTCCAGTCTTGACCGTCTCGAAAATCTGCACCCGTACCTCGAATTTGAAAAAAATGCATTTTTCGGACCCCGGGGGCTGCTAAATATGGCAGGTACTCGGGCCAGTACGCCTTAGTTAGAGCTTCGTATGGCAATTTACGGCATCAAAATCCGATTCGTATGACCCGTTTTAGCCTAAAACCAAATTTTCACAAAATTGTCCGGGAGGCACCGGGGGCCAGGGACTGTGTGGGAAGAGGTCCCAGGCCACTCCGGATCAGCTTTAGCAGCTAGGGGGCGCCCTCTTGCTTTGTGGGAGTCTTGGGAAAGCTTCCAAGCCTGCAACTCAGTCTCAGAACCAGTTAACCAAGCCAATCTGACACTTGGTGGGTAGAGAACTGGACTTGCCATGCTTAACTGGAGAAGCTCCCAGATGCATTTAGCAACCCAGATCCATTTTCAGCCTGTAGGAGCCTATTTAAAGACCTGCATACACACACACACACACACTTATGATCACACACACACACACAGTGCATACACACACACCCACATACATTGGGAAGGTGCTGCCGAATCACACACTGATTGAAGAGGAAGCAAGGAGGGAGGTGCTGCCGAATTTTCATCTCAAGAAGCTCGATTAGATCAGAAAATCGAGAAGATTACCAGCTCTTAATCACGGTAAGGACAGTTTAATTAATGCTATCTGTAAATTCTTTTCTCTACCATCAAAATTTCTCGTACATTATGCCTATTCCTAGCCAAAAATCTCTATGACTACTCCCTAAACTCTCTTATTCGTACTCTATTATGTAATCATCATTCCATAGCTGAATTATCAGCCATTCTTCACTCCCGATTAATGATTAGAGCATAATTATCAGAATCTTCTCTCTCTAGATAGTATAGTAATTAATCGGTAAGCTAGTATTTGTGCAGATTGAAGAGAATCACTATTGTAATCACTCATTAACATTGCAGCTTGATTGAATTCATTTTTTTCTTATGCATTAAGACGTAATTAAGGAGAAATTAATCCATCATTAAGTCTCTAAGAATTGGTTTTTCTTCACATATATGCATAGGGTAAATCTGCATCATCTAATTGCTAGGAAATAGTTTATTCATACTTAATCCAATTATCTGGTAATCCTAATAATGAAATCTTAATTATTCTTGATCATGCAAGCCGAATATTTATCTTAGATCCGGTTCCCATAGGATTATGTGCCATCCTTAATGATTGCTTATGAAAGAAATCTAGACTCTCATATAGGAGGGATTAATTGATGTCACTAATCTACCCACTGGACTGTTATGATGCTGGTGAATCTTAGCTCTTTCTCCAAGCTAATCATTTAAAGTAGTGAGAAATGGCCCCGGTTAAGAGGACGCGCTTCGGTGGTGCCCATGATCGCGAAGCAGGAACGAGTAATGTCAACGGAAAGGGGAAGGCCCCCATGGACGAGCAAATACCGGCCATCACACAGGCCATCGATGAAGAAGTGGAAGAGGTAGATCATATTTTTTCAAGTTGTTTAAATTAACATTGTATACGCTAGTTAGGAATGCTCATATCCCCAAACATGTTGGAGAAATCCGACGGAAACCTCGGCATTGAAATCATTATACATTAAGTTCTAAAGTAGGAAGGTAATGTTTGATGGGTATGCTGTTTGCAAGAGGAAAGAATGTCTGCTAGGAAAAATTTAGCTCGGCATGTTCATTTTATTTCCAATGTTGAATCAGTCCTGACCCCCCTACTGATCACAGGGGGTAGAGTTCCTCGTTAAGGGCTCTTGAATCCACGACATGCTTTCTATGCGGTGGATACCCACGACTTGCTTTCTATGCGGTGGGAACCCACGTCTTGCTTTCTATGCGGTGGGAGTGTCCATGACGTGCTTTCTATGCGGTGGACATACCTAGTTGTATGGGCAGCTAGGCGACAACGGGAGGAGTGAACTCTCGCTGGAGGGGGGATGTTGTACCTCCAAAACATTGGAGTTTTTATGAATAAGTTTGAGTATAATTTTTACTAGAATTCTGTCTTGGTGTTGTTTGCAATACTGGTTGAAGGGTTGTTTTAACGAACCATGTGATTCGGAATTTAGCAACCCAGATCCATTTTCAGCCTGTAGGAGCCTATTTAAAGACCTGCATACACACACACACACACACTTATGAGCACACAGACACACACAGTGCATACACACACACCCACATACATTGGGAAGGTGCTGCCGAATCACACACCGATTGAAGAGGAAGCAAGGAGGGAGGTGCTGCTGAATTTTCATCTCAAGAAGCTCGATTAGATCAGAAAATCGAGAAGATTACCAGCTCTTAATCACGGTAAGGACAGTTTAATTAATGCTATCTGTAAATTCTTTTCTCTACCATCAAAATTTCTCGTACATTATGCCTATTCCTAGCCAAAAATCTCTATGACTACTCCCTAAACTCTCTTATTCGTACTCTATTATGTAATCATCATTCCATAGCTGAATTATCAGCCATTCTTCACTCCCGATTAATGATTAGAGCATAATTATCAGAATCTTCTCTCTCTAGATAGTATAGTAATTAATCGGTAAGCTAGTATTTGTGCAGATTGAAGAGAATCACTATTGTAATCACTCATTAACATTGCAGCTTGATTGAATTCATTTTTTTCTTATGCATTAAGACGTAATTAAGGAGAAATTAATCCATCATTAAGTCTCTAAGAATTGGTTTTTCTTCACATATATGCATAGGGTAAATCTGCATCATCTAATTGCTAGGAAATAGTTTATTCATACTTAATCCAATTATCTGGTAATCCTAATAATGAAATCTTAATTATTCTTGATCATGCAAGCCGAATAATTATCTTAGATCCGGTTCCCATAGGATTATGTGCCATCCTTAATGATTGCTTATGAAAGAAATCTAGACTCTCATATAGGAGGGATTAATTGATGTCACTAATCTACCTACTGGACTGTTATGATGCTGGTGAATCTTAGCTCTTTCTCCAAGCTAATCATTTAAAGTAGTGAGAAATGGCCCCGGTTAAGAGGACGCGCTTCAGTGGTGCCCATGATCGCGAAGCAGGAACGAGTAATGTCAACGGAAAGGGGAAGGCCCCCATGGACGAGCAAATACCGGCCATCACACGGGCCATCGATGAAGAAGTGGAAGAGGTAGATCATATTTTTTCAAGTTGTTTAAATTAACATTGCATACGCTAGTTAGGAATGCTCATATCCCCAAACGTGTTGGAGAAATCCGACGGAAACCTCGGCATTGAAATCATTATACATTAAGTTCTAAAGTAGGAAGGTAATGTTTGATGGGTATGTTGTTTGCAAGAGGAAAGAATGTCTGCTAGGAAATATTTAGCTCGGCATGTTCATTTTATTTCCAATGTTGAATCAGTCCTGACCCCCCTACTGATCACAGGGGGTAGAGTTCCTCGTTAAGGGCTCTTGAATCCACGACATGCTTTCTATGCGGTGGATACCCACGACTTGCTTTCTATGCGGTGGGAACCCACGTCTTGCTTTCTATGCGGTGGGAGTGTCCATGACGTGCTTTCTATGCGGTGGACATACCTAGTTGTATGGGCAGCTAGGCGACAACGGGAGGAGTGAACTCTCGCTGGAGGGGGGATGTTGTACCTCCAGAACATTGGAGTTTTTATGAATAAGTTTGAGTATAATTTTTACTAGAATTCTGTCTTGGTGTTGTTTGCAATACTGGTTGAAGGGTTGTTTTAACGAACCATGTGATTCGGAATTTAGCAACCTAGATCGATTTTCAGCCTGTAGGAGCCTATTTAAAGACCTGCATACACACACACACACACACACTTATGAGCACACACACACACACAGTGCATACACACACACCCACATACATTGGGAAGGTGCTGCCGAATCACACACCGATTGAAGAGGAAGCAAGGAGGGAGGTGCTGCTGAATTTTCATCTCAAGAAGCTCGATTAGATCAGAAAATCGAGAAGATTACCAGCTCTTAATCATGGTAACGACAGTTTAATTAATGCTATCTGTAAATTCTTTTCTCTACCATCAAAATTTCTCGTACATTATGCCTATTCCTAGCCAAAAATCTCTATGACTACTCCCTAAACTCTCTTATTCGTACTCTATTATGTAATCATCATTCCATAGCTGAATTATCAGCCATTCTTCACTCCCGATTAATGATTAGAGCATAATTATCAGAATCTTCTCTCTCTAGATAGTATAGTAATTAATCGGTAAGCTAGTATTTGTGCAGATTGAAGAGAATCACTATTGTAATCACTCATTAACATTGCAGCTTGATTGAATTCATTTTTTTCTTATGCATTAAGACGTAATTAAGGAGAAATTAATCCATCATTAAGTCTCTAAGAATTGGTTTTTCTTCACATATATGCATAGGGTAAATTTGCATCATCTAATTGCTAGGAAATAGTTTATTCATACTTAATCCAATTATCTGGTAATCCTAATAATGAAATCTTAATTATTCTTGATCATGCAAGCCGAATAATTATCTTAGATCCGGTTCCCATAGGATTATGTGCCATCCTTAATGATTGCTTATGAAAGAAATCTAGACTCTCATATAGGAGGGATTAATTGATGTCACTAATCTACCCACTGGACTGTTATGATGCTGGTGAATCTTAGCTCTTTCTCCAAGCTAATCATTTAAAGTAGTGAGAAATGTCCCCGGTTAAGAGGACGCGCTTCGGTGGTGCCCATGATCGCGAAGCAGGAACGAGTAATGTCAACGGAAAGGGGAAGGCCCCCATGGACGAGCAAATACCGGCCATCACACGGGCCATCGATGAAGAAGTGGAAGAGGTAGATCATATTTTTTCAAGTTGTTTAAATTAACATTGCATACGCTAGTTAGGAATGCTCATATCCCCAAACGTGTTGGAGAAATCCGACGGAAACCTCGGCATTGAAATCATTATACATTAAGTTCTAAAGTAGGAAGGTAATGTTTGATGGGTATGCTGTTTGCAAGAGGAAAGAATGTCTGCTAGGAAAAATTTAGCTCGGCATGTTCATTTTATTTCCAATGTTGAATCAGTCCTGACCCCCCTACTGATCACAGGGGGTAGAGTTCCTCGTTAAGGGCTCTTGAATCCACGACATGCTTTCTATGCGGTGGATACCCACGACTTGCTTTCTATGCGGTGGGAACCCACGTCTTGCTTTCTATGCGGTGGGAGTGTCCATGACGTGCTTTCTATGCGGTGGACATACCTAGTTGTATGGGCAGCTAGGCGACAACGGGAGGAGTGAACTCTCGCTGGAGGGGGGATGTTGTACCTCCAGAACATTGGAGTTTTTATGAATAAGTTTGAGTATAATTTTTACTAGAATTCTGTCTTGGTGTTGTTTGCAATACTGGTTGAAGGGTTGTTTTAACGAACCATGTGATTCGGAATTTAGCAACCTAGATCGATTTTCAGCCTGTAGGAGCCTATTTAAAGACCTGCATACACACACACACACACACTTATGAGCACACAGACACACACAGTGCATACACACACACCCACATACATTGGGAAGGTGCTGCCGAATCACACACCGATTGAAGAGGAAGCAAGGAGGGAGGTGCTGCTGAATTTTCATCTCAAGAAGCTCGATTAGATCAGAAAATCGAGAAGATTACCAGCTCTTAATCACGGTAAGGACAGTTTAATTAATGCTATCTGTAAATTCTTTTCTCTACCATCAAAATTTCTCGTACATTATGCCTATTCCTAGCCAAAAATCTCTATGACTACTCCCTAAACTCTCTTATTCGTACTCTATTATGTAATCATCATTCCATAGCTGAATTATCAGCCATTCTTCACTCCCGATTAATGATTAGAGCATAATTATCAGAATCTTCTCTCTCTAGATAGTATAGTAATTAATCGGTAAGCTAGTATTTGTGCAGATTGAAGAGAATCACTATTGTAATCACTCATTAACATTACAGCTTGATTGAATTCATTTTTTTCTTATGCATTAAGACGTAATTAAGGAGAAATTAATCCATCATTAAGTCTCTAAGAATTGGTTTTTCTTCACATATATGCATAGGGTAAATCTGCATCATCTAATTGCTAGGAAATAGTTTATTCATACTTAATCCAATTATCTGGTAATCCTAATAATGAAATCTTAATTATTCTTGATCATGCAAGCCGAATAATTATCTTAGATCCGGTTCCCATAGGATTATGTGCCATCCTTAATGATTGCTTATGAAAGAAATCTAGACTCTCATATAGGAGGGATTAATTGATGTCACTAATCTACCCACTGGACTGTTATGATGTTGGTGAATCTTAGCTCTTTCTCCAAGCTAATCATTTAAAGTAGTGAGAAATGGCCCCGGTTAAGAGGACGCGCTTCGGTGGTGCCCATGATCGCGAAGCAGGAACGAGTAATGTCAACGGAAAGGGGAAGGCCCCCATGGACGAGCAAATACCGGCCATCACACAGGCCATCGATGAAGAAGTGGAAGAGGTAGATCATATTTTTTCAAGTTGTTTAAATTAACATTGGATACGCTAGTTAGGAATGCTCATATCCCCAAACATGTTGGAGAAATCCGACGGAAACCTCGGCATTGAAATCATTATACATTAAGTTCTAAAGTAGGAAGGTAATGTTTGATGGGTATGTTGTTTGCAAGAGGAAAGAATGTCTGCTAGGAAAAATTTAGCTCGGCATGTTCATTTTATTTCCAATGTTGAATCAGTCCTGACCCCCCTACTGATCACAGGGGGTAGAGTTCCTCGTTAAGGGCTCTTGAATCCACGACATGCTTTCTATGCGGTGGATACCCACGACTTGCTTTCTATGCGGTGGGAACCCACGTCTTGCTTTCTATGCGGTGGGAGTGTCCATGACGTGCTTTCTATGCGGTGGACATACCTAGTTGTATGGGCAGCTAGGCGACAACGGGAGGAGTGAACTCTCGCTGGAGGGGGGATGTTGTACCTCCAGAACATTGGAGTTTTTATGAATAAGTTTGAGTATAATTTTTACTAGAATTCTGTCTTGGTGTTGTTTGCAATACTGGTTGAAGGGTTGTTTTAACGAACCATGTGATTCGGAATTTAGCAACCTAGATCGATTTTCAGCCTGTAGGAGCCTATTTAAAGACCTGCATACACACACACACACACACACACTTATGAGCACACACACACACACACAGTGCATACACACACACCCACATACATTGGGAAGGTGCTGCCGAATCACACACCGATTGAAGAGGAAGCAAGGAGGGAGGTGCTGTTGAATTTTCATCTCAAGAAGCTTGATTAGATCAGAAAATCGAGAAGATTACCAGCTCTTAATCATGGTAAGGACAGTTTAATTAATGCTATCTGTAAATTCTTTTCTCTACCATCAAAATTTCTCGTACATTATGCCTATTCCTAGCCAAAAATCTCTATGACTACTCCCTAAACTCTCTTATTCGTACTCTATTATGTAATCATCATTCCATAGCTGAATTATCAGCCATTCTTCACTCCCGATTAATGATTAGAGCATAATTATCAGAATCTTCTCTCTCTAGATAGTATAGTAATTAATCGGTAAGCTAGTATTTGTGCAGATTGAAGAGAATCACTATTGTAATCACTCATTAACATTGCAGCTTGATTGAATTCATTTTTTTCTTATGCATTAAGACGTAATTAAGGAGAAATTAATCCATCATTAAGTCTCTAAGAATTGGTTTTTCTTCACATATATGCATAGGATAAATTTGCATCATCTAATTGCTAGGAAATAGTTTATTCATACTTAATCCAATTATCTGGTAATCCTAATAATGAAATCTTAATTATTCTTGATCATGCAAGCCGAATAATTATCTTAGATCCGGTTCCCATAGGATTATGTGCCATCCTTAATGATTGCTTATGAAAGAAATCTAGACTCTCATATAGGAGGGATTAATTGATGTCACTAATCTACCCACTGGACTGTTATGATGCTGGTGAATCTTAGCTCTTTCTCCAAGCTAATCATTTAAAGTAGTGAGAAATGTCCCCGGTTAAGAGGACGCGCTTCGGTGGTGCCCATGATCGCGAAGCAGGAACGAGTAATGTCAACGGAAAGGGGAAGGCCCCCATGGACGAGCAAATACCGGCCATCACACGGGCCATCGATGAAGAAGTGGAAGAGGTAGATCATATTTTTTCAAGTTGTTTAAATTAACATTGCATACGCTAGTTAGGAATGCTCATATCCCCAAACATGTTGGAGAAATCCGACGGAAACCTCGGCATTGAAATCATTATACATTAAGTTCTAAAGTAGGAAGGTAATGTTTGATGGGTATGCTGTTTGCAAGAGGAAAGAATGTCTGCTAGGAAAAATTTAGCTAGGCATGTTCATTTTATTTCCAATGTTGAATCAGTCCTGACCCCCCTACTGATCACAGGGGGTAGAGTTCCTCGTTAAGGGCTCTTGAATCCACGACATGCTTTCTATGCAGTGGATACCCACGACTTGCTTTCTATGCGGTGGGAACCCACGTCTTGCTTTCTATGCGGTGGGAGTGTCCATGACGTGCTTTCTATGCGGTGGACATACCTAGTTGTATGGGCAGCTAGGCGACAACGGGAGGAGTGAACTCTCGCTGGAGGGGGGATGTTGTACCTCCAGAACATTGGAGTTTTTATGAATAAGTTTGAGTATAATTTTTACTAGAATTCTGTCTTGGTGTTGTTTGCAATACTGGTTGAAGGGTTGTTTTAACGAACCATGTGATTCGGAATTAAACAAGGAATATCTATGTTGAACAACCTTTGTGGTAGTAATTAGGTCACACGAGGAAGTGTGAGTGTGGGGGTGGAAAGTGGGGGCTTGGCTCAGGTTGCCAATGCCTACGAGATGGGTGGTCCCGATTGGTCGGGAACTCTCTATCCCCATAGTGCTTACTCGATATTAGTAACGCTCATTGCCCCTAGAGCGGGGAATTCTCGAGAGTACGTGCCTCTGAAAGATGGGGAAAAAGGCACTCGAGGCTTCTCTCCTCTTGGGAGGTGGGTCATAGGATCGCTAGATAGTTTAAGTACACTTCCCCTGCGAGGTGGAGCTAGATCTCCTTGCTAGTAGGCTCGAACTCGACTCACTTTGTGATGAGAGATCGTCCGCTAGTCGAACCCTGAACCATTTTGTTTGCTTCCGCTATAGATCTAGTGGCCACCAGGTTTACCATCTGATCCGTTGTTGATACGACGGGGTGGGGACCTCACACCTTTCTATCACCCAAGTGTGGTAGATTGGTCATGCCATTTCCCTCTTGAATAGTAGGTCTTGAGTTCAAGTCCTTGTCAACTAGATCTTTACGGTCTCTTGGGATAGTTTCCTACGATGTTAAAACTCTCTTCTTCTTGTGTGTGTGTGTGTGTTTGTGGGTGTGTGTGTGTGTGCGCTTATAAATAGACGAAAATGGTATACCCTTTCTATCACCCAAGTGTGGTAGATCGGTTATGCCATTACCCTATTGAATGAGACGTCTTGAGTTCAACTCCTTATCGGCTAGACATTTAAGGTCTCTTGGGACAGTTTTCTACGATGATAAAACTCTCTTCTTCTCGAGTGTGTGTGTGTGTGTGTGTGCTAATAGAAATAGAAAAATGTTATAACCTTTCTATCACCCAAGTCTGGTAGATTGGTTATTCCATTTCCCTCTTGAATAACAGGTCTTGAGTTCAATTCCTCATCGGCTAGATCTTTAAGGTCTCTTGGGATAGTTGCCTATGATTTTAAAACTCTCCTCTTCTTGGGTGTGTGTGTGTGCACGCTAGTAAAAAGATGAAAATGGTATAACCTTTCTATCACCCAAGTGGTGTGGTAGATTGGTTATGCCATTTCCCTGTAGAATAACAGGTGTTGAGTTCAACTCCTCATCGGCTAGATCTTTAAGGTCTCTTGGGATAGTTTGCTAGGATGTTAAAACTCTCTTCTTCTTAGGTGTGTGTGTGAGGGTATGTGTGTGTGTGCGTGCTAATAGAAAGAGGAACATGGTATAACCTTTCTATGACCCAAGTGTGGTAGATTGGAAATGCCATTTCCTCTTCAATAACAGGTCTTGAGTCCAACTCCTCCTCGGCTAGATCTTTAAGGTCTGTTGGGAAAGTTTCCGACGATGTTAAAACTCTCATCTTCCTCAGTCTTTGTGTGTGTGTGGCTGTGTGTGTGTGTATTAACAAAAAGAGGAAAATGGTATAACCTTTCTATCACCCAAGTGTGGTAGATTGGTTATGCCATTTCCCTCTTGAATAATAGGTCTTGAGTTCAACTCCTCATCGGCTCGATCATTACGGTCTCTTGGGATAGTTTCCTACGATGTTAAAACTCTCTTCTTCTCGGGGGTGTGTCTGTGTGTGTCAGCTAATAAAAAGAGGAAAATGGTATAATCTTTCTATCACCCAAGTGTGGTACATTGGTAATGCCATTTCCCTCTTGAATAACAGGTCTTGAGTCCAACTTCTTATCGGCGGCTAGATCTTTATGGTCTCTTGGCATAATTTCCTATGATGTTAAAACTCTCTTCCTCTTGGGTGTGTGTGTGTGGGTCTGTGCATGTGAGCTAATAAAAGGAGAAAAATGGTATAACTTTTCTATCACCCAAGTGGTGCGATAGATTTGTTATGCCAATTCCCTCTAGAATTACAGGTCTTTAGTTCAACTATTCGTCGGCTAGATCTTTAAGGTCTCTTGGGATAGTTTCATACGATGTTCAAATTCTCTTCTTCTTAGGTGTGTGTGTGTGTGTGCACGCTAATAGTAAGAGGAAAATGGTACAACCTTTCTATCACCCAAGTGTGGTAAATTTCAAATGCCATTTCCCTCTTGAATAATAGGTCTTGAATCCAACTCCTCGTCGGCTAGATCTTTAAGGTCTCTTGGGATAGTTGCCTACGACGTTAAAACTCTCTTCTTCTTGTGTGTGTGTGTGGGGGTGTGTGTGTGCGTGCTAATAAAAAAAGGAAAATGTTGTAGCCTTTCTATCGCCCAAGTGTGGTAGATTGATTATGCCATTTCCCTCTTGAATAACAGGTCTTGAGTTCAACTCCTCGTTTGCCGCTAGATCTTTACGGTCTCTTGGGATAGTTTCCTACGATGATAAAACTCTCTTCTTCTTGGGAGTGTGGGTGTGTGTGTGGGTTTGTGTGCTAATAGAAGTAGGAAAATGGTACAACCTTTCTATCACCCAAGTGTGGTAGATTGGTTTTGCCATTTCCATCTTGAATACCAGGCCTTGAGTTCAACTCCTCATCACAGCTAGAACTTTAAGGTCGCTTGGGATAGTTTTCTACGATGTTAAAACTTTCTTCTTTTTGGGTGTGTGTGTGTGTGTGTGTGGGTGTGTGTATTAATAGAAAGAGGAAAATGTTATAACCCTTCTATCACCCAAGTGTGGTAGAATGATTAGGCCATTTTTCTCTTGAATAACAGGTCTTGAGTTCAACTCGTCATCGGTGAGATCTTTAAGGTCTCTTGGGATAGTTTTCTACAATGTTAAAACTTTGTTCTTCTTGGTTGTGTGTGTGTGTGTGTGGGTGCTAATAAAAAGAGGAAAATGTTATAACCTTTCTATCACCCAAGTTTGGTAGAATGATTATTACATTTCCCTGTTGCATAACGGGTAGTAAGTTCAACTCCTCGTCGGCTAGATCTTTAAGGTCTCTTGGGATAGTTTCCTAGGACGTTTAAACTCTCTTCTTCTTGCGTGTTTGTGTGTGTGTGTGCTAATAAAAAGAAGAAAATGGTATAACCTTTCTATCACCCGAGTGTGGTAGATTAGTTATGCCAATTCCCTCTTGAATAACAGGTCTTCAGTTCAACTCCTTGTCGGCTAGATCTTTACGATCTCTTGGGATAGTTTCCAACGATATTAAAACTCTCTTCTTCTTGGGTGTGTGTGTGTGTGTGTGCTAATAGAAAGAGGAAAATGGTATAACCCTTGTATCACCCAAGTGTGGTTTGTTCGTTATGCCATTTCCCTCTTGAATAACAGGTCTTGAATTCAATTCCGTGGTGAATAATAGGTTGTAGCTTAGCTCCTCGTCGGCTACATCTTTAAGGTCTCTTGAGATAGTTTCCTATGACGTTAAACCTCTCTTCTTATCGGTGTGTGTGTGTCTGTGTGTTTGTGTTTGTGTGTATATGTGTGCGTGTGCATGTTTGCTAATAGAAATAGGAAAACGGTATAACCTTTTGGACACTCAACTATGGTAGATTGGTAATGCCATTTCCCTCTTGAATAATGGGTCTTGAGTTTGACTCCTCGTTGGCTAGATATTTAAGGTCTCTTGAGATAGTTTCCTACGACATTAAAAGTCTCTTCTTCTTGGGTGTGACTGTATGTTGGCTAATAGAAAGAGGAAAATGGTAGAACCCTTCTATCACCCAAGTGTGGTAGACTGGTAATGCCATTTCCCTTTTGAATAATAGGTCTTGAGACCAACTCCTCGTCAGTGAGATCTTTAGTGTCTCTTGGGATAGTTTTCTACGACTTTAGAAATCTCTTCTTCTCAGGTGTGTGTGTATGGGTGTGTGTGTGTGCTAATAAGGAGGAAAATGGTATAACCATTCTATCACCCAAGTGTGGTAGATTGGTTATGCCATTTCCCTCTTGAATAACATGTCTTGAGTTCAACTCCTCGTTGCCTGGATCTTTAGAATCTCTTGGGATAGTCTGCTATGGCGTTAAAACTCTCTTCTTCTTGGCTGTGTGGGTGTGGGTGTGTGTGTGCTAATAAAAAGAGGAAAATCGTATAACCTTTTTATCACACAACTTTGGTAGATTGGATATGCCATTTCCCTCTTGAATAACAGGTCTTGAGATCAACTCCTTGTCGGCTATATCTTTAAGGTCTCTTGGGATAGTCTGCTATGACGTTAAAACTCTCTTCTTCTTGGGTGTGTGGGTGGGGGTGTATGTGTGTGCTAATAAACAGAGGAAAATCGTATAACCTTTTTATCACGCAACTTTGGTAGATTGGATATGCCATTTCCCTCTTGAATAATAGGTCTTGAGATCAACTCCTTGTCGGCTATATCTTTAAGGTCTCTTGGGATAGTCTGCTATGACATTAAAACTCTCTTCTTCTCAGGTGTGTGTGTGTGTGGGTGTTTGTGTGAGCACTAATAGAAAGAAGAAAATGGTATAACCTTTCTATCACCCAAGTGTGGTAAGTTGAAAATGCCATTTCCCTCTTGAATGAGAGGTCTTGCGTCCAACTCCTCGTTAAAAATCTCTTCTTCATGCGTGTGTGTGTGTGTGTGTGTGTGTGGGTGTGTGTGTTTGATAATAGAAAGAGTTAAATGATATAACCTTTCTACCACCCAAGTGTGGTAGATTGGTTATGCCATTTCCCTCTTGAATAACAGGTCTTGAGTTGAATTCCTTGTTGCCTAGATCTTTAAGGTCTCTTGGAATAGTTTTGTAGGATGTTAAAACTTTCTTCTTCTTGTGTGTGTGTGTGTGTGTGTACTAATAAAAAGAGGAAAAAAGACCTATTTAGGAATTTTGGGAAATATTCAAGTCCCATTTCTTATAACGCTATTAAAAAACTTAGTATTTTTGTGTAGTTTGAGCTATCATCTATTCACGGTTACACTCTATGTTTCATATACCCCTTAACACATATCTATAGGGATATGTGTATTTATATACATACTTATATGCATCAACTACAATGACATCAAAAGAATGAGGGAAGCATGGCACTAACTCAATTTGCATTATGCTACATTATTCATGTAGAAAAAGTTCTTTGAATCAGTAGCTCAGATTTGAGACATTAACGTTAAAGAATTGGCTATATCAACACTCATAAAAAGAATCTACAATAATCAAAAACAAATTTTAGAATTGAAGGGACCTCAAAATAGTGTGGTGTTTAGAAACACCAAGATAAAAAATAAAATCCAATTCACATATTTACATGGATCCAAGTATTGTACAACTCATCTGAGGAAATGATACTATGTCAAGAGGCTCAATGACTATAAATACATCATTAAACTTTGCCTTTTCTCATGTATTGCTCCAATACGTACAAGGTTTCTCTATCACAAGCTGCTTCATTTACCAACATATTGCAAGTATACTCTCGTTTGTCCCTTGCATAGATCCAACCAAGTAACCATGCAGTGATTGTTCTCTCCAGAAAACTTTCAAGCTCTTCATTTGATTGATTCCACATTTTTGGAAAAATCAAGAAGGTTCCGGGCATATTCCACATTACACTGTAAAGGGCCTCGTCAAAAATTAAGGTATTATTTCCATCCATATCATGAAAAATTCTCCATGCTACATCCAAGTTCTTGTGGTATACAAATCGATATCCAATTAGAAGATCTGTCTTTTGGCACGCTGCCTGTCCTGCTATGACATTAAATTTTTGATGGTGTTGTGGAAAGCATAGCTCAAGAATACGACGAGTCCTTTGCAATCTATTAGTGCTCTAAATCCACACCTCAAACCATTGCATGCAAAAATCAAGGAAAGTGAATGCATCTTTGCGAATAAAACGCCACACATTTGTACTCTCTTCAACGAGATGCATATGTTCTCCCCAATCTGGGCATACATCATCACGTTGCATTTCAATGGTCTTAAGTAAAACACCATTGAGTTCAAGGATCAATACTCTTCTTTGTTTCCGTATAGTATCTAAGGGTGGTGGAATCAATTTCCTTCTAGGCCTATGAGTCCTCAATGACATGTGCCACCTCAATAGTAAATGCTTTGTACATTTGAAATCAAATTTATATGCTTCAGAATCTCCTGTTCCAAAAAAAAGGCATGATGGTCAATGGAAGAGATATTATTTTCAATGAGCACACTGTGCACCAACATTATTTATTTTATCCATGATATATATAGTCTTAAACCTTGAGAAGACAACAAAAGAAAATATTTTTCTTCAATACACAGAAGAAATCTTGTACAAAGAGCTCCAACCACAAAGATAAAAGAGAGACTTCTTTTCCAAGGCTGAATAACATCTAGTTGATGAAATATAAAAGTGTACATATTTGGTTCATGTTCAAATAATTGGACCCAACACATTGTTTTGGCCGGAATACTAGAGCCCAACACATTGTTTTGGTCAAAATCTTCTTAACACATTTCCACCACTCTAGATGTATGTGAACATTCCAGGTGATTGAATCAACGCACACGCCAAGCCCTTATTGGTTGTTTTCTTCCACCTGCAATAACAAATATGCTAGATTAGATAAAAAATTGATGTTATTTGTTATATTTTTTGATAAATCTAAAGTGAGTCCTACCCATAAGCTTAAGTAGGCCTTTTGTAGCTTGATATGTATGATTTTGTTGCAACTCCGCTAATGAAATGACCACAACCATACCCCAAGCTAGTAGCATAAGCAGTAGCATGTTGATCACTCAAATTTTTTGTTTTGTGAGACAATTTTAACAAGTTTAGCTGGTTTGAAGATAATAGTGGCACACCAAACTTGGATGCCAAAATAGCTAGATCCTTGCTTAAGGAGTTTACTACTTTCTTGCCTCTACTTTCTTGAACATAACTTGACTTGTTATTGCACAATGGTAGCTGTGAAGATGCACAAGATGAGCTTTCCACTTCGACTGAATTGTTGTCAAGTTCTTCCCTTAGAACTTGGACATTGAACATGCCCCATTCTTCCATAATGTCTTGAAACTTTGTAAATAGTTCATGAACCTATGTGATTGGAGATTGTCCTAGCTGATTGAGTGAAATAGCAGATCGAATGTCATCTGTATTATTTAGATTTAAAAGGTATGGTAGAAGCTCATTTCAAAGAAGATAGTGAGGCCTCCCTTGAAAACTTTCACGATATAAGAAGTTATCATTTGGGTTAATACATCCCTTGAAAGGGCTATCATCAATGAGCAATGTATTCTTTGTACTGCATAAATTCCTGCACTGATACCAAACCCTCAACAAAGGCTTAAACATAGCCTCAACATTAGGCTTATCCGGTCTATACACTTTTCGAAGATTATGGATGTAGCAATCTTCTTGTCCCCATACCATAAAGAAATGATATTTTTTATCTGCATGCTTTTCAAGAGTGTTCACATAAGTGCAAACATTCTTTTGTAGCATGGTGGACCAAATACCAACATGAAAGTACTGACATATCTCATCCAAAAATTCAAAACAACCCGGGCGAGCAAAAATTGTGGTGTGACCAAGGTCAATTTTGACACAATCTGTACATGGATGCCTCTTCTCTTATAAAAATTTAACAATTTAAGTTTTTGCACTTATAAATCTCAAAACAAGGGGCCATATATTTGCAGCACACAATTGTAAATTGCACATGTTTATTTACGTCTCATACTCCCATACTCATCTATAATGATGTCTCCTAAAAGTGATTGCATTTCTCTATTGATGTGGGAAGATTGAAAGACTAGTTTATCTCCATCTCTCTCAAAAGAATATAAGCTTCCAAGTGGCCTACGTTTTCGTGCATCAGGATGTAGCTCCTCAACATTGATGTCTACTTGTGGCACACTGGATCCTTGATTTTGAATGTCAATTTCACCTGCAAAGACAACATAATAGAATTTTGTATTATCTTCCAAAAAGCGCCATATCTATACTAATCACATTGGACAAATAAGTACCTTTGTTTTTCTCACCAACTTCAATCCCTTGCTCCCTTTCTTGAATGCTCTGGACTTTGTTTGTATTTGGTGTCGCTTTTCCTGTCCCTTTGTCAGTTTTTTCTTGTATGTCCTTGGTTGCAAGAGTCGCTTGGAGCTCTTCATTGGCTTCACCCTTCTTCTCACTACCCTCTGCATCCTCATCTCTTCGAGGCATGTTGTTAGTGTCGTGTGAAGGTTTTGGATAATTTTGCACAACAAAATCACTTTGATGCTCTACAACCACCATCTCCTCTTCACTATTCCTAATGTCACTTTCATGAATTTGGGTCTCTCCAATTGTAGGGCGGCATGTTCTCGCTCTCTTTAGTCATGTCATTTGAAGTTTTTTGAGAGGTTTGTTCTACAAGATCACCTTTATGAAACTCGGTCTCTCCAACAATGGTGGGTAGCACTTGTGCTGCTTGAGATATGTTATCTCCGTCTTCTATTTTGTTGTCTTCATCTGAAAGATGAAAAAAGCCAAATTTTTACCAATTTAGAAAATAGTCTAGTGTATTTTCAATAACCATAGAATCCATTTCATTTCCATCATCTAACCCAGACGTTTTATGCTAAAAAGGCTCCATGTAGAACATTAACACAAAAATGCTAACCTAGAATGATACCTAAAGCACATTTGAAAGTGAGGCTTAATCTTAAGCTCTAGCCTAAGGCTTAAGTCTCAAAGTTTAGGCTTTTGTTTCAAGTTTAAAACTTAAGTCTCAAAATTTATGCTTATGTTTGAAGTTTAAAATGTAAGTCCTAAGCCTTTTTTAGTCTTCAACATTCACTATGTGAAAACCTTTTATACTATGTGCACTGAAGACCTATTTATAAAACCCCTTATCTATGAATTTTTCAAGGTATCATCCAATTTTCTCCATAATCTATAAGTATTTTGTTATTTGTAACATTTTTTTGTTACAATGCTCATGAGACTGGACTCATATGGTAGTGCTACACTAACATACAAAGTCAAGGCTCAAACTTAAGTTCGATACTAGATAATAAATTTCAGTTTCTTGTTATAGATTATGACTCTTTCTCTTTCTTAACATATGTAATCGCTACAATAGGATATGAAATTGTGAGCTTCACTTGGAAGTACTAAGGTAGGATTCTATGACAAGGACTTTTGTTGTTGAGGTAGGATTCTATGACAAGGACTTTTGAGGCTCAAACTTAAGTTCATGCCTAAGGCTTAAGTCTTAACCTTAAGCTTATGTTTCAAGTGTAAGGCTTAAATCTCAAGCCATGTCTAGTTGCAACGCATTCACTATGTATAAAATTATTATATTGTGCACATCTAGGGCCTATTCAAAAAACCTCTTAACTATGAATTTTTCAAGGTATGATCCTTTTTACTTCATGATCTGTAAGTATTGCTATTTGGAAGATTATATTACTACAATGCTCTTGAGATTGGCATAACATGGTAGTGCTCATGAGCTCGGCCTCACATGGTAGTGCTACACTAACATGTGGAGGCAAGGTTCAAACTTAAGTTTGAGCCTACAAACTAAATTTCAATGCCTTGTTAGGTACAAAGACATTATGAGTTTCACATAACATATTCAAGTGCTACACTAGGATAAGGAAGTTCAAGTCTCACTTAGAACAACTCAGCCACCATAACTTTTTTGATTGAAGTTTATACACAAGTGCTTCACTATCTCTCCTTGTTAGGCTTGAACTTAAGTTTGAGCCTCATTAGTGTTTGGTAATGCTTCATTATTGTCTCACCAAAACCAAAATTTCTTACTCTTAAAACACATCTATATGTTAGCTATGCTTTGTGAATTGACACTTTAAATAAAGACATGTGCTTTGTGATGGCTCAAATTCAAGTTTGATCCCCCCCATCATTTTTTAAAACAACAACAATTAAATCTAATTAAAATGACATACTTTTAGATAAAGACACAATATAGTATTAAGAAAATAGTGTTTGAAGGACCTAAAGTATCACAATTGATCAATTCAATACACTATCCTGCCTTTTTATACTTTAGGAGTTTGTTGGTACATGATAATGGCATGCATCATTAAACCTAGTATCAAAAATACTCTAAGAAGCATTCACACCTTTTTCATCAGCTACTACAATGTCTTGAGGGGCTCTATCATCCTCTTGTGCATCCTCATTGCTTGCATCATCATCCTCATTATCTTCATCATTTTCTTTTGCACACTCAACATCCACAACTGGACTCATTTCTCCAACATTGTCTGCCCCCCCTTGATGATCAAAATTCGTAGCTTCTTGAACTTCACTATCATCCGTGTTGTCTACATTATCGCTGTCTTCATTTCCATCAACATCCTCTCCATTGCTTTGTTGCTCATTGATGTCAAGATTGTTAAGGTCTTCTTTTTCTTTATCATCCAGCTCCACTGTTTGTCTCGCAAGTGATGCTTGACTTGCACCACACCACTCCTGCAAGGACGGATTGCTCTACAAAAGACTAGAGCATTGAGATTATAACTCCATTGTTTCAAAATCATCTTTACATAGATCAATTTCCCTTCTCTTCTTCGACAAGCTTTGCTCCAACACAACTCCACCGCAAAAAATTTCCAACACATAGCTTTTCTCAGGAAAAAACCCTGTGATAAGGCCATCAATGAAGTTTCTATCAATAAATTCATTATTCTTGCCACAAGAGCCTGAGAAAAAGACTCTTTTTGTATGAGCTTTGTCAATAGCCTCAAATCTATCAACCTTGCTAAAAGAGCAACCATTGCAGAGTCCACAATTCCATGTATCCAGGAGTCATCTCTTGTTGCTTGGATATTTCCATATTCAATATGGATCTTAGTTGATTGGCTAGAAACCCCTTCAACAAGCATTCCGATATTGATGAAATCAATGAAACACACTAGCACATATTCGTATTGTGCATTCAATGTGTTTAGATTGAGTGCCAAATTTGCAAAAAAATCTATAGAGATCTTTTCTTTAGTACCATGAAGATCCAAGACAACCAATTGAAATGGTACATGCTCTGTATTGCAAAAGTCTTTGATCTTCCCCATATCAAATCCCACCCCCTTGATTCTGCATGGAATAGACTCATCTTGAGATATAATGCCCATACTGAGCTCTATAAAGATGATTGAGGAGAGTTATTACACTTTTTGGAAGTGAGGGTGGAGTCTTATTTGCTCTGTTGAGGGATTCCTTGACATAGTACTGGCTATAGATCCTCATTTGATTGTACTCATGCTCTCCTAGCTTGTACTTCTCACAAACTTGTTCTCAAGATAAATTTTCCCTTCTCAAATCAAAGAAGAATGATAGTATTGCTTCTTTCAACACTCCATCTGTTTTTAGCTTCCAAGCCATCTCATCCATGTCCATTCTAGGAGGGGTATGCTTGCTCCTTCTTTAGCAAGATGGTTTTGTCCAGGATTGCATTTTGTAGTTCAAGAACTTCTTTATTATCAAGGCCTAAAATTCACCTAAACAATGTAGGTGCCAGTGTTGCTGTGCCAGGTGCTTGTCGAATCTGACCACCCTTCATAGTTAAAAATTTAGGATTTTCATTGGAACCTTCGTCAATTGTTTCTCCCTTTGTATTTGGTAGCAAGCCTCGAGCATATTGTCTCATGATCTTGACCCAATTCTTCCATATCTTCTCATCACATAGAAGCAAATGCAAGTCGGTCTTGACAAATCCCTTTTGAAGTGTGTGCTCTGTTGTCTCAACAACGGTCTGCAAAATTGAAAATTCCAACATCAATATTGACAAGGCTCTAACTTGTGGGATTGAGACGTATACTTAATAAGTTCAAGCCTAGGTAGATTTAATTGTTTCTTTATATGCTCACATACATCTATGCAAAGTCCAAAATACTGTTGAAGATGATGAAACAGGAAACAGAAGGAAGACAGCAACTCAGAGTAGGAAGAAGATGGAGAAGGAGAAGACACAGAGCTTGTGTACGAGATCTCTGTAGTCTCTCTCTCTGTATTGGAATAATAATTTATATGTACAAACTCAGAGCTACAAAGCTTATATGAAACCCTAAGAGATAAGGTGTCCTTTCACACCGGATGTCCAGGGGGAAAAACCCAGTGGGAGAAAAGTGCCCCTGGTGAAGCGCGTATACACACTAACACTACTACATGTCTACAAATCCCCCCTGTAGTGATAGTGTGAATCCGTACAAGGTAGCAGATCATCATGTGTATGAGAGTAAGCCCAAAGCTTTTCGGAAAGCTTCAAACTTTTCTCGTGATAACACCTTCGTAAATAGATCTGCAATGTTATCCTGTGTAGGACAGTAAGTTAGTGTGATCTCCCCTGCATGTAGCCTTTCCCTGACATAGTGGTAGTGAACCTCTATGTGCTTTGTTCTTGCATGAAATACTGGATTCCTTGCAACTGCCATAGCACTCTGACTGTCAGTGAAAATGGTAGTGGGTGCCTGTTGACACTCACAAAGATCTGCCAATAACCTGCGTATCCATACACAATCAACTGTTGCCGTGAAAGCTGCCCTGTACTCAGCTTCACAAGTTGATGTAGCCACTGTGGGTTGCTTCTTGCTTAGCCAAGATATACATGCATTTCCCAAGAAAAAACAATTGCCACTTGTGGAATGTCGTGTGTCAAAATCACCAGCCCAATCTGAATCGCTGTAACCAAGAAGCTGCATAGAACTGTGCTTTCCATACATATCCCCCCTTGGAAAGAACATGGCAAGATTAGGGGTACCTGAAAGGTAACGAAGTATGCGCTTCACAGCCTGCCAATGATGCATACCTGGGCTGTGCATAAATCTGCTTGCTTGTGAAACCCCAAATTGAATGTCTGGACGAGTGTTGCCTGCCAAATATATCAAGCAACCAACCGCTGCTGCATAAGTATGTACATCAAAAGGTTCTCCAGCATCGTGCATGCTCAACTTTGATCCAGTTTCTACGGGTGTAGAGATTGGCTTACAATTTTGCATACCAAACTTGTCCAAAATTTTATGCAAATATTTTGCCTGCAACATGTATATGCCATCTTCTGATTGCACAAACTGAATACCCAAGTAATAATGTAGCAAACCAAGATCAGACATCTCAAAGGTTTTTCTCAAAGCATCTTTAAACGCTTCAATTTCATCTGCACTATTGCCTGTAAGAAGCATATCATCCACATAAAGTGTTAGCATAATGAGAACTCCATCTCTCTTTTTGACATACAAAGTACTTTCTGTTGGACTATTCTGAAATCCCTGGCCAATCAAATAAGTATGTATCTTCTCATACCATGCTCTTGGAGCCTGTTTGAGACCATACAAAGCTTTACGCAATCTACATATCTTTTGCTCTTGACCTTTTACAACAAAACCACTTGGTTGACTTACATAAACTTCTTCCTGCAAATCACCATTCAAAAAAGCAGTTTTGATATCCAACTGATGCACTTTCCAACCATGATGAGCAGCAATTGCAACTAGTGATCTAACTGTGGACGCACGAGAAGTAGGAGCAAAGGTTTCATCATAATCTATGCCTTTCTGTTGCGCATAGCCTTTTGCCACAAGCCTTGCTTTGTACCTGTCAACAGTACCATCTTGTTTCCTTTTTACCTTAAAAACCCACTTTGTACCAATAGGCTTTTTACCTGTAGGCAAGTCCACTAGATCCCATGTATGATTCTTATGAATAGAATCAATTTCTTGCTGCATAGCATCTTTCCACTGAACACACTCTAAAGCTTGTTCAAATGAATCAGGCTCATCTGCATCACAAAGAGTGCTAAAGCAAGCCAAATCTACTTGCTCTCTGCCAAAAGTAGTACCAGCACGTGTTTTTCGTGGCAACGGTGCATCCAACTTGCTATCCTGCAAAGTTTTCTGAACCCATTTAGGCAAGGTTCTTTCTTCCCTGAGAACTTCTTGCTCTTCACGCACAATTTCCTCTACATCATGAGGTGTCACATGCTGATCAAAAGATTGATCAAGATTATCAACCTGTTGTGATTCTTGATTCTCCACAAAAGAAGGAAGCAAATCTTCAAATACATCATGTGTCTGCATATGAGGTACATCAAAAGCAACCATAGGTTGAGCAGTAGTTTCTGCAAAAATTACATCGCGACTTTCAAAAATCTTGTTTGTAGCAGGATTGTAAAGTCTATAACCTTTACTTCCACTACTGTACCCCACAAATATACATTTGATTGCCTTATCATCAAGCTTTCCACGTAACTGCTGAGGGATGTGAGCATAAGCAAGACAACCAAAAACACGAAGATAACTGACTGAAGGTTTTTTGTCATACCAAGCTTCATATGCAGTAATGGTCTTCAAGGCACGAGTAGGACACCTGTTCAAAACATGTGCTGCACAAGCAACTGCCTCCATCCATAGCTTATGAGGCAAACTCTTAGCCTTGAGCATACATCTAGCCGTCTCCATTAAAGACCTGTTCTTCCTTTCTGCAACACCATTCTGTTGTGGTGTGTATGGCATAGTGCATTGGTGTTTAATGCCTTTCTTTCCCAAAAAATCCTTAAATGCACCTGACATGTATTCACCTCCTCGATCGGTACGAAGAGTCTGTACTTTGCAACCTGTTTCATTTTCAACCATGGCGACATAATGTTGAAAAACTGCAAACACATCTGACTTTGCTTTGAGTGGATACACCCAACAAAACCTGGAAAAGTCATCAATGAAGGTCACAAAATAAAGGCTGTTTCCTATAGATGGCGTCCTCATAGGACCACATACATCACTGTGTACAAGCTGCAACTTTCGTGTCGCTCTAACTGAACCATCCTGCGAAAATGCAAATCTGTGCATCTTTCCAAGAACGCAACCTTCACATACATGTCTTGGTGGCATCTCCAATAAAGACAAATCATGCACCATATTATGACGTTGTAAAGTCATCAAACTGCCATAACCAACATGCCCAAATCTAGCATGCCACAACTCAGCATCCTGCATGGCCTGAGTCTTTGTTTCTGCAATACATACCTGAATCTGCTTTTCATAACGATCTAGCACAAATAGTCCATTTTCTAGCGTACCTGTAGTGATAAGAGAATAACCATTCTCTCGATCTCGTACAACACATCTGTCATCCTCAAAAATGACCCGAAGACCATTTTTTGCAAGAGAGGATACAGACAACAAATTCTTCTTGATCCCTGGAACATATAAGACATCTGGCAAGCATAAATCTGAACCATCTGAAATGGTAATCAAAATCTTACCAACACCTTTGATTGGATAAGAAGCATTATTTGCACATGTCACCTTCTTTCCTGCTGGAGCTGCATCCAATGAACAAAACAAATCCTTCCTTGAAGTAATATGCCTGGATGCACCACTATCAAAGTACCAAATCATTTGTGTCTTGTCAACACTGTAAGCAGAAAAATTTGAACATACTACAAAAGCATAAGAATCCTGCACAAAGTTTGCAGACTCTTCTTTAGCTGTAGAAGAATCACCAGAAGCTGAAACAACCAAACTTGACTCTTTCTTCTTTTCTTTAGCAATTCGCTTTTTACACTCACTAATGTAGTGGCCAGGTTTCTTGCAGTAGTGACATTTACCTTTCTTCTTGGACTTGTCGGAATCACCTTTAGACTTCTCTGAAGATTGTCCTGCACTAGACTTGGAGTGATGAGCACTCTCTTTACCCCTGTTTTTGTTCTGTACAACAAGAGCATGATCCATACCATCCACCTGTAAAGACTTGTTCTTACGTGATTGATCCTCCTGCAATAGCAAAGCCACTAACTCTTCAAAATGAAGAGGGTCAGGATTAGCTCGCAAAGACAGAGTCAAAGAAGTCTGAAAAGTCAAATAAGATGGTGGTAGTGAATTGAGTGTTTTGGAAACCAAGTCCTTCTCTGGAATCACTTCATCAATGCTAAGTAATTGCTCTTTAAGATCCCTGATTTTTGTAAGATGCTCGACAATATCGTCACTTTCGTCCATCTGTATTTTGTCAAGTTGTTTCTTCAAAAACTCTATTCTGGCAGCGTTTCTTCCTCCAAACATAGCTTGCAGAGTGTTCCAAGCATCCTCAGAAGTTCTGCAAGATCTGATATGTGGTGTGATTGTCCTCTTTATGGTTAAGGCAATCACAGCCATAGCCTGTGCATCTTTAGTATCCCATCTCTTTTGCTCTGGAGTGACTTGTGAGGGTCCTGCACCAACAGCTGCACCACGACCAGGCGTGGCAGGTGCAATGCTACCTGGACGAACTTCATCTCCAGATACATAATCCCACAATCCTTTACCAACCAAAACATTTTTGGCCATAAAAGACCAAAGAGAATAGTTGGTACCATCCAATTTGTCTTCGGATGTAAACGCACCAAAAATCTCTTTCTCCGTAGATTGAGCCATACTGTAGATGCACACAAGAGAGCAAAAGAACCTCCAAGAGATTCACAAATCTCCTCTCCAATCCAAGCAAAACTCTACACAAAATCTCAGCACAAAGCTAAGACAAGCTGCTTCCCAAAAGAACTGTTTACCTGAAGAAAATCTGTCAAAAAGCACACCCTCTTGATCTAAACGCCTCGGAAAAGTAACTTCTGCTACGCTGCTCAGAACGAAATTCTGAGGGCTCGAACGGCTTCGAAAGGGGGGTAAAACCGCAGGTCACCTGTTCAGAATACTCCCGGAACGTCGAGGATGCTCCCACGAACAAATTTTCCGAAAACTGCCTGAAAACTGCGATTGCGCGCGCGGACGCGAAAACGCAAGTAGAGGCTCTGGAAATCACCTCGCTCTGATACCAATTGTTGAAGATGATGAAACAGGAAACAGAAGGAAGACAGCAACTCAGAGTAGGAAGAAGATGGAGAAGGAGAAGACACAGAGCTTGTGTACGAGATCTCTGTAGTCTCTCTCTCTGTATTGGAATAATAATTTATATGTACAAACTCAGAGCTACAAAGCTTATATGAAACCCTAAGAGATAAGGTGTCCTTTCACACCGGATGTCCAGGGGGAAAAACCCAGTGGGAGAAAAGTGCCCCTGGTGAAGCGCGTATACACACTAACACTACTACATGTCTACAAATACATGGGTATATGTAAATGGGGCTCAAACTTAAGTTCGAGCCTCGCTTAGCCTCATATGCAAGTGACACTAAATCTTAAGTTAAAACCTTAATTTAAGTTCTAAATGAGCACATGGAGGTCTTGCTTGAGCCTATGATAGACTCTAGTTTACAAATAGATATTGATTAAAAAGACTCACATCCATGTTTTCAAAGAATCAAACAAGTACCTTCCAAGCCTCAAAGTCCTTCTTGGTTTGGTTGACACCAGGTGGTGGCTTAGAAGGACAACCATTTGCATGCCACTGTGCTCGTGCTTGCATAAGTTGGTCAAGAAATGGCTCCTTTTTCATTGACATTGCAACAAATAGATTCGCATCTTTGGAGATTTCACGAGAGATCTTTGGTGGGCAATTGAGAAGAATCTTTGATCGTCTATATTTGAATTGTTGACGCAATTGAGGGGTAACCTTTGCAACGTTTGCACCTTGCAAACGTTTTGCAGCACTAATGGAGTGTTGTCCAGAGATGATTCAGTAATCAACATTGCAAACATCCTCTTTGGCGAGTTTGTCAAGAGGATGTTTTTTGGAAGGATCACAAGGCATCAAAATTGCTAGTATCTCCTCTTTCTTTGGTTCTTGAATGAAGTATAAAGTCAAAATCCTGACCCAATCTAGATTTAATCTTCTGTACACATAGTTTGATGGAGCAGGAAAACACCTTGTCACGTCAATGCTAAAGACTTCATTGATCCCAAAAGGATAGAATCCCTTCTTGATTTCTAAAGAGGTCAGTGCCTTGTTATCTTCGGATGTAGTTTCCATGTCCATCAACTCCTCTTTCGAAACCTCTTTTTCTTCTGCACTCTTTTTCATCTTCCTCTTTGCTAGTTTTTGTCGATCTTCCTCAAGAGTAGAATCATCCTTTGCCTTTGTTTTTCTTCTGAGTCCTTGTGAATCTTAACCTTGTGAACCTTGTTTCTCCTCTAAATTAATGGTGGAAATGATCTTCTCTACATGTGTTGAAGCGCTTGCACGGGCACCTCTTGATGCTGCAAGTGCACTCCTAACTATGGCTTTCCATGTCTTCTCCACAACTTTCTTAGGTAGTGCCCCTATTGGTTTCTTTGCAGGTACAATCTTCTTTGGTAAGCTCAAGACTCGCTTTGCTTGTTTCACTGCCTTCACTAGGTCTTCCACACAGTCCACACCCGAGTCTTCTTGATTAGTGAACCTAGAGATCTTCAATCCTAATTTTACAATAGAATTTTCTTTTCCTAGTTTGCTACCATTCATGTCTGCTACATGAAAAGTGCCCAATGATAAGCAAAACTTGTTTGCCTTTATGGTCTCTCCAATAGGTAGCAAGTTACATGCAAAGCATGGCATTGCTGTTGCATCCACATCATCTTTGACACCCACAACAATCCCCATGTCTCCATATTTCATATCACCTTGTGACAAATATAGATGGATGTCACCTTTGTAGTTTCCATATGTATCGTAGGTATCCACAAACCACTCCACTCCTTCTTCTTTTGTTAACTCAAAGGTCTTGTCAACCTTTATTCTTGGAGCAGTAGTTTTGGCGTGACTGGACATTCCAAGAACATCGAGTGTGAAGACTTGTGCACCCTACTCTGGTATACTTGGTACCTTGGAAGCCTCCATTCCTGAAACAACCAAAAAGAACAATGTTAGAACCTAAACAAGGAGCATATGTTTAAGTTAAATAGTACATTTAAAAAAAAACACTAGCATGTGTAGGCAAGGCTCGAACTTAAGTTTGAGCCAAAAGATGTTGTTGTGTACCCTTGCTAGCCACAAGGATGTCATGAGAGTAGTCTTGCAAGTTAGTGCTACATTAAATTTGAGACTAAAAGTGAAGCTCTATGATTTTTCTAGCTAGAAGGATGTCATGAGGCTAGGCATGCACCCTAGTGCTACATTAGCATATGGAGAGGAAGCTCAAACTTAAGTTTGAGCCTAAAAGTGATTTTTTATTCCCTGATGCACTTGAGGCTCGAACTTAAGATCAAGCCTAAAGGTGCTATTCTATGCCCTTGATAGCCACAAATATGTCATCAAGCTAGCCTTCCATGCTAGTGCTACACTCAAATATTCAAGTGGGGATCAAACTTAAGTTTGAGCCTCTTGTCATTGGTAACCAAAAGGATGCCATGAGGATAGACTTAAAATCAATCCTAAGTGTTTTTCTATTCTCTTGCCTCTGGTAGCCACAAGGATTCCCCTCGGCTATCCTTACACCCTAGTGCTACAATAGCATATGCAAATAAGTCTAGACACAAGGATGTCATGAGGAAAGCCTTGCATCCTAGTGCTAAAGAATATGCACTTGAGGCTCGAACTTAAGATCGAGCCTCATGCCTCTGGTATACTAACATATCTATACTAACATTTCATGATAGTGCTATACTAACATATCTAGGTGAGGCTCGAACTTAAGCTCGAGCCTCTTGCCTCTAGTAGCCATAAGGATGTCCCTCGGCTAGCGTTACACCCTAGTGCTACAATAGCATATGCAAATAAGGCTAGCCACAAGGATGTCATGAGGTAAGCCTTGCATCCTAGTGCTAAAGAATATGCACTTGAGGCTCGAACTTAAGATCAAGCCTAAAGGTGTTCTTCTATGCCCTTGGTAGCAACAAGCCCTACATGCTGGTGCTACTCTAGTATATGCAAGTGAAGATCGAACTTAAGTTTGAGCCTACTGGCATTGGTAGCCCCACAGATGTCATGAGGCTAACCTTACACCCTAGTGCTTAAGTAACATATACAGTTGATGCTCAAACTTAAGTTCAAGGAAGACTTGCTATATTAGCATATGTAGGCAAGGTTCAAACTTAAGCTCGATCCTCTTTCCCTAAGTAGCCACAAGGATTTCATTATGCCAGACTTGCTACAATAGCATATGTAGGCAAGGTTCGAACTTAAATTTGAGCCTCTTTCCCTAAGTAGACACAAGGATGACATTAAGTTAGACTTGCTACATTAGCATAAGTAGGCAAGCTTAAAACTTAAGTTTGAGCCTCTTTCCCTAAGTAGCCACAAGGATGTCATTAAGATAACCTACAATAGCATATGCAGGCAAGGTACGAACTTAAATTTGAGCCGCTTTCCCTAAGTATTCACAAGGATGTCATTAGGTTAGACTTGCTCTTTCCCTAAGTAGCCACAAGGATATCCCTCAGCTAGCCTTACACATTGGTGCTACAATATCATATGCAATTGAGGCTTAAACTTAAGTTTGAACCTAAAGGTGTTGTTATGTTTCCTTGGTATCCACAAGGATGTCATGAAGCTAAACTTTTATGCTAGTTCTATACTAGCATATGTAGGCAAGGCTCAAACTTAAGTTCGAGCCTCTTGCCCTTAGTAGACACAAGGATGTCATGAGGACAGCCTAGCATATGTAGGCAAGGCTCAAACTTAAGTTCGAGCCTCTTGCCCTTAGTAGACACAATGATGTCATGAGGAAAGCCTTGCATCCTAGTGCTACACTAGCATATGAAAATTAGGCTTGAACTTAAGGTGCTATTCTATACCCATGGTAGCCACAAGGATGGCATTAGGCTTGCATTCTAGTGCTACACTAGCCTGTGCAAGTGAGGATCAAACTTAAGTTCGACCCTCTTGGAATTAGTATCTCTAAAGGATGAGTCTAGACATACTCCCTAGTGCTACAGTAGCTTATACAATTGAGGCTCGAACTTAAGCTCGAGCCTCAAAGTGTTTTTCTTTTCCTTTCGTATCCACATGGATGTCATGAAGCTACACATGCATCGTAGTTCTATACTGACATTTGTAGGCAAGGTCTACACTTAAGTGCAAGATTTTTCCCATTGTTTGCCACAAGGATGCTATTCTATGACCTTAGTAGCTATAAGGATTTCACAAGGCTAACCTTTCCCCCTAGCGCTACAGTATGAAATACTCAAATTGTAGCTTGAGTCTAAAGATATTTTTCCATGTCCTTGATAGCCAAAAGGATTTCATGAGGCTGTGCCCTTGCATAGTATGACTACACAGCAAGCAAGGCTCTTTCCATTGGTAGCTACAAGGATGTTAGGAGTCAAGCCTTGCATCCTAGTTCTAAAGAATAAGCTCATGAGGTCACACTAGAGTGGAATATGCTAGTGCTTTGAGAGCAATAGAAGGTGAGGTTTAAGCTACATCCGCTCATTGTTCTAGTTTCTCAACAAGGAAACAAGGCACCAAAAACGAGCTAAATATCAAAAGCAAAGAATCTACGTCAAGTGGAAATGTCACACTGAGTACCCAACCAAGTAAGTGTTGTTATCTATCTTTTTCTTTAAGTAGATTAATTACTTAATTACAAATTTAAAAAAAGTTAATTAAAGTACTTATTGATTAAGTACTCTGATTAAAGAATAGCCACTTATTTTCAATTTATAGAGCGTGATTTTAGACGTAGTTGTAGTTTGATTAACTTAATGATAGAGTTTAAAAGGTGTATCAAGGAGACGGTAGCAAACAATAATGAGTATAAGTAGTCAGTAGAAGTAGATTAAATAGAGATTAGAAACTACTAGAATGATATTGAAGACTGAACTTTTGAGATGCAGGTTTAGGAGAGATTAAGAGGAAGGGAGGGAGTGATTAAGAGGAGGCAAGGGAGATTACATAGAGAGATTAGAAGAGATTAGGGAGTGATTAAGAGGAGGCAAAGGAGATTACATAGAGAGATTAGAAGAGATTAGGGAGTGATTAAGAGGAGGCAAGGGAGATTACATAGAGAGATTAGGGAGTGATTAAGAGGAGCTGATGGTAATTACACAGAAAGATTAGAAGAAGATATCACACACACACACACACACACACATGAGAGAGAGACAAAGAAGTGCACCTGGATAAGCCTTTGGAATTTGAAATTCAAATTTCAAATCTAAACTGCAATCAGATCTTCACCTGCAATCAAAAAGAGAAAGATATGCATACACACACACACAGAGTTAATGTCGGACGTCTTGGGACTGCAAATAGATTCAAAGAGGAGAGGGAGATGGGAAAGTAAGGAGCCATACATGTCACGTCGTCGTCAGTTTTTTCACTGTCTGCACAAAAACCGAAACCCTGTTTTAATGTAGAAGAGAGAGAGAGAGATAGAGAATTAATCTAGAGTTGTGAAAAAGAGCCTTGTGGGGCGACGAGCAGATTCGCAGAGGGCAAGGAGATGCGGGAGTAAAGAATCTCACCTGTCGCGCTGTCGTCGAATTCGTCACAGTCTGTAGAAAAATCAAAACCTATTATAATATAGAAGGTTTTAAAAGCATTAAAAAGCCTCTAATAGCTTTTCCCACCAACCCTACCAAGGTTAGATTAGCAAACTCACATGCGTGGACCAAAACTAATGGTTTTCATGATGGTTAAAAGAAGTGAAAATTAATTTTTCACGAAAATCAGATTGACTTTCACATACGGAGTCCGATTGCAAAACTTTTTTTATGAGCCTGTAGCTTGAGAGCGGCTCTACACTTTTCTGAACAAACCCTGTTCAAAAAACCTGTTGTTTATGAATAGTTTTCAAAAAAACAACGTTTAAGGGGTCAAAAAATTCGACGAAGTTAGGGGTGTCTAGAACTAGTTTTTTGAGAGTTTTGGGAAAATAATACTCACAAGTTGGACGTAGTTTTGACTTCCCTTAACTAAAACCTCTTAGGATCAATGAGTGAGAGACCCACCTCCACCAACCCTCTTCCTTAACCAATTTCATTGCACCTTTTTGCATGAAAAATTGTCTTGCTACAACACGTAAAACACCAGGACTATAATCACCAAGAATAGATTTACACATACACAACTGAGAAAAAAACCTCATTGTATTTTGAATGTCCATCAACGCTCAATTGTCATAGCATAATCTCCAAGGCCACCTATACTCGAACTAATGTCCTATCCTAAAAGAAAACTATATGACTAACTAGGCTCGAACTTAAGTTTGAGCCACTCATGCAACTACTTTGAAGCCTCACCTTCTTGTAAGCTCCGACTCTTTTGATAGGTCATTCAAGGAAACTTGGGTTTGATGTAAAGCTCATCATTACCTTGGCTCCACCTTACAACTCTTTAAATGTATAATATAGCTCAAACTTCAATTTGAGTCTCCTTCCAAATTCAAGGCTACTTCAACATAGCTTGGGTTTTTTCTCACACCTGTTGTTGCTCATAGATTTCTAACACTTGAATGTGCATCTATGCTCAAACTTGAGTTTGAGCCTTCTACCAAATTCCATGGGTGCCTCCTTGTAACTTGGGCTACATCTTGCAACCCGTGTGAAAAGTATAGATTTCTAACACTTGGATGTACATTTAGGCTCAAACTTGAGATCGAGCCACCTACAAAATTCCATGCTTGCCTCTATGAAACTTTGGCTTTGTGAAACTCTTTTTATCTAGGTATTTATAGCACTTAGATGTACATCTAGGATAAAACTTGAGCTTGAGCTTGAGCCTCCTAACGTCGTGTGTGGGTTGACTTATAGCTTGAGATCCATCTTGCAACTATTTTAAGCTAAAGATTTCTAGCACTTAGACCTACATCTAGGCTCCATCTATGCTCCGCCATTGTAACTTAGGCACCATATTGGACCTATTTTCAGCTTTAGATTTCTAGCACTTAGATGTACATTTAGGCTCAAACTTGAGCTCGAGCCTCCTACCATCCCCAATGGGTTGATTCAGTATAACTCGAGATCCATCTTGTAACTCTTGTGAGCTATATATTTCTAGCACTTGGATGTGCATAAAGGCTCCATCCTCCTATTAAATTCCATGGGTGCCTCTGCAATGTAACATAGTCCCTATCTTGCAACTCTTGTCAGCTTTATATTTCTAGCACTTGGATGTACATACAAGATCAAACTTGAGCTCGAGCCTCCTACCATCCTCCATGGATTCACTCAGTGTAGATTTTCTTAATTGAATGGGATGCAAGATTTTGCCAAAATTGTGAGTGTATCTTGGGAATGCATTAAATTTTGAGTTATATGTTCAGACATACAATTTTACTGATATCTCTTGATTTTCTCAAAAATTACACGGTCCAAAACAAGGTGATTCAGTGTTTCTTGTTCATGGTTCCACAAGGAAAGCTCGTGGGGTTATTCATTCCACTGATGCATCTCAACGTTGTGGTTTTGAATTGATTGGCACAACATGTGTGGCGATACATGTACTAGAAAGTTTTGATGACACCTTCTTGATTCCATTCGTAACAATGGATGCAAGAACCATGTCTCAAGCAGTTGGAAGCATCATCAAATGGCCATTGCATAATATTGTTATGGACAAAGGAAAATCTCACACAATAGATGAGGATTTTCTTGTTGATCAAGAAGATGGCTTGATAGATAGAGCGATTTGGAAAGAGAAAAGAGTCATCCTTTGGGCTGACAATAGATCTACAAAACTTGGTAATTGTAATGTACCCAACAATTGTCCATATAAATCATTTCAGATATTTTACAAAGTAATTGAGATTCTCGATTTTGTGAGTCATCGTGAGTTCATCAGAGCAATCGGATTGAAAATTGGGTTCAGAATCCATTTATTTATGATCTTTCTTTATGTGGAATAATAGATTTATGTGGGAACCTAATCTATGTATGAAGAAAAAGCTTAGAAATAGTATTTTTAGGAAACAAAGAGAGGTGAGTCAAAATTAGGACACTTCTTTATTTCTCTCTTTCAAAATAGAATGGGAACTTGTAAGTATAGAGCTTTTTAGAATCGCCCATAGGATTCACGTACCCAAAAAAAATTTTTAACAAAAATGGAGCCGCGATGGCGCGCAAGCTTTTTTCTTCTCCTATTCTTGAAACATCTCAGTATTCTTAGCACCCCTCTAGGGCCTATATAAAGGACCCTTCTCCTCTCACTTTTAACACACACATCTACAGAAGCGGAAGCTCTCTTGCAACGACACGCCAGAGGAAGCCTCTCTCCCTTCACCCCTCACCTTCAAGCCATCTCCATCTCCAATCTTCGACATGCCTTCACCCGATTTGTGAACACACACTCTCTCTCTTCATCAACGCGCTTTTCTTTTCTCCATTACGAAGCTATGGCTCCGAAGCGTGTAACACGAAGTTCTATGGACGCCCATGCCGTTGCACCACCAAGGAAGGTGGGGAGAAGGGTGTCAACTCCGAACGTACCTCATGCGGAAGCATCAACCGAAGAAGAAGTTGAAGCCGTCCAACCTCCAACACAGGAGTTAGCTGCACGCGCTCCAAATCCGGTAAGACAAATTTATAATTATGCATTGCTATTCATGTTGACTTGGGAAGCTAAGCATAGGGAAACCCTTAAACCATCCGAAAAACGTGATTCTATCACATGAAACAAGCATATGTTTTCATAGACTAGTGAAAGGACTATTTGATAAATTGTTACTGTTTATTGGATTGTTATTGTTTAATCAATTGTTATTGTTGATAAGCGGTTTTTGATTGATATGAAGAATTGGTTGATCATGTTTAATGAATCATTAATGAGATGAATTGTTGAAAGAATATATTTTGTTCTCGTGGGTAGCGAGATGATTCCGTGGATAGCGGAGATTAAAGCTGAGGTTATTAGCTCTCTTTTGTTCCTCGCGGTTAGCGAGATGCCTCGCGGGTAGCGGGATGCCTGGCGGTTAGCGAGATGGGAAGGTTGCGCAATTCGCGGTTAGTGAATAAATCCTTTGCAAAGGCTCTGTTGGTTGGACAGAGAAAGTCCACGGGTAGCGGAAAAATGATGAGAAGTTGGAAAAGTTGTTTTTGTTGAATAATAGGGTTGCCTTCATTAGCATTGTTTGAATTGTTTTGGTATTGTTGAAGAGCTGTATAAAAGAACCTGTGTTTGGAATTAATTAAGGAACACTGTTTGTATATGTAAAATAGTGTGCGTGTGGGGTGGAAAGTGGGGACTGGCTCAGGTTGCCAGTCAAGGATGGGTGGACTCGATTAGTCGAGTACTTTTCACTTTGTCTCTGTTAGTTAGAGATTTATCCCATGTCTTATTTTGGATTTAAGGATGGCGGCCGTGCCTCTTAAACGCGGGGAAAAAGGCGTTTTTGGATCCTTAATAAGTGAAAGGGATTTCTTCTCTTATAATGTAAGATCTAAAGTCCATAGAACCTTTAATCTCATCGACCTGGCTTGTGGCGTAGGGTCTTGCAACCACGAACACAATAGGTGAAAGTCTTCTTCTCTTTCATTGCTCGTATCCTTGCTTCGCATTATCGGAGTAGGAAGTCGTCAACGGATTTAGAGGATAAAGAAGGCTATCTTCCAAGTCGCCCCGATCTTTTAGGATGGGGACCTTACAGTAATGGAGTGGTATTGCTGGTCCACCCATATGAGGCTATAAACTGTACTAAACTAGGTGAGAGTAGCTTGGGTGTCATTGTGGAAGGGTCAATGCATCCACATGAAAGTGATATTTCAAGTTTGAATTTGGTAAGCTGGCCTATTAGGTAGCTCACATTTGAGAATGGTGAGCCCTTGATCAAAGACACTGGATCCTCTTCTGCCATTGATGGTATTCAAGATTTCCTCATGGAAGAAATGAGAGATTCCCTTGATAGCTTATATGCTTCCAGTGATGACTATGAGGATGATGGCATACATAACACACTGAAACTAGTTTTGAAGAAGGTACCACCAGTACAGAACTAGGTCTTCTTCTTCATACTCAAAATGATAGAGAGCAGGGTGCCATTGCCGGTGACTATGATATAAGATATGGGATAGGTAAGAAAAGGAGTTACGTACATAAAGTTAGGCCTAGAAAAAAAAAAGGTAATGCTCATGCTTTCAACAAACAATGTGATGCTGCAAACATTCACAAAGTTGCAACAATTGATTGTTGTGAGATGCGATGCTGCCAGATTGGAAACAGATCCAAAATCATGCAAGCGAGGGCAGACTTTTGGGGACAAATCTACACTAGTCGATGCACATTGTATTGGAGTGTATGAGCATGGCTCATAGAAAAGATCAAGAAGAGGAATGCTTTGAGTTTACTTTTGATGGAAAGAAGGTATGTAGTAAAGCATGGTATGTAATGCATGGAATAGGAAAGTCAACATTTTACAGGCTGCGTAAAAAATTCTTGGATGGAGCATGCAATGGCAATCATGGAAACACTAGAATAATAAGGAAGAGCTTGACACATGTTGAGATGGCAAAAGAACTCATATAAGGCTTCATAGATAATAATGCAAATCAAATGCCACATAAGTCAAGGACAACCATGCATGGCACTCGGGAAACTCAACGTGTTCTACCAACGATGTACAAACAAGTGGACATTTTGTGGGAAGTAAACGACACACTTGTCACAATGGAATACAAAACGTTGTCACAACCAACATTCTCAAGGTTGTGGAACACAGTCTTCAAGACAGTCACTTTATCAAAATCAAGCACATTCTCTAAATGTTACATTTGCACATCCATAAAGGTCAAGCTGGAGTCTACCAAAAATCAGGTGGAGCGTGCTAGATACATGGCACAGAGGAGATCACACATGTTGCAACAAATGAGCTGTAGAAATCTGTACTATGCTTGGAGGAGCTCTTCAGAAATGAATCCAACCAAGTTCTTGTGCATTATACATGACAAGATGGACCGGAGTAAGACTACTATACCACAAATTAAACCAGTTCCAAAATCTCTTAATGGATTTGAGAGGCTTCTAGTAGCCTTGACAGGAATGCTCACTCATGGACATGGACAAACAGCTTATGGTCACTTTGCATAGGGATTATGGCCGAGTGATCCCAAATTCACAATTGCATCTCTCTCAAAATGTCTAAGAAACTTAGAAAGAAGAGATAAACATATGTTTGGTGACTTGAGCTTACAAAACTCAAGTGTAGAACCATGAACAAATCTTTTTCATTGTGTTTTGTCTACAGATTCTCTCTATCACCATATGAAAGTGCTTAAGGAGAAAAACCAGTATTGCAAGGAACAGAGTGCTCAAAATGAAGAGGCAGAGACTGATCTAATCACAAATGTGAATGTGGACATTGGGAATTTTGCTTCTAGACAGGGAAATGATTGTCCAAGGATGCAATCAATCTTTGGTACTAATGTACATGTACAGGAGGATGGCAATGTATTTGGGTTCAAGAGGTTGCCAAGAACATTGTTGTTGCAACTTGACAATTGTGGTTCAGAAAATAAGAATCGATATGTGTTTGCATACCTATCATTGTTGGTTGCACGAGGAGTCTTTGACAATGTACAACTTGGATTTCTTATGGTTGGTCACACTCATGAAGACATTGATGCATTGTTTAGGCGCTTTTCTGAGAAGGTTAGAAAACAAGCCATTTTTACATTTCCACATTTGATGAAGATCTTCAGTGGGTGTGTTAGCATGCATCCAGCACCTTTTCTCCTACAAAAGGTGGCAGACTTTAAAGGATTTGTAAAGGGGTTCTTACATGATGGAGCAGATAGCTTAGTGGGTCATTCAAAGCCATTGCAATTTAGGTTCTATATGAGTGATGGAATACCTTTGATGCAATACAAAGTGCACCCTAAAAATGTGGATTGGTTGCCTGAAAATGGTATATTGTTATGGAAGAGAAATGACCAAGGAGGAGCCAAGCTTCCTGAAGGTGTTCCAAAAGTATTACCACCCTTTGAGTATGTTAAAGATAGTGAGAAAGTTATGGAAGGAATAAAGAAGTATATTAGTTGGTGGAACGATCACTTGCAAGAGAAAGGAGATGAAAGTGAGTATGCTAGGTGGATCAACCCAGTTCTTATGTACTAGGAGAATCTCATGCAAGCTATGCAAAACCTTGGAAAAAGTGAAAACACTTTATTTGATGACTTTTGGCCAAGGAGTATGCGTGAACAAGATCATCCTCTTGAAGTTCCATTGGAAGATGGTCTAGATGAAGCACTTGACATAATAGAGGGCCACTATTGTGGTCCAATGCGCAACAAACCTGCTGAGGAGTTCAACCCAACTCTTGATGTGGCAAAGGGAGACTTTGCACTTGTGCAACCTTGTGATGAAAATTACCCAATTTGGTTAGGAGTGGCAGCACTAGATATTGATTAGAACAATGACTCGGCAACCTATCTTCAAGTGAAGATACAATACTGGGCACCAATTTCAAAGAAGAAGAATGCAAGTGATGTGGAGGTTTACAAGGATTGTTGGAACAAGTATTGGAGAGAGAACATCAATGATCCTCAACGTTGGGAAGACACTAGCTGCATCATTTGGGCATGGAAGCCCAAGGGTGGACGAATTCCAGAAAAAATCAAGATTCCAAAGGCAATAATCCTCAAGGCCAAAGAGAGTCAGTTGAAACTTGATGAACATGAGGCACCATCAAATGTCAATGCAAATGAAGAGGAATGATCACTTAGCATTTGCCTTTCAACTTTGTAATCTTCTAGCAATGGGTCCAATTAGTCCACCCATAGCTATGGTCATTATTAACATTGATAATGGCATCCCACCTTTGTAATCTTCAAGAAATCTTATTCAATATGAATGGTGTTTTTTTTCACATTAGTCACCCAAGTTTTTCTTGCAACTTACATTTTAAATGTTTTATCAAATGAAGCATGTGTGGGAAGAAAATTTTCGGTGCATGAGCATGTGTGTGTGTGTGTGTGTATTTGTAAACTAACATGTGCAAAAACACTCTAGTGTATAGTATGGTTGTTGAAAACAGACCATATTGGATCTTGCGGACTCATAAGCATCCACTAAACATTGTATCTCAGATTTCATATGTGCAACAACCTAGTACAATACAACCTTACCTCAATTCCATGAGACACAAAGAATCGTCCCAAATGTGTGAATTTTTCCCTATTTTCCTAAATAGGTGTTAAAATGGCATAACCTTTCTATCACCCAAGTGTGGTCCATTGGTCATGCCATTTCCGTCTTCAATAGAAGGTCTTGAGTTCAACTCCTCGTTGGGGCTAGATCTTTACAATCTGTTGGGATAGTTTCCTACGATGTTAAAACTCTCTTCTTCTTGGGTGTGTGTGGGTGTGTTTATGGGTGTGTGTGCGTGTCTGCTTATAAATAGAGTAAAGTGGTATACCTTTTCTATCACCCCAGTGTGGTAGATTGGTTATGCCATTTCCCGATTTCAATAACATGTCTTGAGTTCAACTCCTTGTCACCTATATCTTTAAGCTCTCTTGGGATAGTTTCCTAGAACGTTGAAAATCTCTTCTTCTCGGGCGTGTGTTGGTGTGTGTGTGTGTGTGTGTGCTAATCAAAAGAGGAAAATGGTATAACCTTTCTATCACCCAAGTGTGGTAGATTGGTTATGCCATTTCGCTATTGAATGACAGGTCTTGAGTTCATCAACTCCTTGTTGTCTAGATATTTAAAGTCTCTTGCGATAGTTTTCTACAATGATAAAACTCTCTTCTTCTCGAGTGTGTGTGTGTGTGCGTGGGTGTGTGTGTGTGCGTGTGTGTGTGTGTGTGTGCACGCTAGTAAAAAGAGGAAAATGGTATAACCTCTCTATCACCCAAGTGGTGTGGTAGATTGGTTATGCCAGTTCCCTATAGAATAACAAGTGTTGAGTTCAACTCCTCGTTGGCTAGATCTTTAACGTCTCTTGGAATAGTTTGCTAGGATGTTAAAATTCTCTTCTTCTCACGTGTGTGCGCATGTGTGTGTGCGTGATAATAGAAAGAGGAATGGTATAACCTTTCTATGACCCAAGTGTGGTAGATTGGTAATGCCATTTCTTCTTGAATAATAGGTCTTGAGGCCAACTCCTCCTCGGCTAGATCTTTAAGGTCTCTTGGGAAAGTTTTCGACGATGATGTTAAATCTCTCTTCTCCTTGAGTGTTTGTGTGTGTGTGGGTGTGTGTGTGTGTATTAACATAAAGAGGAAAATGGTATAACCTTTCTATCACCCAAGTGTGGTAGATTGGTTATGCCATTTCCCTCTTGAATAACAGGTCTTGAGTTCAACTCCTCATCGGCTAGATCTTTACCGTCTCTTGGTATAGTTTCCTACGATGTTAAAACTCTCTTCTTCTCGGGTGTGTGTGTGTGTGTGTCTACTAAAATGAAAAGAGGAAAATGGTATAACCTTTCTATCACCCAAGTGTGGTACATTGGTAATGCCATTTCCCTCTTGAATAACAGGTCTTGAGTCCAACTTCTTATCGGCTAGATCTTTATGGTCTCTTGGCATAATTTCCTATGATGTTAAAACTCTCTTCCTCTTGGGTGTGTGTGTGTGGGTGTGTGCATGTGAGCTAATAAAAGGAGAAAAATGGTATAACTTTTCTATCACCCAAGTGGTGCGGTAGATTTGTTATGCCATTTCCCGATAGAATTACAGGTCTTAAGTTCAACTATTCATCGTGGCTAGATCTTTAAGGTCTCTTGGGATAGTTTCATACGATGTTAAAACTCTCTTCTTCTTAGCTGTGTGTGTGTGTGTGTGTGTGCACGCTAATAGAAAGAGGAAAATGGTATAACCTTTCTATCACCCAAGTGTGGTACATCGCAAATGCCATTTCCCTCTTGAATAATAGGTGTTGAGTCCAAATCATCGTCGGCTAGATCTTTAAGGTCTCTTGGGATAGTTTCCTACGATGTTAAAACTCTCTTCTTCTTTTGTGTGTGTGTGTGTGTGTGTGTGTGCGTGCGCGCTAATAAAAATAGGAAAATGGTATAGCCTTTCTATCACCCAAGTGTGGTAGATTGGTTATGCCATTTCCCTTGTGAATAACAGGTCTTGAGTTCAACTCCTCGTCCACTAGATCTTTACGGTCTCTTGGGATAGTTTCCTACGATGTTAAAACTCTCTTCTTCTTGGGTGTGTGTGTGTGTGTGCACTAATAGAAATAGGAAAATGGTATAACCTTTCAATCACCCAAGTGTGGTAGATTGGTTTTTCCATTTCCCTCTTGAATAATAGGTCTTGAGTTCAATTCCTCGTCCGCTAGATCTTTACGGTCTCTTGGGATATTTTCCTACGATGTTAAAACTCTCTTCTTCTTGGGAGTGTGTGTGTGTGTGCACTAATAGAAATAGGAAAATGGTATAACCTTTCTATCACCCAAGTTTGGTAGAATGGCTATTACATTTCCCTGTTGCATAATAGGTCGTAAGTTCGACTCCTCGTCCGCTAGATCTTTAAGGTCTATTGGGATAGTTTCCTACGATGTTAAAAGTCTCTTCTTCTTGGGTGTTTGTGTGTGTGTGTGTCCTAATAAAAAGAAGAAAATGGTATAACCTTTCTATCACCCAAGTGTGCTAGAAGGTTTATTTCATTTCCCTGGTGAAGAACAGGTCATAAGTTTAGCTCCTCGTCGGCTACATCTTTAAGGTCTCTTGGGATAGTTTCCTACGAAAATAAAACTCTCTTCTTCTTGGTGTGTGTGTGCCTGTGTGTTTGTGTTTGTGTGTATGTATGTGTGTGTATGTGTGCTAATAGAAATAGGAAAATGGTATAACCTTTCTAACACTCGAGTGTGGTAGATTGGCAATTTCATTTCCCTCTTGAATAATGGGTCTTGAGTTCAACTCCTCATTGGCTAGATATTTAAGGTCTCTTGGGATAGTTTCCTACCACATTAAAACTCTCTTCTTCTTGGGTGTGACTGTATGTTGGTGTGTGTGTGTGCTAATAGAAAGAGGAAAATGGTAGAACCTTTCTATCACCCAAGTGTGGTAGACTGGTAATGCCATTTCCCTCTTGAATAATAGGTCTTGAGTCCAACTCCTCGTCAGTGAGATATTTAGTGTCTCTTGGGATAGTTTTCTATGACTTTAGAACTCTCTTCTTATCGGGTGTGTGTGTATGGGTGTTTGTGTGTGTCCTGATAAGGAGGAAAATGGTATAACCTTTCTATCACCCAAGTGTGGGAGATTGGTTATTCCATTTCCCTCTTGAATAACATGTCTTGAGTTCAACTCCTCGTTGCCTACATGTTTAAGGTCTCTTGGGATAGTTTCCTACGATGTTAAAACTCTCTTCTTCTTGGGTGTTTGTGTGTGTGTGTGTGTGTGTGTGCGCTAATAAAAAGAATAAAATGGTATAACCTTTCTATCACCCAAGTGTGGTAGATTGGTTATTTCATTTCCCTGTTGATTAACAGGTCATAAGTTCAACTCCTCGTCGGGGGTGGCTAGATCTTGAAGGTCTCTTGTGATAGTTTCCTACGACGTTAAAATTATGTTCTTCTTGGTGTGTGTGTGTGTGTCTGTGTGTGTTTGTGTTTGTGTGTATGCGTGTGTGTGTGTGTGTATGTGCGCTAATAGAAAGAGGAAAATGGTATAACCTTTCTATCACCCAAGTGTGGTAGATTGGTAACGCCATTTCCCTCTTGAATAACAAGTCTTGAGTCCAACTCCTCGTCAGTGACATCTTTAGGGTCTCTAGGGATAGTTTCCTATGACGTTAAAACTCTCTTCTTCTCGGGTGTGTGTGTGCTAATAAAAAGAGGAAAATAATATAAACTTTCTATCACCCAACTATGTGGTAGATTGGTTATGCCATTTCCCTCTTGAATAGCAGGTCTTGAGTTCAACTCCTCATCGGCTAGATCTTTAATGTTGCTTGTTATAGTTTCCTACAACGTTAAAACTCTCTTCTTCTTGGGGGTGTGTATGTAAGTCTGTATTAATAGAAAGAGGAAAATGGTATAACCTTTCTATCACCCAAGTAGGGTAAACTGGTTATGCCATTTCCCTCTTGCATAAGAGGTTTTGAGTTCAACTCCTTATCGGCTATATCTTTAAGCTCTCTTGGGATAGTTTTCTACGACATTAAAAATCTCTTCTTCTCGGGTGTGTGTTTGTTGGTGTGTTTGTGTGTGCTAATGAAAAGAGGAAAACGATATAACATTTCTATCACACAAGCGTTGTAGATTGGTTATTCCATTTCCCTCTTGAATAACAGGTCTTGAGCTCAACTCCTTGTTGGCTAGATCTTTATGGTCTCTTGGAAAAGTTTTCAAACGACGTTAAATCTCTCTTCTTCTCGGGTGTGTGTGTATTAATAGAAAGAACAAAATGGTCTTACCTTTTTATCACCCAAGTGCGGTAGATTGGTTATGACATTTCCCTCTTCTATAATAGGCTTGAGTTCAAATTCTCCTTGCCTAGATCTTTACGGTCTTTTGGGATAGTTTCCTATGATGTTAATAGTCTCTTCTTGTCCGGAGAGTGTGTGTGTGCTAATAAAAAGAGGAAAATGGTGTATCCTTTCTATCACCAAAGTGTGATAGATTGGTTATGCCATTTCCCTCTTGAATAACAGGTCTTGAGATTAGATCTCTGAGGTCTCTTGCGATAGTTTCCTACAACATTAAAACTTTTCGTTATAGAAAGAGGAAAATGGTATAACCTTTCTATCACACTAGCATGATAGACTAGTTATGCCATTTCCCTCTTAAATAACAGGTCTTGAGTTCAACTCCTTGTCGGCTACATCTTTAAAGTCTCTTGGGATAGTTTCTTAGGATGTTAAAACTCTCTTCTTCTCGGGTGTGTGTGTGGGGGTGTGTGTGTGTGTACTAAAAGAAAGAGGAAAATGGTATAACCTTTCAATTACCCAAGTGTGGTAGATTGGTAATGCCATTTCCCTCCTGAATAACAGGTCTTCAGTTCAACTCCTCCTTGGCTCGATCTTTAAGGTCTCTTGGGATAGTTTCCTACGACGTTAAACCTCTCTTCTTCTCGGGGGTTTGTGTGTGTGGGTTTTGTATTAATAGAAAGAGGAAAATGGTATAACCTTTCTATCACCCAAGTAGAGTAGATTGGTTATTCCATTTCCCTCGTTAATAACACGTCTTGAGTTCAACTCCTTGTTCGCTATATCTTTAAGCTCTCTTGGGATAGTTTCCTATGACGTAAAAAAACTCTTCTTCTCGGGTGTGTGTGTGTGTGTGTGTTGGTGTGTGCGCTAATAAAAAGAGGAAAATGGTATAAAATTTCTATCACCCAAGTGTGGTAGATTGGTTATGCCATTTCCCTCTTGAATAACAGGTCTTGAGTTCAACTCCTCGTCAGCTATATGTTTACAGTCTCTTGGAAAATTTTCCGACGATGTTAAAATTCTCTTATTCTCGGGTGTGTGTGTGTGTGGGTTTGTGTGTGTGTGTATTAATAGAAAAAGGAAAATGGTCTCACCTTTCTATCACCCAAGTGTGGTAGATGGGTTATGCCATTTTCCTCTTGAATAACAGGTCTTGAGTTTAACTCGTTGTCGGCTAGATCTTTACGGTCTCTTGGGATAGTTTCCTACGATGTTAAAACTCTCTTCTTCTTGGGAGTGTGTGTGTGGGTGTGTGTGTGCTAATAGAAAGAGTAAAATGGTATAACCTTTCTATCACCCAAGTGTGGTAGATTGGTTATGCGATTTCCCTCTTGAATAATAGGTCTTGAGTCCAACTCCTTGTCGGCTAGATCTTTAAGTTCTCTTGGGATAGTTTCCTACGACGTAAAAAACTCTCTTCTTCTCATGTGTGTGTGTGTGTGGGTGTGTGTGCGGGCGCTAATAAAAAAAGGAAAATGGCATAGCCTTTCTATCACCCAAGTGTGGTAGATTGGTTATGCCATTTCCCTTTTGAATAACAGGTCTTGAGTTCAACTCCTCATCCCGCTAGATCTTTACGGTCTCTTGGGATAGTTTATGATGTTAAAACTCTCTTCTTCTTGGGAGTGTGTGTGTGGGTGTGTGTGTGTGATAATAGAAATAGGAAAATGGTAAAACCTTTCTATCATCCAAGTGTGGTAGATTGGTTTTGCCATCTCCCTCTTAAATACCAGGCCTTGAGTTCATCTCCTGGTTAGCTAGATCTTTAAGGTCGCTTGGGATAGTTTTCTACGACGTTAAAACTTTCTTCTTTTTGGGTGTGTGTGTGTGGGTGTGTGTGTATTAATAGAAAGAGGTAAATGTTATAACTAGTATGATTAGGCCAAGTATTGTAGAATGATTAGGCCATTTTTGTCTTGCATAACAGGTCTTGAGTTTCAGGTCTCGAGTTCAACTCGTCATCGGCGAGATATTTAAGGTCTCTTGGGATAGTTTCCTACAATGTTAAAACTTTGTTCTTCTTGGTTTTGAGTGTGTGTGTGGGTGCTAATAAAAAGAGGAAAATGGTATAACCTTTCTATCACCCAAGTGTGGTAGAATGGTTATTACATATCCCTGTTGCATAACGGGTCGTAAGTTCGACTCCTCGTGTGGCTAGATCTTTAAGGTCTCTTGGGATAGTTTCCTACGATGTTACAACTCTCTTCTTCTTGGGTGTTTGTGTGTGTTTGTGCTAATAAAAAGAAGAAAATCGTATAACCTTGCTATCACCCAAGTGTGGTAGAAGGGTTATTTCATTTCCCTGGTGAATAACAGGTCGTAAGATCAGCTCCTGGTCGGCTACATCTTTAAGGTCTCTTGGGATAGTTTCCTACAACATTAAAAGCCTCTTCTTCTTGGTGTGTGTGAGTCTGTGTGTTTGTGTTTGTGTTTGTGTGTATGTGTGTGTGTGTGTGTATGTGTGCAAATAGAAATAAGAAAATGGTATAACCTTTCCGACACTCAACTATGGTAGATTGGTAATGCCATTTCCCTTTTGAATATTGGGTCTTGAGTTCAACTCCTCGTTGGCTAGATATTTAAGGTCTCTTGGCATAGTTTCCTACCACATTAAAACTCTCTTCTTCTTAGGTGTGACTGTATGTTGCTGCGTGTGTGTGTGGTAATAGAAAGAGGAAGATGGTATAACCTTTCTATCACCCAAGTGTGGTAGAGAGATTTCAACCATTGATGATGCATCTACTGCTCCCCAGTGATTACAATAGGCCAATATTAATCGTGATACATTAGTTGAAAATCTACAGTCCCCTTAAGCTTTGAGCTTTCAAAGTTTGGTTAGCTTGCTCACACGTTAGTAACCATATTGTTGTAGGTATTCTAGGTCTACAACAAGTAATTATAACTCGCACACATTCATAACCTTAGTTTAGATTTTCATATATTATTCATCCTACTATTTTTTCCTAATCATTATAGGAATCACCATACTTTTCCCTCAGACCGATGGTTCTTTATTTTTGTCATTGCTCAATTTTTTTAGATTCTGTAGATAAGTTGATTATAAAAAAAAAAACTAGTTGTTCAGACGATCATATCTAGACACAAGTGATTTCAATAAATTCATAGTGTTGCAGGGTTTAATACATCTTAAATAATCATCTTGGGCATATGTTAGTGATAATTTGAACACACAAGTCAAGAAATGGGCATCATCTTGTCTAGTGCGTTTGCATTTCTTTTCGGAGATCAAAGAACCGCGTCAAGGGTGTAGGATTGTAGAATTTATTTTATTTTGTTTTTGAATATACTTTGCCTCTGTGCCTTTTATAACCCTAACTCTTAGGTAGATGTTTTCTCCTTCAAATGTTCCAAAGATATTATCTCTATTGCAAACTGCTTGACTTTGTGTCCTTAAATATATGCACCAACAAAAAAGATGAGCTTCCAAGAAGTAGAGAAAGTGAGTATTATCGTAATAGTGTATTAAGAGAGTATAGGTAGATGAGATATGTTGCGTAATTGATAATTGTCGACTTCTCACTGTTAACATGGCATGTCCCTTGTATGTCTATGACTATGATTGTTCCCATTTTATAAAAATTCTCTCCCAAATTATCAGTTTTAAAATCAATAGACTCATGATATTCCGCCTTTGGTCACATAAAATTAGTGTATGATTAGATTGTTATTGAATTTAACACAAAGTCGTTTTTAGTGCTTTGTTTTTAGAGAAGTTTTGTAGATAAATCTAAATACAATGTTCTCATATCAACCTCAAGGTATGACATTTCTTAATGCATTCTGATAATACCCCTCTTGAAACATCATTTCAATTATCCCTGATATGTAAGTTCTATCTATGTATCTTTAGACCTAAAAGTAGCATTTTCTACTTCACCACAAGTGATTATCCCATCTCTTCTCTTACCTTGGCCCCTCCAAATTCTCCCATCCTTCACCACATCTGCTTATACGCAAATCGTCTACTTTAATAGTGGTTTGGTAAATTAATGTTTATTATATTTAAATTCTTTTAAGTGAGTCTTTTTGTAGACATTCTCACACCCCTATGAATACCCAAAAACCTTTGCAACATGCAAGATCAATGTTTCCAGTTGCTTTTAAGAAGACAAAACTTCTTTATGTTGCTAAGTCCATTGTTTTCAATGTCATGACTTCTACTTTCTTTGATTGGACTCTTTACTGAGATGACTTGTCATACCACTACTTACATGAGCTCAGTTGGTGTGCGATGATTGTTGAGATTTGGTACATGTTTCCACATTCCAATCTATTCCGATTTCATATCAAACATGTCATTTATTTTTCCACTTTTTTTTTATGCCATACCTAGTCCATTGGTCACGGACACACAGATTCGCCGATTTAGGTAGTGTGTAGATACTCATCCTGGTGCAGATTCACCGATTTAGGCAGCACATTGATAAATTGTAGATTCATGATTTTTAAACTTGTACCAAATGCAGATTTGCCGATTTAGGCAGCATTAGTGCAGATTCGCCGATTTAGGCAGCACGTTTTATTGGTGTACACTCGCCGGATGAGGCAACACCGATCACAAAATCATGCTGCAGTGGCCGGCCACCACTGTAACTGGTATGATTTTTGTTACCCGGGTATATAATAAAAGTTATTTGGATTTGGACTTATATTGTGGACTTGGAATTGGATTGGGATTTGGTATCTGATGATTATTTTATCACGACAGTGTTTATGTGATGAGACTTGATATTATGAGACTGATGATGAGTGTGACCAATGATATCCTGATTCATCAGGGTATGACATATACTGCTTATTCTAGTGGTATGGAACACTAGAATAGGTAGTATGTGGATGAGGGCAGGCATAACCAATGTGATTAATTTTATGGATTTTTTCTTTTACTATTTGATACAGATTTCTAATCATTGTTTTTGACAAGTATTGTTTGCAGATTTTTATCTTCGCAACTGAGGACAGTTGCTTTCCAACGGAGAGGTATGTTATGGAAATGATATTTAATGATTTATTGAAGTTGACAAGTGGAAAAGACTAGACCGAGCTAGGCCTATGCCACTGGAAATATATATTGTACATTTTATTATTCAAGTGCTCTTTATGAGCTTTGGCCATTTATGACCGGCCGGCCAGTTTGTACTCACATTGACCATTGAAGAAATCTATAAATGAAATACGTGCAAGAGGGAAATGGTCACTCTTGCACGGGGGGAGATTGCACCCAGTGTCTGTGTATTCTTCTCTCCTCTCCTCTCTTATCTTTTGTCGTGCTCGCATAGCACTTCGCTCTAGGAGGTGCGCCTTTGCAGGCTTCTTTTATCTCTCTACCGCTCTATGTCTCTCTTTGTTCGAGTACGGTGTTGCATACACGCTATGGGTTGTGCCAGGTATGCCGATTTGTGCTTTTCATGGATTGCAATGTGTTATTTATGTATTTTGCAGGGAAACCACGACTTCTGTTATAGCATGCAGAGACATAGAGATCTGATGCTACAGTCACCTAGTGGAGATAGACAGTCCCAGCTTACAGATTTTTTTCATCGAGCGACTCCAGCACCCCCTATTACTACCACACATAGAGGGGTCACTCTACAGAGGGGTCACTCTACAACACGAAGAGGTGGTTAGAGCTAGGAGACAACCTAGAGTTGTGGGATAACAGACCCGACGAGCACACCAGAGGGAGATCCACCAGATCTGGGCACACCATGAGCAGTACAGACAGAGAGCGATACTGCGAGTCTACTCCGACCCTGCCACCATACTACAAGGACTCTTCACACCCTACCCACCTATGCATGATATCCTACACCCCTAGTTTGGTACCGGATGGAGCTAGTTTGCATATCATGGTTGTATCTCCTGAGCATATAGCTACACATCCATTAGAGATATGGCTCCATCCCCTCATTTTACATGCACATACACTCACCCTACCATTGAGGAGATTCCTCTAGCCTTGTATCACCTTTTTTTTAGCAGTATGTACCACTTTACTTTAGTTTTTTAGCACTTTAACCCTTTTTGGTTACCAGAGGATATACATATGTACATGGTTTTGTCTCATAGGCCGACTTCGGCCTCTAGAAGAAGACGTTAATAAAGCTTTCTCTCTCTCTCTCTCTCTCTCTCTCTCTCTCTCTCTCTCTCTCTCTCTTGCATACCGTGTATTGTTTCGTCGATGAGCCATGAGCTTGCACATTCGCTTAAGCAACCATTTGTGGCTCCATCCTGTCCCATACTCCGCCTCGAGTGAGTTGATGACATATTTCTTGTCATCCTCAAGCTGATCACTACATTGCATCAAAAAGTCAATTAGTAATTCAAATAACAAACTATAAATCATACTTTTTTATGTTAATTAATACTTTCTCCCATGGAATATGAACTTGCTTTAGATATGACATGCAGAGATCTCCAATCCGACGTCTGAAGAGTAAGCCGGCTCCAAGAGGGAGAATAGACCCATCAGGAAGGATGTCGCACGTGATGCCCAAATTGACGATGCAAGTGCGCATCGGCAATGGCGAGTGCACTGAGGGGGGCACTGGCAGCTGAGGCGGTCTCTCGTGAGTCGATATCTCTGGTGGCGTGCTACTCTGTCGACGACGCGAGCTACATGAATACAAACATATGGCAGTTAGGATGATAACACTACTTGATATTAATTCCATAATCGACATAAAAGAAATACCTCCGAGACTGACGGCCACTAGCCTGTGACTCAGGTGTCACCTAAGTACAAGGAGGTACATCAGGAGTAAGCCGCTGACTCTCGTGATGTGATGTACCTGGGATAGGGGTCCTAAGCAAGCAAAGATAGCAAAAGAAACAAGTTTTAAGAGTACTTTACACAAAAAAAGTCTAACATTACAATTTTATCACTCCAGAAGCTTACCGAAATGCTCTAGTGTGATCCTCTGCTCCTACATGTGGCTGGGAGGACGTACCCTCTCCCGGACGTACGGGCATACTAAACCTCCCAATAATCTCGATGGCGTCATCTAAACCTACGGCATCCATCTCCACATAATCGGACATAGCCTCCGTCAACGCCTCTCCTGAAAGTCCAGTGCTCTGTAGCAAAGTCTTGATGATGGTAGGCTTAACACTACGACCAGGGTCACTCATTGTATCTGTACATTTTAAAACAGCTATATGTCAGACTAACACAAACATATATAATACAACTAGCTCTCTCTTGAATCTCCATCCCTCTCTCAAAAATAGCCATAATCAGCCTCTTTTACTCCCCCGTTCTGGGAGCGTTTCTGTGAGTCAGGCCCCTCCGGTTGCGGTTGCATTTGGGGCCTCTCGTTTCCATTTCCCATTTCCTTTGCAGGTAACTAATGCTATAGAGAGCATCTTCTCCAACTTATTGAGAATGGTCTTGTGACGAGGCCGAGATACCAGACACCCACTTATCTTATGGGATACAATGTACTATCTTCCATGGAGTCTACGACTCCAAATGGTTCTCGAAAAAGTAGGCAATTTGAAAGTCGTTGATGAAACAGAGGCAAACCCTGCTGTAACAGTTGCAAGAAAGCCACCTGCCACCTAAGCAGGCATTGATGCTTGTAATAAAAAGGACCTTGAATCACACACCAAAATCGTCCTTCATCTCGAGGGCAAACAAATACAACTAGTTCGGCAATTTCCAATAGCACATGAGATGTGGAGTCTTCTAAAACAACAGTATCAACGAACCACTGTGGTTTCACGAGTTCTTTTACACAAACAACTAAATGAACTCACTATGAAATCTTTTCCTTCTACGAATGCTTTCCTAGAGCGCTCACAACGCCCCACTTTCTTCTTCCAAGCATGCAATGCCCCTCTGTCTCTCTCTCCATCAATCACTCTCTCTCTCTCTCTCTCTCTCTCTCTCTCTCTCTCTCTCTCTCTCTCTCTCTCTCTCTAGACACAAGGTTGAGCACCCGCATATTATTATGCTATCCCGTTTGATACACGGGAAACCCTCAGTGCCACATGACATCATCAGAGCAGAGCTAGCCACACCACCTATGCTAGTAGAGGCTCTTTTTTAGACAGTATGTTCTATCCAGCGAGTGCGACAGCTTCCCCCAGATAGACATCACATGGAGCACTTGAGGCATCCCGCTAGCTAGCTGAGTCTGGAGAGAGTGGATCATGGTATGCACAGGTGACACAGTGGTTCAGCACCCATGGTTTGGATATTCAGCAGAGCTACCACCCTTTCAGTACAACCCCGACTCACCACTCATTCGCCTTTCCCATGAGGAGAGGAATCAGGTGTTGAAACATGATGTTTGGTAGCTATATATCAGGGAGACATGGATCACACCTAGAGAGCATCTTCCACCAAAGATGTTGTACTACAAGGATCAGTTCATGACTATTCTAGAGGATGGATTCATCAAAAGGCCTAGATACATGGATGTTTATATGCCCCACAACGCTAGAGTAGCTATTGGACAGCTTCAAGTCTCTTCACACAGACTGGAGATTGAGGTAGGGCGAGCAGCTCATATCCCTAGAGAGCACAGGATATGCAAGATATGTAGAGCAGAGGTGGAGAGCGAGGAGCATTATGTTTGCAGCTATCGAGCCTACCATGATATACGGAGCCACTACACTGCCTTGTTTTTGGGACAGCCTACACTCAAAGAGCTCATGGAGTCCAGAGACTAGAAACAGCTTGGACGCTTTCTTCTTGAGATTCAGAGACATAGAGATATGATACTACAGTCACCCAGTGGAGATAGACAGACCCAACTTGCAGATTTTTTTCATTGAGTGACTCCAGCACCCCCTATCACTACCACACAGCGAGGGTCACTCTACAGCAGGCAGAGGTGGTTAGAGTTAGGAGACGACCTAGAATTGTGGGATATTGGACCCGACGAGCACACGAAAGATAGATCGAACAGATCCGGGCACACCATGAGCAGGCCAGATAGAGAGCGATACAGTGAGTCTACTTCGACCCTGCCACCATACTACAGGGACTCTTCACACCCTACCCACCTATGCATGATATCCTACACCCCCTCTTTGGTACCAGATGGAGCTAGTTTGCATATTATGGTTGTATCTCCTGAGTATATAGCTACACATCCATTAGAGATAGAGCTCCATCCCCTCATTTTACATGCACATGTACTCACCCTACCCTTGAGGAGATTACTGTAACATTGTATCACCTTTTTCCTAGCAATATGTACCACTTTGCTTTAGTTTTTTCAGCACTTTTATCCTTTTTGGTTACCATAGGGTACACATATATACATAGTTCTGTCTCATAGGCCGACTTCGGCCTCTAGAAGAAGACGTTAATAAATCTTTCTCTCTCTCTCTCTCTCTCTCTCTCTCTCTCTCTCTCTCTCTCTCTCTCTCTCTCTCACACACACACACACACACACACACACACACACACACACACGCCGACTTCGGCCTCTAGAAGATGTTAATAAAAATTTCTCTCTCTCTCTCTCTATCCCTCTCTCTATCTCTCTCTCTCTCTCTCTCTCTCTCTCTCTCTCTCTCTCTCTCTCTCTCTCACACACACACACACACACACACACACACACACACACACACACATGCAGACTTCGACCTCTAGAAGACGTTAATAAAGCTTTCTTTCTCTCTCTCTCTCTCTCTCTCTCTCTCTCTCTCTCTCTCTCTCTCTCTCTCTCACACACACACACACACACACACACACACACACACACACACACATGCCCCACACATACGAACATTGCCAAGAGAGGGTGTGGGAGGGAGGAGAGCATACCTAAACTATGACTGGTGTTCGCCAAGCAACACAGAAGGAGCTTCGTTTGAAAAGCCCGGCGAATTTTAGGAGCCTATGGGTACTGAGAATTCCCGAGCGTCCCTTAAGGGACGTAATCCAGTCTGCAAACGTCGCAAAGGCCATCCTTATTTACCATCACATAAGCAAAGCTTAACTATGGCGTCGCATAAGCAAGGCTTGGTCCTCCCATAAAATACGCCAACTTTTTTTAAAAAAAAATTGCGATGCTTATGCATCGGGCACAGCTTTGCTTATGCATCGCCTTCGTCATCACTAAAGCGACGCCCGTAGATTTTAGGACGTCGCTACACACCCCTTGCCTAGTAGTGCCATGTGTGTCCTAATAGAAAGAGGAAAGTGGTATAACCTTTCTATCCCACTAGTGTGATAGATTAGTTATGCCATTTCCCTCTTGAATAATAGGTCTTGAGTTCAACTCCTCGTCGGCTAGATCTTTAAAGTCTCTTGGGATAGTATCTTAGGATGTTAAAACTCTCTTCTTCTTGGGTGTGTGTGCCTGTACTAATAAAAAGAGGAAAATGGTATAACCTTTCTATCACCCAAGTGTGGTAGATTGGTAATGCCATTTCTGTCTTGAATAATAGGTCTTGAGTCCAACTCCTCACCAGCGAGATCTTTAGGGTCTCTTGTGATAGGTCCTACGACGTTAAAACTCTCTTCTTCTTGGGTGTGTGTGTGTGCGTGTGTTTGCTAATAAAAAGGGGAAAATGGTATAACCTTTCTATTGCCCAACTGTGTGGTAGATTGGTTATGCCATTTCCCTCCTGAATAATAGGTCTTGAGTTCAACTCCTCCTCCGGTAGATCTTTAAGGTCTCTTGGGATAGTTTCCTACGACGTTAAACCTCTCTTCTTCTCGGGGGTTTGTGTGTGTGGGTTGTAGTCTGTATTAATAGAAAGAGGAAAATGGTATAACCTTTCTATCACCCAAGCAGAGTAGATTGGTTATGCCATTTCCCTTTTGAATAACAGGTCTTGAGTTCAACTCGTTGTTGGCTATATCTTTAAGCTCTCTTGGGATAGTTTCCTATGACGTAAAAAAACTCTTCTTCTGGGGTGTGTGTCTGTGTGTGTGTGTTCTAATAAAAAGAGGAAAATGGTATAAACTTTCTATCACCCAAGTGTGGTAGATTGGTTATGCCATTTCCCTCTTGAATAAGAGGTCTTGATTTCAACTCCTCATCGGCTAGATGTTTACGGTCTCTTGGAAAAGTTTCCGACAATGTTAAAACTCTCTTCTTCTCGGGTGTGTGTGTGTGTGTAGGTGTGTGTGTGTGTGTGTGTGTATTAATAGAAAGTTTATGCCATTTTCCTCTTGAATAACAGGTCTTGAGTTCAACTCCTTATCGGCTAGATCGTTACGGTCTCTTGGGATAGTTTCCTACGACGTTAGAACTCTCTTCTTCTCGAGAGTGTGTGTGGGTATGTGTGTGTATGCTAATAGAAAGAGGAAAAATGTTATAACCTTTCTATCACCCAAGTGTGGTTGATTGGTTGTGCCATTTCCCTCTTGAATAACAGGTCTTAAGTTCAACTCCTCGTCCGGCTAGATTTATAACGTCTCTTGTGATAGTTTCCTAGGATGTTAAAACTCACTTTTTCTTGTCTGTGTGTGTGTGTGTGTGAGTGCTAATAAAAAAAGGAAAATGGTATAACCTTTCTATCACCCAAGTGTGGTAGATTGGTTATGCCACTTCCCTGGTGAATATCAGGTCTTGAGTTCAACTCCTCGTGGGCTAGATCTTTAAGGTCTCTTGGGATAGTTTGTTACAACGTTAAAACACTCTTTTTCTTGGGTGTTTGTGTGTGTGTGTGAGGGGGTGTCTGTGTATGCTAATAAAAAGAAGAAAATGGTAAAGACCTTTCTATCACCCAAGTGTGGTAGATTGGTTATGCCATTTCTGTGTTGAATAACAGGTTGTTAGTTCAACTCCACATTCACTAGATCTCTAAGGTCTCTTGGGATAGTTTCCTACGACGTTAAAACTCTCTCCTTCTCAGGAGTGTGTGTGTGGGTGTGTGTCTGTGTGTGTGCTAATAGAAAGAGGAAAATGGTATAACCGCTATATCACCCAAGTGTGGTAGATTGGTTATGCCATTTCCCTCCTAAATAACAGGTCTTGTGTTCAACTCCTCATCAGTTAGATCTTTGAGGTCTCTTGGGATAGTTTCCTAGGATGTGAAAACTCTCTTCTTCTCGGGTGTGTGTATGTGTGCTAATAAAAAGAGGAAAAAGGTATAGCCTTTCTATCACCCAAGAGGTGTGGAAGATTGGTTATGCCATTTCCCTCTAGAATAACAGGTCTTCAGTTCAACTCCTCATCGGCTAGATCTTTAAGGTCACTTGGGATAGTTTCCTACGATGTTAAAACTCTCTTTTTCTTGGGTGTGTGTGTGTGTGTGGGTGCGAATAGAAAGAGGAAAATGGTATAACCTTTCTATCACCCAAGTGTGGTAGATTGGTAATGCCGTTTCCTTCTTTAATAGCAGGTCTTGAGTCCAACTCCTCGTCGGCTAGATATTTAAGGTCTCTTGGGATAGTTTCCTACGACATTAAAACTCTCTTCTTCTCGGGTGTGTGTGTGGGGGTGTGTGTGTGCTAATAGAAGGAGGAAACTGGTATAACCTTCCTATCACCCAAGTGTGGTAGATTGGTTATGCCATTTCGCTCTTGAATAGCATGTATTGAGTTCAACTCCTCATCGGCTAGATCTTCAGCTCGCTTGGGATAGTTTCCTACTACGGTAAAACTCTCTTCTTCTCGGGGGTGTGTGTGTATTAATAGAAAGAGGAAAATGGTATAGCCTTTCTATCACCCAAGTGTGGTAGATTGTCTATGCCAACTCCCTCTTGAATAACAGGTCTTGAGTTCAACTCCTCATCGGCTAGATCTTTTTGGTCTCTTGAGATAGTTTCCTACGATATTAAAACTCTCTTCTTCTCATGTGTGTCTGTGTGTGTGTATGTGTACGTGTGTGTCCTTGTGTGCTAATAAAAACAGAAAAATGGTATAGCCTTTTTATCACCCAATTGTGGTAGATTGGTTATGCCATTTCCCTCTTGAATAACACGTCTTGAGTTCAACTCCTAATCCGCTAGATCTTTATGGTCTCTTAGGATAGTTTCCTATGATGTTAAAACTCTCTTTTTTGCAGGTGTGTGTGTGTGTGTGTGTGGGTGAGTGTGTATGTGCTAATAAAGAGACAAAAATGATTTCACCTTTCTATCACCCCACTGTAGTAAATTGGTTATGCTATTTCCCTCTTGAATAACATGTCTTGAGTTCAACTCCTCGTCGGCGGGTAGATATTTAAGGTCTCTTTTGGATAGTTTCCTACGATGTTAAAACACTCTTCTTCTCGTGTGTGTGTGTGTGCTAATAAAAAGAGGAAAATGGTATAGCCTTTCTATCACCCAAGTGTGGTAGATGGGTTATGCCATTTCCCTCTTGAATAATAGGTCCTGCGTTCAACTCCTCGTCGGCTACATCTTTACGGTCGTTTGGGATAGTTTCCAATGATGTTAAAACTTTCTTCTTCTCAAGAGTGTGTGTGTGTGTCTGTTTGTGCTAATAGAAAGAGGAAAATGGTATAACCTTTCTATCACCCAAGCGTGGTAGATTGGTTATTCCATTTCCCTCTTGAATATCACGTCTTGAGTTCAACTCCTCATCGGCTAGATCTTTAAGGTAACTTGGGATAGTTTCCTATGATGTTAAAACTCTCTTTTTCTTGGGTGTGTGTGTGTGTGGGTGCGAATAGAAAGAGGAAAATGGTATAACCTTTCTATTACCCAAGTGTGGTAGATTGGTAATGCCGTTTGCTTCTTGAATAGCAGGTCTTGAGTTCAACTCCTCGTCGGCTTGATATTTAAGGTCTCTTGGGATAGTTTCCTACGACATTAAAACTCTCTTCTTCTCGGGTGTGTGTGTGTGCTAATAGAAAGAGGAAACTGGTATAACCTTTCTATCACCCAAGTGTGGTAGATTGGTTATGCCATTTCCCTCTTGAATAACATGTATTGAGTTCAACTCCTCATCGTCTAGATCTTTCAGCTGGCTTGGGATAGTTTCCAACTACGGTAAAACTCTCTTCTTCTCGGGTGTGTGTGTGGGGGGGGTGTGTGTGTATTAATAGAAAGAGGAAAATGATATAACCTTTTTATCACCCGTGTGGTAGATTGGCTATGCCAAATCCCTCTTGAATAACAGGTCTTGATTTCATCTTTGATTTCATCTCCTCGTCGGCTAGATCTTTTTGGTCTCTTTAGATAGTTTCCTATGATATTAAAACTCTCTTCTTCTCGTGTGTGTGTGTGTGTGTGTGTGTGTGTGTATGTGTGGGTGTGTGTCCTTGTGTGCTAATAAAAATAGGAAAATGGTATAGCCTTTTTATCACCCAATTGTGGTAGATTGGTTATGCCATTTCCCTCTTGAATAACACGTCTTGAGTTCAACTCCTAATCGGATAGATCTTTAAGGTCTCTTAGGATAGTTTCATACGATGTTAAAACTCTCTTTTTTGCAGGTGTGTGTGTGTGTGTGGGTGAGTGTGTGTGTGTGCTAATGAAAAAAGGAAAATGATTTAACCTTTCTATCACCCCACTGTAGTAGATTGGTTATGCTATCTCCCTCTTGAATAACAGGTCTTGAGTTCACCTCCTCGTTGGGTAGATATTTAAGGTCTCTTTTGGATAGTTTCCTACGATGTTAAAACACTCTTCTTCTCGTGTGTGTGTGTGTGTGTGTGCTAATAAAAAGAGGAAAATGGTATAGCATTTCTATCACCCAAGTGTGGTAGATGGGTTATGCCATTTCCCTCTTGAATAATAGGTCCTGAGTTCAGCTCCTCGTCGGCTACATCTTTACGGTCTTTTGGGATAGTTTCCTATGATGTTAAAACTCTCTTCTTCTCAAGAGTGTGTGTGTGTGTGTGTTTGTGTGTGCGTGCTAATAGAAGGAGGAAAATGGTATAACCTTTCTATCACCCAAGTGTGGTAGATTGGTTATAACAGGTCTTGAGTTCAACTCCTCCTCGGCTAGATCTTTAAGGTCTCTTGGGATAGTTTCCTACGACGTTAAACCTCTTTTCTTCTTGGGGGTTTGTATGTGCGTGGGGGTATGTCTGTGTGTGCTAATAAAAAGAAGAAAATGGTATAACCTTTCTATCACCCAAGTGTGGTAGATTGGTTATGCCATTTTCGTGTTGAATACAAGGTTGTAAGTTCAACTCCACGTCCGCTAGATCTCTAAGGTCACTTGGCATAGTTTCCTACAGCGTTAGAACTCTCTTCTTCTCGGGAGTGTGTGTATGGGGGTGTCTGTGTGTGTGCTAATAGAGAGAGGAAAATGGTATAACCTCTATATCGCCCAAGTGTGGTAGATTGGTTATACCATTTTCCTCCTGAATAACAGGTCTTGAGTTCAACTCCTCGTGAGCTAGATCTTTAAGGTCTCTTGGGATAGTTTCCTAGGATGTTAAAGCTCTCTTCTTCTCGGCTGTGTGTGTGTGTGTGCGCTAATAAAAGGAGGAAAATGGTATAACCTTTCTATCACCCAAGAGGTGTGGAAAATTGGTTATGCCATTTCCCTCTAGAATAATAGGTATTGAGTTCAACTCATCGGCGGCGGCGGCTAGATCTTTAAGGTCTCTTGGGATAGTTTCCCATGATGTTAAAACACTCTTCTTCTTGGGTCTGTGTGTGGGTGTGGGTGCGAATATAAAGAGGAAAATGGTATAACCTTTCTATCACCCAAGTGTGGTAGATTGGTAATGCCATTTCCCTCTTGAATAGCAAGTGTTGAATCCAACTCCTCGTGGGCTAGATATTCAAGGTCTCTTGGGATAGTTTCCTACGATGTTAAAAAACTCTTCTTCTTGGGTGTTCGTGTGTGTGGGTGTGCGTGTGTGTGCTAATAAAAAGAAGAAAATGGTATAACCTTTCTATCACCCAAGTGTGGTAAATTGGTTATGCCATTTCCGTGTTGAATAACAGGTTGTAAGTTCAACTCCTTGGCGGATAGATCTTTAAGGTCTCTTGGATAGTTGCAGACACTGTTAGAACTCTCTTCTTCTTGGGAGTGTGTGTGTGGGTGGGTGTGTGTGTGTGCTAATAGAAATAGGAAAATGGTATAACCTTTGTATCACCCAAGTGTGGTAGATTTGGTATGCCATTTCCCTCTTGAATACGAGGTCTTGAGTCCAACTCCTCGTCGGCTAGATCATTAAGGTCTCTTGGGATAGTTTCTTAGGATGTTAAAACTCTCTTCTTCTTGGGTGTGTGTGTGTGTGTGTGTGCTAATAGAAACAGGAGATTGGTATAACCTTTCTATCACCCAAGTGGTGTGGAAGATTGGTTATGCCATTTCCCTCTTGAATAACATATATTGAATTCAGCTCCTCATTGGCTAGATCTTTCAGCTCGCTTGGGATAGTTTCCAGCTACTACGTTAAAACTCTCTTCTTCTCGGGTGTGTGTGTGGGGGGTGTGTGTGTATTAATAGAAAGAGAAAAATGGTATAACCTTTGTATCACCCAAGTGTGGTAGATTGGCTATGCCATTTCCCTCTTGAATAAGAGGTCTTGAGTTCAACTCCTCATCGGATATATCTTTTTGGTCTCTTCATATAGTTTCCTACGACGTTAAAACTCTCTTCTTCTTGTGTGTGTGTGTGTCTGGGTGTGTGTGCTTGTGTGCTAATAAAAGAGGAAAATGGTATAGCCGTTTTATCACCCAATTGTGGTAGATTGTTTATGCCATTTCCCTCTTGAATGACACGTCTTGAGTTCAACTCCTCATTGGCTAGATATTTAATGTCTCTTGGGATAGTTTCCTACGATGTTAAAACTCTTTTTTTGCAGGTGTGTGTGTGTGTGTGCTAATAAAAAGAGGAAAATGATTTAACCTTTCTATCACCCCACTGTAGTAGATTGGTTATGCTTTCTCCCTGTTGAATAATAGGTCTTGAGTTCAACTCCTCGTCCGGGTAGATATTTAAGGTCTCTTTGGATAGTTTCCTACGATGTTAAAACACTCTTCTTCTCGGGTGTGTGTGTACTAATAAAAAGAGGAAAATGGTATAACCTTTCTATCACCCAAGTGTGGTAGATTGGTTATGCCATTTCCCTCTTGAATAATAGGTCCTGAGTTCAACTCCTCATTAGCTAGATCGTTACGGTCTCTTGGGATAGTTTGCTATGATGGTAAAACTCTCTTCTTGTCGAGAGAGTGTGTGTGTGTGTGTGTGTCTGCTAATAGAAAGAGGAACATGGTATAACCTTTCATTCACCCAAGTGTGGTAGACTGATTATGCCAATTCCCTCCTGAATAACAGGTCTTGAGTTCAACTCCTCGTGGGCTAGATCCTTAAGGTCTCTTGGGATAGTTTCCTACGATGTTAAAACACTCTTCTTCTTGGGTGTTTGTGTCAGTGTGGGTGTGTGTGTGCGCGCTAATGAAAAGAAAAAAATGGTATAACCTTTCTATCACCCAAGTGTGGTAGATTGGTTATGCCATTTCCCTCTTGAAAAACAGGTCTTGAGTTCAACTCCTCATCGACTAAATCATTAAGGTCTCTTGGGATAGTTTCCTAGGATGTTGAAACTCTCTTCTTCTCGGGTGTGTGTGTGTGTGTGAATAAAAATAGGAAAATGGTATAAAATTTCTATCACCCAAGTAGTGCGGAAGATTGGTTATGCCATTTTCCTCTAGAATAACAGGTCTTTAGTTCAACTCCTTGTCGGCTAGATCTTTAAGGTCTCTTGGGATAGTTTCCTACGGTGTTAAAACTCTTTTTTTCTTGGGTGTGTGTGTGTGTACAAATAGAAGGAGGAAAATGGTATAACCTTTCTATCACCCAAGTGTGGTAGATTGGTTATGCCATGTCCCTCTTAAATAATAGGTCCTCACTGCAAGTCTGTTGGCTAGATATTTACGGTCTCTTGGGATAGTTTCCTAGGATGTTAAAGCTCTCTTCTTCTCGGCTGTGTGTGTGTGTGTGTGCTAATAAAAGGAGGAAAATAGTATAACCTTTCTATCACCCAAGAGGTGTGGAAGATTGGTTATGCCATTTCCCTCTAGAATAACAGGTCTTGAGTTCAACTCGTCGTCATCGACTAGATCTTTAAGGTCTCTTGGGATAGTTTCCCACGATGTTAAAACTCTCTTCTTCTTGGGTGTGTCTATGGGTGTGGGTGTGTGTGGGTGAGAATAGAAAGAGGAAAATGGTATAACGTTTCTATCACCCAAGTGTGGTAGATTGGTAATGCCATTTCCCTCTTGAATAGCAGGTGTTGAATCCAACTCCTCGTGGGCTAGATATTTACGGTCTCTTGGGATAGTTTCCTACGATGTTAAAACACTCTTCTTCTTGGGTGTTTGTGTGTGTGTGTGTGTGTGTGGGTGTGCGTGTGTGTGCGAATAAAAAGAAGAAAATGGTATAACCTTTCTATCACCCAAGTGTGGTAGATTGGTTATGCCATTTCCCTCTTCAATAATAGGTCCTGATTTCAACTCCTCATCAGCTAGATCTTTATGGTCTCTTGGGATAGTTTGCTATGATGTTAAAATTCTCTTCTTCTCGAGAGTGTGTGTGTGTGTGTGCGTGTGTGCTAATAGAAAGAGGCACATGGTATAACCTTTCATTCACCCGAGTGTGGTAGATTGATTATGCCATTTCCCTCCTGAATAAAAGGTCTTGAGTTCAACTCCTCGTGGGCTAGATCTTTAAGGTCTCTTGGGATAGTTTCCTACGATGTTAAAACACTCTTCTTCTTGCGTGTTTGTGTGTGTGTGGGTGTGTGTGTGTGCGCTAATAAAAAGAAGAAAATGGTATAACCTTTCTATCACCCAAGTGTGGTAGATTGGTTATGCCATTCCCATGTTGAATAACAGGTCATAAGTTCAACTCCTTGGCGGATAGATATTAAAGGTCCCTTGGGATAGTTTCTGACGATGTTAAAACTCTCTTCTTCTCGGGAGTGTGTGTGTGGGTGTGTCTGCATGTGTGCTAATAGAAAGATGAAAATGGTATAACCTTTATATCACCGAAGTGCGGTAGATTGGTTATGCCATTTCCCTCTTGAACAACAGGTCTTGAGTTCAACTCCTCATCGACTAGATCATTAAGGTCTCTTAGGATAGTTTCCTAGGATGTTAAAACTCTCTTCTGCTTCGGTGTGTGTGTGTGTGTGTGCTAATAAAAAGAGGAGATTGGTATAACCTTTCTATCACCAAGTGGTGTGGAAGATTGGTTATGCCATTTTCCTCTAGAATAATAGGTCTTGAGTTCAACTCCTTGTCGGCGGCTAGATCGCTAAGGTCTCTTGGGATACTTTCCCACGATGTGAAAACTCTCTTCTTCTTGGGTGTGTGTGTGTGCGCAAATAGAAGGAGTAAAATGCTATAACCTTTCTATCACCCAAGTGTGGTAGATTGGTTATGCCATTTTCCTCTTGAATAATAGGTCTTGAGTTCAACTCCTCGTCGGCTAGATCTTTATGGTCTCTTGGGATAGTTTCCTATGATGGTAAAACTCTCTTCTTCTTGGGAGTTTGTGTGTGTGTGTGTGTGTGTGCGCGCGCTCTAATAGAAAGAGAAAAATTGTATAACCTTTCTATCACCCAAGGGTAGTACATTGGTTATGCCATTTCCTTCTTGAATATTAGGGCTTGACTTAAACTCCTTGTCAGCTAGATCTTTAAGGTCGCTTGGGATAGTTTCCTACGACGTTAGAACTTCCTTCTTTTCGGGTGTGTGTGTGTGTGTGGGAGTGTGTGTATTAATAGAAAGAGGAAAATTATATAACCTTCCTATCACCTAGGTGTTGTACAATGATTAGGCCATTTCCCTCTTGAATAACAGGTCTTGAATTCAACTCGTCATTTGAAAGATCTTTAAGGTCTCTTGGGATAGTTTCCTACAACGTTAAAACTTTGTTCTTCTTGGTTGTGTGTTCAACTCCTCGTGAGCTAGATCTTTAAGGTCTCTTGAGATAGTTTCCTACGATTTTAAAACTCTCTTCTCCTAGAGTGTGTGTGTGTGTGTGCGCGCGTGCGGTAATAGAAAGAGGAATATTGTATAAGCTTTCTATCACCCATGTGTGGTAGATTGGCTATACCATTTCCCTCTTGAGTTCAACTCCTTGTCGGCTAGATCATTACGGTCTCTTGGAATAGTTTCCTACGATGTTAAAAATGTTCTCTTCTTGGGTGTGTGTGTGTGGGTCTGTGTGTGTGTGCTAATCGAAAGAAGAAAATGGTATAACCTTTGTATCACCCAAGTGTTGTAGATTGGTTATGCCATTTCCCTCTTGAAAAATAGGTTTTGAGCTCAACTCCTTGTCAGCTAGATCTTTAAGGTCTCTTGGGATAGTTTCTTAGGATGTTAAAACTCTCTTCTTCTCAGGTGTGTGTGTGTGTGTGCTAATAAAAAGAGGAAAATGGTATAACCTTTCTATCACCCAAGTGTGGTAGATTGGTTATGCCATTTCCCTCCTGAATAACAGGTCTTGAGTTCAACTCCTCGTGGGCTAGATATTTAAGGTCTCTTGGGATAGTTTCATACGACATTAAAACTATCTTCATCTGGGGTGTTTGTGTGTGTGTGTGTGGGTGTGTGTGTGCTCGCTAATAGAAATAAGAAAATGGTATAACCTTTCTATCACCCAAGTGTGTTAGATTGGTTATGCCATTTTGCTCTTGAATAACAGGTCGTAAGTTCAAATCCTTGTCTTGGGATAGTTTCCTACGACGTTAAAACTCTCTTCTTCTTGGTGTGTGTGTGTGTGTTTGTGCTTTTGTGTATGTGTGTGTGTGTGTGTGTTTGTGTGTGCGCTAGTAGAAAGAGTAAAATGGTATACTCTTTCTGTCACCCAAGTGTGGTAGATTAGTAATGCCATTTTCCTCTTGAATAACACGTCTTGAGTTCAACTCCTCATTAGCTAGATCTTTAAGGTCTCTTGGGATAGTTTCCCACGACGTTAAAAATCTCTTCTGTTCGAGTGTGTGTGTGCGCGCTAATAAAAAGAGGAAGATGGTATAACCTTTCTATCACCCAAGTGTAGTAGATTGGTTATGTGAGATCCCCAACCCGCGAATACCAAGATCGGGATGGGATCCTTGACAGGTCTCTAGGTCTGATAAAAATCAGAGCCTCTAAACAAGAAAAATCCAAGGAATAGACCTTTACCATTGAGAATGGGTTGGGTCTATAGCCTTAGAAGAAGACCTAGTCCCGTCTCGCAGCACACGAAAATGGGACAATGTATTAAAAGTAAAAAAAAACTGTTTCGGCCCTATAACTTCCACAAAATGGGCTAAGGTATCCTCAACCAATGCTGGTGGACTCCTCTTCCAAGTGAAGATGTTTCCCAAACGGTTTTAGTGTGCGGGGATGTATAGTTACCTGACTAATCAGGTCCACCCATCCTTGATTGACAACCTTAGTCAATCCCCACTTACCACCCTGCACTCAAACATGATGCTTTGTTATGTAATTACTACCACATTCTTGTCACAATTAAAATAATGATTTCTTTTATCCGTCATAACCGGATTTCTTTTTAACAATATTGAAAATATTCTTTTAACAACCAGACATCTTTAAACTTAAGACAGGGTACTGTCCATCAAAATATTGTCCATAAAAACCATGACCAGTACTCTTCTTGTCTCAAGACCACCTAAGGGTGAAAACATAAAACCCATAACTTATTCACAATCCGGAGTGTGTGTGGGTGTGTCTGTGCACGCTAATAACAAGAGGAAAATGGTATAAACTTTCTATCACCCAAGTGGTGTGGTAGATCGGTTATGCCCATTTCCCTGTGGAATAATAGCTCTTCAGTTCAACTCCTGGTCGGCCAGATCTTTAAGCTCTCATGGGATAGTTTCCAACGATGTTAAAACTCTCTTATTCTCGGTGTGTGTGTGTGTGGGTCCTTGTGTGTGTGTGTGGGCGAAGAGAAAGAGGAAAATTGTATAACCTTTCTCTCACCCAAGTGTGGTAGATTGGTAATGCTATTTCCCTCTTGAATAAGAGGTCTTGAGTTCAAATACTCATCGGCTAAATATATAAGATCTCTTGGGATATTTCCCTACGATGTTAAAACTCTCTTCTTCGCAAGTGTGTGTGTGTGTGTGTGTGTGTGTGTGTGTGTGTGTGCGCGCGCTAATAGAAAGAGGAAAATGGTATAACCTTTCTATCATCCAAGTGTGGTAGATTGGTTATGCCATTTCCCTCTTGAATAACAGGTCTTGAGTTCAACTCCTCGCCAGCTAGATCTTTAAGGTATCTTGGGATAGTTTCCTAGGATGTTAAACTCTCTTCTTCTCGTGTGTGTGTGTGTGTGCGCGCTAATAAAAAAGAGGAAAATGGTATAACCTTTCTATCACCCAAGTGGTGTGGTAGATTGGTTATGCCATTTCCCTCTGGAATAATAGGTCTTCAGTTCAACTCCTCGTCGGCTAGATCTTTAAGCTCTATTGGGATAGTTTCCTACGATATTAAAACTCTCTTTTTCTTGGTGTGTGTGTGTGTGGGTCTGTTTGTGTGTGTGTGTGGGCGAATAGAAAGAGGAACATGGTATAACCTTTCTTTCACCCAAGTGTGGTAGATTGGTAATGCCATTTCCCTCTTGAATAACAGGTCATGAGTTCAACTAGTCGTCGCGGCTAAATATATAAGGTCTCTTGGGATAGTTTCCTACAACGTTAAAACTCTCTTATTCTCATGTGTGTGGCTGTGTGGCTGTGTGTGTGTGTGCTAAAGGAAAGAGGAATATGGTATAACATTCCTATCACCCAAGTGTGGTAGATTGGTTATGCCATTTCCCTCTTGAAGAACAGGTCTTGAGTTCAACTCCTCATCGGCTAGATCTTGTAGGTCGCTTGGGATAGTTTCCTACGACATCAAAACTCTCTTTTTCTCGGGTGTGTGTGTGTGTGTGTGTGTGTGTTAATAGAAACAGGAAAATGGTATAACCTTTCTATCACCCAAGTTGGGTAGATTGGTTATGCCATTTCCATCTTGAATAACAGGTCTTGAGTTCAACTCCTCGTTGGCCAGATCTTTACTGTCCCTTCATATAGTTTCCTACCACGTTAAAACTCTCTTCTTCTCGGGAGTGTGTGTGTGGGTGTGTGTGTGTGTGTGCTAGTAAAAAGAGAAAAATGGTATAACCTATCTATCACCCATTTTTGGTAGATTGGCTTGAGTTCAACTCCTCGTCGGCTAGATCTTTAAGGTCTCTTGGGATAGTTTCCTACAATGTTAAAACTCTCTTCTTTTCTGTGTGTGTGTGTGTGTGTGGGTGTGTGTGTGCGCTAATGAAAAGAGAAAAATGGCCTCATAAACCCTCCCTACTGTACACTCCCGGGCCAAGCGTGGGAATTTGGTTATGCTATTCTCCTCTTGAATAACAGGTTTTTAATTCAAGTCCTCGTGGGCTAGATCTGTAAGATCTCTTAGGATAATTTTGTATGACTTTAAGGCTCTCTTATTATCGGGTGTGTGTGTGCTAATAAAAAGAAAAAAATGGTATAACCTTTATATCACCCAAGTGTGGTAGACTGGTTAAGCCAATTCCCTCTTGAATAAAAGGTCTTTAGTTCAACTCCTTGTCGGCTAGATCTTTACGGTCTCTTGGGATAGTTTCCAACGATATTAAAACTCTCTTCTTCTTGGGTGTGTGTGTGTGTGTGTGTGTGTGCTAATAGAAAGAGGAAAATGGTATAACCCTTGTATCACCCAAGTGTGGTTTGTTCGTTATGCCATTTCCCTCTTGAATAACAGGTCTTGAATTCAACTCCTCGTCGATTAGATATTTACGATCTCTTGGGATAGTTTCCTACGATGTTAAAACTCTCTTTAATTCATGTGTGTGTGTGTGTGTGTTAATAGAAACCGGAAAATGGTATAGCCTTTCTATCACCCAAGTGTTGTAGATTGGTTATGCCATTTCCCTCTTGAATAATAGGTCTTGAGTTTAACTCCTCGTTCGCTAGTTCTTTACGGTCTCTTGGGATAGTTTTCGACGACGTTAAAGGCCTCTTTTTCTTGGGGGTGTGCGTGTGTGTACTAATAAAAAGAGGAAAATGGTATAACCTTTCTATCACCCAAGTGTGGTAGATTGGTTATGCAATTTCCCTCCTGAATAATAGGTCTTGACTTCAACTCCTCCTTGGCTAGATCTTTAAGGTCTCTTCGAATAGTTTGGTACAACATTGAAACTCTCTTCTCCTTGGGTGTATGTGTGGGTGTGAATGTGCGTGTGCTAAGAAAAAGTGGAAAATCTATAACCTTTTTATCGACCAAGTGTGGTAGATTATTTATGCCATTTCCGTCTTGAGTTCAACTCCTCATCGGCTAGATCTTTAAGGTTTCTTGGGATAGTTTCCGACAATGTTAAAACTGTCTTCTTCTTGGAGGTGTGTGTGTGGGTATGTGTGTATGCGCTAATATAAAGAGGAAAATGGTATAACCTTTCTATCACCCAAGTGGTGTGGTAGATTGGTTATGCCATTTCCCTCTAGAATAACAAGTCTTGAGTTCAATTGTTCGTCGCCTACATCTTTAAGGTCTCCTGGGATAGTTTCCTATGATGTTAAAACTCTCTTCTTCTTAGATGTGTGTCTGTGTGGGTGTGTGTGTCTCTGCTAAAGAAAAGAGGAAAATATTCTAACCTTTATATTACCCAAGTGTGGTAGATTGGTTATGTGATTTCCCTCTTGAATAACAAGTCTTGAGTCCAACTCCTTGTTGGCTAGATCTTTAAGGTATCTTGGGATAGTTTCCTACGATGGTAAAACTCTCTTCTTCTAAGGTGTGTCTGTGGGTGTGTGTATGCGCTAACAAAAAGAGGAAAATGGTATAACCTTTCTATCACCCAATTGTGGTAGATTGGTTATGCCATTTCCCTCTTGAATAATAGGTCTTGAGTTCAACTCCTTGTTGGCTAGATCTTTACTCTCTCTTGGAAGAGTTTTTGAAGATGTTAAAACTCTCTTCTTATCGTGTGTGTGTGTGTGTTAGCAGAAAGAGGAAATATGTATAACCTTTCAATCACCCAAGTGTGGTAGATTTTTTATGGCATTTCCCTCTTGAAAAAAAAGTCTTGAGTTCAACTTCTTGTCGGCCGCTAGATCTTTAAGGTCTCTTGGGATATTCTCCTATGACGTTGAAACTCTCTTCTTCTTGTGTGTGTTTGTGTGGGTGTGTGTGTGTGTGCTAATAGAAAGAGGAAAATGGTATAACCTTTCTATCATCCAAGTGTGGAAGATTGGTTAGGCCATTTCCCTCTTCAATAAAAGGTCTTGAGTTCAACTCCTCGTTGGCTAGATCTTCAAGGTCTCTTGGGATAGTTTCACGTGAATTTCAAACACTCTTCTTATCGAGTGTGTGTGTGGGTGTGTGTGTGTGTGTGTGTGGGTGTGTGTGTGTGTGCGCGCTAATAAAAATAGGAAAATGGTCTAACCTTTCTATCACCCAAGTGTGGTAGACTGGACTCCTCCTCTACTAGATCTTTTAGGTCTCTTGGGATAGTTTCCTACGACGTGAAAACTCTCTTCTTATTGGGTGTGTGTGTGTGTGCTAATAGAAAGAGGAAAATGGTATAACCTTTCTGTCACCCAAGTATGGTAGATTTCCCTCTTGAATAACAGGTCTTGAGTTCAACTCGTCATCGACTAGATCTTTTTGGTCTCTTGGGATAGTTTCCTAGGATGTTAAAAGTCTCTTCTTCTCTGGTGTGTGTGTGTGTGTGTGTGCGTGCTAATATAAAGAGGAAAATTGTATAACCTTTCTATCACCCAAGTCATGTGGTAGTTTGGTTATGCCATTTCCCTCTAGAATAACAGGTCTTGAGTACAACTCTTCGTCAGCAGCTAGATATTTAAGGTCTCTTGGGATAGTTTCCTACGATGTTAAAACTCTCTTCTTCTGAGGTGTGTGGGTGTGGGTGTGTGGGTGTCTGTGTGTGTGTGTGCTAATAGAAAGAGGAAAATGGTTTAACCTTTCTATCACCCAAGTGTGGTAGATTGGTAATTCCATTTCCCTCTTGAATAAAAGGTCTTGAGTTCAACTCCTCATCGGCTCGATATTTAAGGTCTCTTGGGATAGTTTGCTACGACGTTAAAACTCTCTCTTCTTGGGTGTGTGTGTGTGTGGGTGTGTGTGCTAATAGAAAGAGGAAAATGATATAACCTTTCTATCATCCAAGTGTGGTAGATTTGTAATGCCCTTTCGCTCTTGAATACCAGGTCTTGAGTCCAACTTCCCATCGACCAGATCTTTACGGTCTCTTGGGATAGTTTCCTACAACGTTAACACTCTCTTCTTCTGTGGTGTGTGTGTGTGTGTGTGTGTGTGTGTGTGTGTGTGCTACTAAAAAGAGGAAATTGGTATAACCTTTCTATCACCCAAGTGTGGTAGATTGGTTATGCCATTTCCCTCTTGAATAACAAGTCTTGAGTTCAACCCCTCGTCGGTTATATCTTTACGGTCTCTTTGGATAGTTTCCTAGGATGTTAAAACTCTCTTCTTCTCGGGTGTGTGTGTGTGTGTGTGCGCGCTAATAAAAAGAGGAAAATGGTATAACCTTTCTATCACCCAAGTGGTGTGGTAGATTTGTTATGCCATTTCCCTCTAGATTACCAAGTCTTGAGTTCAACTTTTTATCTGCAGCTAGATCTTTAAGGTCTCTTCGATAGTTTCCTACGATGCTCAAACTCTCTTTCTCAGGTGTGTGTGTGTGTGGGTGTGTGTTTGTGTGTGCTTATAGAAAGGGGAAAATGGTATAACCTTTCTATCACGCTAGTGTGTGGTAGATTGGTAATGCCATTTCCCTCTTGAATAGCCTTGATATGTTGGGCTTCGGTTGATTCGGAGCTCCCGAGGTGACTGTGGGACGGTGACCACCTAATCTCGGCTAGCCGTGGCACGGTGCCGCGGGGACACGTGATGGATCCGGTTGGGGATGATGGATGATGGGACATAGTCCTGACCTATGTTTTCTCCTCGCCTCATCGTCTATGTACTACGGACGCGTGCGGGGGTTTGAGAGCGCCCGATAACGGGAGTGTCCCCCTCCACTTCATCACGTGGAAGTAATCGGGTGAGTCCGCCACGCACGGAGACTCCATGAACCCGTTTCGGAGCTGTCGGCTCGTAGCTGTGGGTCTCTTCGGCGAGCGTCGCCAAGGCGCCACACATGGACAGGTGATCCATTTTGGACATTCAAGTACTCCACGTGGAGGTCTTGACTTCCTCTTTGAGCTCATCTATGTACATTCACAAACGCGCTCCCGAGGTGCTCCTCGTTTTTGCGGAAATAAACCGACTACAAATTTGCAGCAGACGAAGAGTCCAACTCCTCGTCCGGCTAGATCTTTACGGTCTCTTGGGATAGCTTCCTATGATGTTAAACTCTCTTCATTTTGGGTGTGTGTGTGTGTGGGTGTGTGTTGTGTGCTAATAAAAAGTGAAAAATGGTATAACCTTTCTATCACCCAAGTGTGGTAGATTGGTTATTCCATTTTCCTCTTAAATAACAGGTCTTGAGTTAATCTTCTCGCCTGCTATATCTTTAATCTCTGTTGGGATAGTTTCCATCGATGTTAAAAATCTCGTCTTCTCGGTGTGTGAGTGTGTGTGTGTGTGTGTGTGTGTGGGTGGGTGTGTGTGTGTGTGTGTGTGTTCTAATAGAAAGGCGAAAATGGTATAACCTTTCTATCACCCAAGTGTGGTAGATTGGTAATGCCATTTCCCTTTTGAATAAGAGGTCTTGAGTCCAACTCCTCATCGGTAAGATCTTTAGGGTCTCTTGGGATAGTTTCCTACGACGTTAAAACTCTCTTCTTCTTGGGTGTGTGTGTGTGTGTGCGTGTGTGCTAATAAAAGAGGAAAATGGTATAACCTTTCTATCACCCAAGTGTGGTTGATTGGTTATGTGAGATCCCCAACCCGCGAATACCAAGATCAAGATGGGATCCTTGACAGGTCTCTAGGTCTGATAAAAATGAGAGTCTCTAAACAAGAAAAATCTAAGGAATAGACCTTTACCATTGACAATGGATTGGGTCTATAGCCTTAGAAGAAGACCTAGTCCTGTCTCGCAGCGGAAACGGGACAATGTATTAAAAGTCAAAAAAACTATTTCGGCCCTATAACTTCCACAAACTAGGCTAAGGTATCCTCAACCAACGCTTTTTTCCCCCTAACATATGTGAGGCCACGGTCATTGGTGGACTCCTCTTCCAAGTGAAGATGTTTCCCAAATGGTTTTAGTGCGTGGGGATGGATAGTTACCTGACTAATCAGGGCCACCCGTCCTTGATTGACAACCTTAGTCAATCCCCACTTACCACCATGCACTCACACATGATGCTTTGTTATGTAATTACTACCACATTCTTGTCACAATTAAAAAAATGATTCCTTTTATCCTTCATAACCGGATTTCTTTAAAACAGTATTGAAAACGTCCTTTTAACAACCAGACATCTTTAAACTTAAGATAGGGTACTGTCCATCAAAACATTGTCCATAATAACCATGACCAATACTCTTCTTGTCTCAAGACCACCTAAGGGTGAAAAAACTACACCCATTCCTTATTCACAATCCGGAGTGGATAAATCCGCACCCAAGGGTCCGGGTGCCCATACACCAAACCAGTTGCCCACACAATCGGGCGGCTCCCCTAGGATAAAAAACAGTATCCTAACTTATGTAGAAACATCAAAACATGACACGGAGTAGAAACTCATCGTTCATGGGGGTAACCGACTTATTCGTAAAGCCATCATTATCATCAATTTATACCAAGGAGTCGGAGGTGTCTTGAGACAAGCTGTCTTAAGGATGATCAATCATATCTTTCCTAATTCAACCAGTTTTAACCCAAACAATTCTTTTCTACATTATAAACAAATGCACGTTGGAAGTTACCTTCCATTTTTGGTCAATTATTTCTTTTCTGATTCTTACTCACTCCTTACGTAAGCAATGCTAACTTATAAAAGAACTTAAACTATTTAAAGACTTAATTGAATAATGGGAAACCCACCTGGGACTGATCGAACATTTGTTGTTGCGCTGGCGCCTGAAGACTCTCCTTCGTAGGCTTACTACTAGGCCCAGCTTCATCGTCGTGCGACACTCTAGTTCTTTTTAGAGCTCTGCCCTCATCATCAAATGTAGGATTGGCTTGGGTCCTATTAGGTCCCATAACTTCTTATCCTTCTTAAAAGGACATCTAATCATTAGGTAAATAATCCAGAAGCTAGACTTAACCTTTGTATCCAAATTTTACCCAAATCTAGGTTAAACTTATAGTCTTAACTGGTAAATCTTGACCTAGTAATTTCTTATTTGTCTATATAGGCATGATATCTTTTTCCACAGCTTCCCTAAGGGTTTTCTAAGTTATCCTAATTTAGTTATAATTTTGTATATCTTTTTCCTAATTTTTCCATCGGATTTTAAGCTTGGAATCTGCTTATTTTGAGCTTAATATTTATTCTATTTATTTTCTCTTGAATATTTCATTTCCTCAACTTCATATCATAGTTTTACACTTACTATAATTTTCCTAAAAACTTTTGACCGCAAAGTCTATTTATTTTAATTAATCTTTTGCTAAAAATAGATCTTTTGATCAAGTATAATTTCCTAAACTCACTAATTAACTATGGTATAATTATCACAAGTAGATAAGAATGTTTGTGACCTTTGGTAATTATCTTTTATTTTTCCAACTCAATTATCTAATTTCCATATTTAATTTTTAGCTAAAATTACTATAATTTGACTTAGATAAATATCTATACTAATTTCCTAACCTTGAAATAATTATCATGGCCTTTTTATCATGTATTCTAACACTAATAAATAGCATGTAATCACATAACATGATTTACTAATTTCCCCCTTTATTTTTTATCTAAAATTAGTATACTTTGACTCAAATAAATATCTACACTAATTTCCTAGCTTTGAAATAATTATCATGTCCTTTTTATCATGTATTCTAACACTGATAAATATCATGTAATGATATAACATGGTTTGCTAATTTTCCCCTTTACTTTTTATCTCAAAATTAGTATAATTCGACTCAAATAAATATCTACACTAATTTTCTAACCATGAGATAATTATCACGGCCTTTCTATTATGTATTCTAACACTGATTAATAGCATGTAATCATATAACATGATTTACTAATTTCCCCCCTTTAATTTTTTCTTAAAAACAATGTTTTTCTACTAAGATAATTAGCTATAAAAAAGATAATTACCACGAGTTCCTTAACATGTGTTTTAACTCTAAAAATTATCCAAAAGCTTTTTAGATTAATTTTTTGCCCTTTTAAATTTCCCTTAAAAATAGTGTTTTTTTGGTAAAATAATTAGGTAAACTAATGATCTGTAGTTAAAATAATTATCGTAGGTTTTTTAAAATGTGTTTTACCTCTAGTAATTATCTTAAAGCTTTTTGGATAAATTTGCTATTTTCTCTCTTTTATTTTTCCTTAAAAATAGTGTTTTTTTGCTTAACTAATTAGTTAAACTAATAATCTGAGGTTAAAATAATTATCACGGACCAGCTAGATCTTTAAGGTCTCTTAGGATAGTTCCCTATGATATTAAAACTCTCTTCTGCTTGGATGTGTGTGTGTAGGTGTGTGTGTCTAGTAATAAAAAGTGAAAAATGGTATAACCTTTCTATCACCCAAGTGTGGTAGATTGGTTATGCCATTTCCCTCTTGAATAACAGGTCTTGAGTTAAACTCCTCATCGGCTAGATCTTTAAGCTCTCTTGGGATAGTTTCCTACGACGTTAACACTAGAAGGGTAACCTAACAGGACATAAAAGTGTCCTTTCAGGGTTTTGGAAAAAAATTCCAAAACCATAGTACATCCACTCATTTTGAAAAATCCTTTCATGAGATTATAGTTCAAGAACTGCTATAAATGGAAAAAATGAGAAACTTGTAAGTTTTCTCATCCCTTGGTCACCACAAGCCTCCAAAGTTGATGGACCTAGGCATTTTGCCCAGAACAGCAATTTCTTACAATTGATTGCATATAAATAAGAGTTGAGATTTTTGTAGGACATGAGATAAAATGCCCCGTTAACTTCAGTGGGTTGGTGATCAAAACATATGGTTGATTTTACCTCACTAATTGTTTTTAAGGAAAAATAATAGGTACAAAAAAGTTACATTTTTGCCATTCTACGGACCTATCATCAAAGTTTCTATAGTCACGCTCAATACAGATACTATATACATGTTTTCTTAGTTCCCTTTGGGCCTTTGGATTCAAAAGGATCCATGGAGCATGTCAAAAGGATAATGGATCTCTTACTAAGTGGAACCTTGGGGGCAATGATAAAGATCTAAATACAACAAACATGAAAAAACTGGGTTTAGCATTATCACCTCTAGAAACCTATAGAAACTACTCAATATCTAGCCAAGCTTGTAGTCTATGATTAGATATGGTTACTACCTACAAAATACACACAATTGGCCTAAGAAACTAGCAATATTTAGAAAGTTATACTTGCTACTCTAAAATGTATCGTATTCTTCAGCAAATCAAAAAACTCAACCATCATCATATACTATGCTATATAGCATATTAGGTCCCCCAAAACTCAAGGAAGATTAGATTTATGTTATACATTACACTTACACAATCAAAATTGGATTTGGATATCAAGAAAGCCACCAAAAGAATCATAAAAGTGCTAATTTTTACTACCTACAAAATACACACAATTGGCCTAAGAAACTAGCAATATTTAGAATGTTATACTTGCTACTCTAAAATGTATCGTATTCTTCAGCAATCAAAAAACTCAACCATCATCATATACTATGCTATATAGCATATTAGGTCACCCAAAACTCAAGGAAGATAAGATTTATGTTATACATTACACTTACACAATCAAAATTGAATTTGGATATCAAGAAAGCCACCAAAAGAATCATAAAAGTGCTAATTTTGGCCAAAAAAATAGGATTATGCAATTCTTGTAAGTTGGTCATAACTTTCACTTCAACACTTAGCTCTCCCTACAAGCATCAAAACATGTTGATAACTATGAAGGCTTAACCTCTAGCCATCTAAACCTCACAAACATGAATTTTAGAGTGGTATTGTTGCCAAAAATTGAAAAAAAAAGCCAAAAATAGGACCCGTTTTTTCACACAGTTTAGGTTCAAAAATGTTGTGCAAGAGTAAGGTTAATGGTGACATCCATACTCCAAACAAAATGTCAAGTTTTTTTCAGCTCATAAGGCAAATTTGTGGATATATAGCACCTAGAAATCTATTTTCATACTCTTCAAATAATTCAAGCAAAATGGTCACTTGACACGACACAAAAGTGTCCAAGGACATAAAAGTGTCCTATTACCATTCCAGTGTTAATACTCTCTTCTTCTCGGTGCGTAAGTGTGTGTGGGTGTCTGTGTGTGTGTGTGCCAATAGAAAGAGAAAAATGGTATAACCTTTCTGTCACCCAAGTATGGTAGATTGGTAATGCCATTTCGCTCTTGAATAACAAGTCTTGAGTTCAAATCCTTGTCAGCTAGATCTTTAAGGTTTCTGGGGATAGTTTCCTACCACATTAAAACTCTCTTCTTCTTGGGTGTCTGTGTGGATGTGTGTGTGTGTGCTAATAGAAAGAGGAAAATGGTATAACCTTTCTATCACCCAAGTGTGGTAGATTTGTAATGCCATTTCCCTCTTGAATGCCAAGTCACGAGTCCCACTCCTCATGGACTAGATCTTTACGGTCTCTTGAGATAGTTTCCTACGACGTTAACACTCTCTTATCCCCGTGTGTGTGTGTGTGTGTGTGTGCGCGCACGCTAATAAAAAGAGGAAAATGCTATAACCTTTCTATCACGCAAGTGTGGTCAATTGGTTATGCCATTTCCCTCTTGAATAACAGGTCTTGAGTTCAACTCCTCATCGGTTACATATTTACGGTCTCCTGGGGTAGTTTCCTAGGATGTTAAAACTCTCTTCTTCTCAGGTGTGTGTGTGCACGTGTGCTAAAAAAAAGAGGAAAATGGTATTACCTTTCTATCACCCAAGTGGTGTGGTAGATTGGTTATGCCATTTCCCTATAGATTGACAGTTATTGAGTTCAACTTCTCATTGGGGCTAGATATTTAAGGTCCCTTGGTTAGTTTCCTACGACGTTAAAACTCTCTTCTTCTCAGGTGTGGGTGTGTGTTTGTGTGCTTAAGGTCGCTTGGGTAGTTTCCTACGACGTTAAAACTCTCTTCTTCTCAGGTGTGGGTGTGTGGGTGTGTTTGTGTGTGCTAATAGAAAGAGGAAAATGGTGTAACCTTTCTTTCACCCAAGTGTGTGGTAGATTGGTAATTCCATTTCCCTCTTGAATAATAGGTCTCGAATCCCACTCCTTGTTAGCTAGATCTTTACGGTCTCTTGGTATAGTTTCTTATGATGATAAAACTCTCTTCTTCTCGGGTGTGTGTGTGGGTGTGTGTGTGCTAATAAAAAGAGGAAAATGGTATAGCCTTTCTATCACCCAAGTGTGGTAGATTGGTTAAATGCCATTTCCCTCTTGAATAACAGGTGTGTGTGTGTGTGTGCTAATAAAAAGAGAAAAATGGTATAACCTTTCTATCACCCAAGTGTGGTAGATTGGGTGTGTGTGTGTGATAATAAAAAGAGGAAAATGGTTTAACCTTGCTTCTCGGGTGTCTGTGTGTGCTAATAAAAAGAGGAAAATGGTATAACCTTTCTATCACCCAAGTTTGGTAGATTGGTTCAATGCCATTTCCCTCTTGAATAACAGGCCTTGAGTTCAACTCCTCATCGCCGCCTAGATCTTTAAGGTCTCTTGGGATAGTTTCCTACTATGTTAAAACTCTCTTCTTCTTGGGTGTGTGTGTGTGGGTGTGTGCTAATAAACAGTGAGAAATGGTATAACCTTTCTATCACCAAAGTGTGGTAGATTGGTTATGCCATTTCCCTCTCGAATAACAAGTCTTGAGTTAAAGTCCTCATCAGCTAGATCTTTAAGCTCTCTTGGGATAGTTTCCGTCAACATCAAAACTCTCTTCTTCTGGGTGTGTGAGTGTTTGTGGGTGTGTGTGTGGGTGTGCACGCGCTAGTAGAAAGAGGAAAATGGTATAAACTTTCTATCACCCAAGTGTGGTAGATTGGTAATGCCTTTTGCTTCTTGAATAATAGGTTTTGAGTTAAACTCCTCGTCAGCTAGATCTTTCAGCTCTCTTGGGATAGTTTTCTACGATGTTAAAACTGTCTTCTTCTTGGGTGTGTGTGTGTGTGTATGTGTGCTAATAGAAAGAGAAAAATGGTATAACCTTTCTATCACCCAAGTGTGGTAGATTTGTAATGCCATTTTCCTCTTGAATACCAGGTTTTGAGTCCAAGTCCTCATTGACTAGATCTTTACGGTATCTTGGGATAGTTTCCTACGATGTTAACACTCTCTTCTTCTCGGGTGTGTGTGTGTGTGTGTGTGTGTGTGCTAATAAAAAAAGGAAAATGCTATAAACTTTCTATCATCCAAGTGTGGTAGATTGGTTATGCCATTTCCCTCTTGAACAATGGGTCTTGAGTTCGACCTAGTAGTTCATCATACAAAGCTCTAGTACTTCTTGTTAAGAAGAAAATTGGAGCCTTTTGTGTGTGTTTGATTACACGGCTTTAAACAAGAGTATTATTAAGAATAGGTTTCCTATTCCCATAGTCAATGACCTACTAGACAAGCTGAAATGGCAAACATTTTCAACAAAATTGATCGTAAATTGAGGTGATCCACCAAGTCAAAATATTTGAAGAAGATGTTTACAAAACTCCATTCAGAACACAAACGAGGCACTATAAATTTCTTGTCATGCCATTTGGTATGACAAATGCACTAGTCCCACCTTCAAACGTATGATGAACATGATTTTCATTGACTATCAAGATTTCATTATAGTATTTTTTATGATATTTTGGTGTGCCGTTAGTCTAAACAGGAGCATAAAGAACATTTAACACGTGTGTTTGACCATCTTTCACAAAACCATTTATACTTGAATCTAAAAAAGAGTTCATTTTTTCAATCTGAAATTAATATCAGTATTGAGCCTTCCGAACTCATATGCTATGGCATGCCCTTCTTGAAGCAAGACTGCTTCAAGACAATCACCACAAGAATCACATTGGACCTCACATGGTTTTTAGAGATCCATAAGCATAAGCACTAGTTGGGAGGTAAGTTTCTCTTTGAGCTTGTCAAAATCATTTTTCTCTTTAGCAGTCCCATGAGTACTTATTGTTCTTCTTTTTTAAGTCATGCAATGATCATGCTTTTTCATAGAATTTTGCTATGAATCGTCTATAGTATGCACAATACCAATAAATCTTTGTAGCTCATGTAGATTCCTTGGATTACGCCATGCTTTTATTACCTCCAGCTTTGATGGATCCATATAGATACTATCTTGAGAGATAATATAACCTTAGTATTGCATCTCTTGAAGGAAAAATTAACTCTTCTTTTGATTGATAAAAAGCTTTTTCTCCATCAAAGCTTGAAAAACTACATGGAGATGTTGCTTGTGTGCCTCCAAGGACTTGGAGTACATGATGATATCATCAAAGAACACTCCAATGAACTTGCGATGGGGTCTAAAAATTTTCTCCATTAAACGAATGAATGTGGACGGCGCATTAGTCAAGCCAAAAAGCATGACTAGATATTCATAAAAACCAAAGGTTGTACAAAACGTGGTCTTTCTGATATCTTCATTCACTATCCTTATTTGATGATAGCTACTTTTAAGGTCAATCCTATTGAAGTAGGTAGAACCTTGTAGCTTATCAAATAGATCCTCTACCCCCGGTACAGGAAATCTATTTTTGATAGTTATATGATTTAGTGCTTGATAGTCCATACACATGCGGTATGTACCACCTTTCTTTTGCACTAAAAGTACCGGAGAACAAAAGGGAGAGGAGCTAGGCCTCACAATCCATTTGTCAACCTGTCATGCACTTGCCTCATAATTTCCTCTTGTTGAGCTTCCAAAACTCTATAAGGAGGTTTGTTAGACGGTGAGCTCCCAGGTAGATATTGGAATTAGGGTTGCACGGAAGCACATAGCTTGGAGAAGATGAAGGAAGCTCAAGGCACACAAAAGAGTGTGTTACTTAGTGTGCAATGGAAAGATAGATGGGCATATATACAATGCATGCGGATAAAAACTTCCTAAAGACAAAAAGAGTATGTTGCTTAGTGCGCAATGGAAAGATAGATAGCCCTAGAATGATGGGCGTATATACAATGCACGGGGAAGAAAACCTCCTATAGAGGGAAAAATTCCCTGGCGGTCCTAAGTGTGTTCAAATACATCAATACCACATGTATATGGTAACAAATCCCCCCTGTAGTGATGCGGTGAACAAGAGGTGGCACATAGAGTAAAGGGAAGTGCCATGCCGTGAGGACATGATTAGTCCACAAAGGGGAGTAAGCCCAAAGCTTTGTAGAAAGCTTTGAACATATCGCAAGACAATGCCTTTGTGAAAAGATCTGCAAGGTTTTTTTGTGTTGGCACATAATCCAAGCTGATCTCTCTTATTGTCAGCCTCTCCAAGACGTAGTCGAAATGCACCTCAATGTGCTTCATGCGAGCATGGAAAAATGGGTTCCTTGAAACTTCCAATGCGCTTTGACTGGCAGTGTAGATAGTGTTGGCAACGTCCTGTCGGACACCCAAATCATCCATAAGGCGTCTAAGCCATACACACACTCAATCGTAGCTGTGAAGAGTGCCGTGTACTCAACATCGCAAGTAGAAGTGGCCACAATAGGTTGCTTCTTGCTCAACCACTTCTAGCTGCCAAGACTGCCGTGTACTCCGCCTGAGAACTAGAAGTGGCCACAATAGGTTTCTTATTTCTTAATCATGATATACCAAGCATGAAACAAAAACCACTTGTGGACACTCGCATGTCAAAACAATCAGCCCAATATGAGTCCGAAAAAGCATGTAAGTGTGGCGGCAATGATCCCCCCTTGGGATAAAACAAGCCAAGATGTGAAGTTCCACTAAAGTAGCCAAAAATCCTCTTGATAGCCTGCCAATTCTAGACCCTTGGCTATGGATAAATCTACAGACCTGTGAGAGTGCAAACTGAATATCTGGCCTTGTGTTGCATACATAAATGAGTCATCCAACAATAGTTTGGTAAAGAGTGACATTTGCAGGATCCTAGCATCATGAAGACTCTATTTCAAACCCGTTTCCATGGGAGTGGCAATAGGTTTGCAATCCTCAAGTCCAAACTTACATAGCAATGTCTATTTGTAAATTTTTTGACACAAGGCAATCCCACGATCTCACTGCTTAAACTGTATATCCAAGTAATGATGCAATATCCCCAAATCTTTCATCTGGAAAGTAGTATTCAAATCAAAATTAAATTCAGCAATATGTCTCTCATTTGGTCTAGTGATCAACAAATCATCTACATAAAGAACCACAATGAGAAGTACATCACCCTCACACTTTACATATAATGTGCTTTTTGTTGGACTGCTAGAAAATCCTTGTTTTACCAAATGAGTGTGAGCCTTCTCATACCAAGCTTGAGGAGATTGCTTCAACCCGTACAAAGCTTTGTTACATTTTCAAACCTTATCCTCTTGTCCTTGCTTGACAAAACCATGAGGTTGTGTTATATAAACTTCCTCAAATATGTCATCATTCAAGAAATCAGTAACAATGTTTGATTGATGTACATCCCAACCAAAATGAGTTGTCAATGCACATAGAAAACACACAGTAGTCATACGACAAGTGGGAGCAAAAGTATCTTCATAATATATGCCTTTTTGTTGTGCATAACCCTTTGCAATAGGTTGAGCCTTATAGTGGTCAATCTCACCATCCGGCTTGCGTTTCAAGTTTTCAACCCACTTTGCACCAATGGCCTTTTTGCTAGGAGGCAAATCACATGAAGTCCATGTGTCAATTTCTACAAGTGCATCATATTTTGATTGCATGGAAGCCATCCAATTTTCTAAATTCGGTGCTTCATCAAAAGATATAGGTTCCTTAACATCATGTAGGCTAGACACAGTCAAAGCATAACAATATGATGCATAAGATGCATGGTGAGAGCTCAACTGAACAAGTGCGACTAGACAAAGGTGCATCCAGTTTACTATCACGTAATGTATGCACCAACCATTTTGGCATACCTTTAGCCTGCTCATTTTCAGCCCTTTCCTCACCAAGTACATCATGTACATCTGCATTAGTAATAGGCTGATCTATAACACTTTTAGAAAACCCATAGATTGTTTATTTTCCTCATTGGAATTTACATTTGAACTTCCACCAATGAAAGAGGGAACAAAGTGTCATAAATGTCATGTGAGCTTACACTAATTTCTCTAGTACATGACAACAAGGACTTAACAAAATCTTCCACAGACACAACATCCTGTGAGACCAAGATACACTTTGTTTGGAGATTATACAACCTCTAAACTTTGCTTTGAGCACTATAACCAACAAAAATACATTTGATAGCGTTAGCATCTAGTTTTTTGTGTTGTGTTTGTGTCACCAAAGCATATGCCAAACAACCAAAAACACGCATGTGCTCAATAGAAGGCTTTTTATCATGCCATACTTCATATGGATTAATAGACTACAAAGCTTTCGTAGGACACCTGCTAAGTACATATGTGGGACACATGATGGCCTCAAGCCAAAATGAACGCAGTAAACCTTGACTTTTGACCATACATCGTGCCATTTTTGTAATTGGCCTATTTTTCCTTTCAGTAACACCCATTTGTTGAGGCGTATAAGGCATTGTACAATTGTGTTTTATCCCACGACTAGCTAGAAATGCATTAACACTAGGTTGGTAATGGGACACTTTTATGTCCTGGGACACTTTTATGTCCTGTTAGGTGACCATTTTCCTTGAATTATGTCAAGAGTTTCAAAATGGATTTTCAAGTGCTATATGTCTAGAAAGCTGTCTCATGAGCTGAAAAAAACTCGACATTTTTTTGGAATATCAACTCTATCTTTAACCTTGTCCTTGCACAACATTTCACAACCTAAATTGTGTGAAAAAGCGAGTCCTGTTTTTGGCTTTTTTCAACTTTTTGCAACTATACCACTCTAGAATTCATGTTTGTGAGGTCTATAATTCTAGAGAACTATCTTTAGTAGTCCTCAACATGTCTTGATGCTTCTAGGGAGAAATAAATGTGAAAGTTGTAAGTTATGACCAAATTACAAAAATTGTCAAATCGTGTTTTTTAGCCAATTTTAGCTCTTCTATGATTTTTTTGGTGGCTTTCATCATATCCAAATGCAGTTTTGATTTTCTATGTTGCATATTGTAACATAAAGCTAATATTCCTTGAGTTTTGGGGCACCTAATACCCTATTTTGCATAGTAGACAACGATGGTTCATTTTTTCAATTATAGAAGAAAACGAAACATTCTAGTATATCAAGTATAGCTTTTTCAATATTGTTAGTTTCTTGTGACAACTACATGCATTTTGTAGGTAGTAACCATATCTAGTCATAAGGATCAAATTTGGCTAGATATTGAATAGTTTCTATGGGATTCTACAACTCATAATGTTGAACCCAGTTTTTTCATGTTTGTTGTATTTAGCACTTCATCTTTGTCCCCAAGATTACCCTTGGTAAGAGATGTATTATTCTTTTGACATGCTCCATGGATCCTTATAAACCTAAAGAACAATAGAGAACTAAGAAAACATGTATATATTATTTGTATTGAGCGTGGCTATAGAAACTTTGATGATAGGTTTGCAGAATGGTAAAAATCCAACTTTTTTGTACCTATTTCTTTTGGCAAAACAAAAAATAGTGAGTGAGAAGCAATCATATGTTCTGATCACCAACCCATTGAAGTTAACTAGGGAATTTATCTCAAGTCCTTCAAAAATCCCTAATCTTATTTTTATGCAACAAAACGTAAGAAATGACTGTTTTGATGAAAATGTACTGGTCCATCAACTTTGGAGGCTTGGTGTGACCAAAAGATGAGAAATTTTACAAGTTTCTTATTTTTTCCATGTGTAGTAGGCCTTGAACTATAACCTCATGAAAGGATTTTACAAAATGAGTGGATCTACTATGGTTTTGGAGGTTTTTTTCAAAACCCTGAAAGGACACTTTTATGTCCTGTTAGGTTACCAACCTAGTGTTAAAGTAATGAGACATATACTTCCCCCTTGAGAGTCTTACCATGCACCGAGCGAGTTTTTCTGAGCAAAGACAAACTTGAGCAAGTGTTTGTACGCAATTAGTAAATTTTATCATCAACAAAATACTTGTTGTTTGTTATATATTGATGCACTACAACAAAAAGAGTTTTTAATGGATAGACTACCTCCTAAATTCCAAAAGATCAAAGTTTACTTTTAAAAAAAGTAACACAATATTTGAAAATATTATCTTCTGGCTCAATCTCTATTTATTTAACTATAATTTCCTCTGCTTCTACTCTTCTTTGGCTTGGATTTTTATCGCTTGGGCTTCATATGTTTGAGCAAATTTTTTTGTAAAGAAGATGGATTGGTATTGGCTAGGGTTGAGTGATCGAAGCTGGCACTTGCATGTACAATACCTCACACTATAGAAACAAAGTTGCACGATGTAGCCAAGCATTGGACGGCCTGTACCGAAAAGCACCTGGATGGATGAGAAGAGTGATGTAGAGGTGATAGCGAGGCAACTTTACACAGCTTGCCGATGAGAGAGAAAAGTGATGACGAGATGAGATGACTGCAACAACACACAAAAAAACCCTCACTCTCCTCTCTCTTTTTTTTAAACAGAAGGAAGTGTCAATGCAAATTTGCCAAAAAAGTAGTACATGAGCGAGTTAGCATGATGGGGGGAGAGAGAGAGAGAGAGAGAGAGAGAGAGAGAGAGAGGGGGGGGGGGGTGGATTCTGGCAAGTGCATGGTCGTAGTGTTTCTGGTGCTAATGGTGGCGATGGCTGGACTGAGTGGTGCCACAGTGTAGCCGCCTCCTCTAGCACTACATTGCACGTCCCTATTGAATCTGTGCCGGCCTGCCAGGCTCTGACTCTCTTTGTGTGAAGGTTACCTTGCACAACATATCGCTCACCACCTGCCCTCGCCTCAGCATCAACATCGCATGCATCATCTTCGACAACAACGGAAGGTGCATCTGGTCACCATTGCCTGCATCGACCTACCTCATCATGCACTTCTCTTCATTTATGGTCATTTGTAGATAGATTCCTGCATGCTGAAATAAACTTCTTGTTCTCTATGATACTAATTGCTTTCCCACACAGATGTTCGCTCTCTCTCTCTCTCTCTCTCTCTCTCTCTCTCTCTCTCTCTCTCTCTCTCTCTCTCTCTCTCTCTCTCTCTCTCTCTCTCTCTCTCTCTCTCTCTTTTTGGAGTAAAAAGCATCTCTGAAGACTCTTGCTCACCATAACAACACAGTATAAAACTTAGATACACCTCTTCAAAATTCCTCATATGAGACATCAAAAGCACAACCTTAATCCTAATAACAAGCTTGGACACACTCATATTAAAATGTCTCAAAAGTAAAAGAAATCGTAGCATTCAAAATTAGCTGGAGCTCAAAAATGAGTTTCACATGAGCATAAGCCAAGCTTGATTCAAAAGACTCTTTGTGTCAAGAGACCCTAGTACTATACCTCAAAAGGGAACATCAATCTGCAAAAGAGAAGCCTGCTCAAAAAAGAAACTCAAGCCATAGTTCCCTTTAGAGCTCCTGCTTTCTTCTTGGCTTCTTCAACAATAGACAGCTTAATACCGTTGCCTCTTGGTAGTGTCACCCAAGGCTTTCTTCCTTTACCAATAGTAAACACATTGCCAAGTTGGGTGGGAAACTCTTGATCGGTAGAATCTTGTACGTGCAAAATTTCAAAACTTCCCTTATGCTTTTCACGGTGCTTGATAATCCCAATCCTGCCTCTGTTGTGACCAAAGTAACCATAACAATGTTTCCAAGTCAAACTTGATGAACTCTACAACCTTTCGAGTCTCAATTTCAATTTTAATGGTGTCATTGGCCTTGATAAGGGGATCTAGATAGCCAGTGGTGCACCTATCAAATGTAGTGATGTAGGGAATCCCCTTCTCATCGAAGCAAGCAACTCGGACCTTGCATAGCTTGTACTTAGACTCTTCAAGGATGATGGAGTGCAAAGTGAATCTTCCCTTGCTATCCTAAAGCAACCAAAAGTTCCCTCCGGTTTTTGCAATGGACACAACATCCATAAACCCAGCAGGGTAACACTTGTCCGTCCTTACTTTCCCATCCACAGAGATGAGTCGCTGCATCACAATGGCAACCACTTCACGATAGGTCAAGGCATACTTCAGCCAATTCCTCAACAAGACAACCATCGGTAGACATTCCCTCATCTTATGTGCTTGCTGCATGGGACGTGGTGAGCCGATGATTGCTAGCACGGCTCATAGGTGATGCTCAACAGAGAGGCGACATATTTGTAGCTCAACTAGAGTTGTCATCATGTCCAAGAGGTAGAGTTGGCCAAGGAGTGCATGCAGTAGCACTATTGTTCTTGAACAAGGAGAAGCAATGGCAAAGACTGAGAGTCAGCCACTGTAGGAATATCCGGTTGATTCGACTCCCTCTCCCAGGTGAATACTATCAAGATGCACTTGAGTGATATAAATTGCAGCTTCACTTGTGGGGATGCACCCCTAATAGGGTTTTCAATCTGAGACTAGAAGGGGGCAAGGATCATGAGGGAATCGGGAGAATGGCAAGGCTGGCACCTTCCCAGGGTTCTAAAGAAAGAAGAACAGGACTAGGCTAGCAAGGACGGTTGTCCGACTCTGAAAGGACATAGCAAACAGGAGGAGCGCTACACATTAGAGGTCCAAGAGGAGACCCTTGGGTATTGAAAACAGAGCCGCGAGACTGACTACAAGGAGAGAACCCAAAACTTCGATATATATATATATATATATATAGAGCGAGAGAGAGAGAGAGAGAGAGAGAGAGAGAGCTTGGTTTTTGAAGTAGCTCATCTACTCGCAATCAGTTTGATTATTTTACGTGGATCTTGTTTTTGTTTCAAGCCTCACCTAGCACCACCCAGCCACCTGTCTTGAGGGGATAGAGAGCATCAAGGTTCTATTTGCAGAGGGTAGATCACTTTGAGAAATGTGTGTTATGCTTTAGTATGGGATCCTTGATTCAGTCAGAATGCGCCGAACTTACATTGTTGCCGCACGGACGAAGATCTGTCGATCCGGTGCCCGTAATCCCAACCCTAACCCTACTATAGGTATTATGTGTGGGGAAAACAGAGAGCGAGGGGGGGGGGGGGGGGGGGGGGGGCAAGGCAAGAGGAAGAGACTAGGCAGAGAGAGTAAGTACAGAGGATAGTGTCCTCAAGGTGGCAGATACCACCAATCGCAAATGGAGGCTTGACGGAAGAGGAGATGCCCTATGAAGGAGAGAGGAGGAGCAGAGTAGCGTGTCCACAAGCTATTTTGGAAGCTCAGAGAAAAGGTTGTTGCTAACTCTCTCGCCAATTGAAAAACAATCTCTCTCTCTCTCTCTCTCTCTCTCTCTTTCTCTCTCTCTCTCCCCAAGCGCTGATGGCTAGAGAGAGGCAAAGAAGCCGAGGGATTTTGAACACTTTGAAGATATTAGGTTGAAAAAAAAAACTGTCTATAGCCATCCGCGCCGGCACGGACAGCTACATACATTTTTTTTCACTCGTCTTTTAAGAGTTGGTTCGCACCGAGGGGTATTGGGTTCCCAAATAAATAGCACAGTATTAATTCTATTCCCACTAACCCCCTGGTCACACCCAATGCCAAGTACTTGAAGATATTAAAGATCTACTGGTTGGCTGGGTTTGAGCGCTGACAGTCTAGGACAAGGAGGTGGCAAGTGGAGATGTACGTGCAGTTGAAGGTGAACGTAACAGATCTACTGGCTGCGCAGGTCAAATCCACGCAAACTTCTCTTAACCCCTACCTTTTCAATACACTACAGTGGGAATACGAAAATCCTGGCACTTGCCTTGGCGATGGAGTGCGGCCGCGTATTAGTAGAAATATGCCAATCCTAGTGTCCCCACTCTTTCCAGGCGTGACTTGGCTCTAAGTGTTTCAAAATTTCTTGAGACTCTTCCTCTGTTTAGCCATGGATGTTTGTGCAGATAGAAAGAGATTGACGCTACCTTGGTTTGGGACCCCACCCTTTCCAAGAGACCATTTAATTGGCATGTTTTTTTATAACAAACTTGTCAAACAATCTAAACTTATGTAAAAATCTAAAGTATTTTCACCTTCCAATGAGGCTCGGTTCAAACGAACCCGACGGCAAAGCTCAATGGTTCTTGATTGCCTCTACCGGCTGTCTGTTCACACAAGATAGAAGCACAAAACAACAATGTAATTGCGGGAATGATACTCACCCAGCAGCCACACTTCAGTGGCAACATGTTGAGCACGCACAAATCATGGTTCGACTTGTGCCGCCCTCGTTTTGCACTGAAAAGTGCCTTGTAACCGAGTTTTTCCAAGGAGGGAGGGAGGGGGTCGTCCAAGCAACAGTGGGTCTGGAGAAATTCTATGATTCTTTTACTCAATCCGTGCGTGTCATGCAAGATGCACACACTTGTGCCTCTCTCTACCGTCGGCTTGTATAAACCTAGCCTGAGATTACAATTTGAAATTTTTTAGATTCATCAAAGAAATTCGACATTGCAGTAAACGAGGATATGTGAGAAATGGCATACTCTCTCTCTCTCTCTATCACTCCCTAGCCAATTTGCATATGTCTCTCTCTCTCTCTCTCTCTCTCTCTCTCTCTAGCCAATTTGCATTACTCTCTCTCTCTCTCTCTCTCTCTCTCTAATTTTCACTAGCTTGGATGCATATTGAAGCAATGATGACCAAGTTCAAATTCTAGATGTTTCAACCTTTTAATCTTATACGTTTAAATTTTGAACACTTAAATGTTGGCAATGTCACTCCTTGTCTTTGACAATAATGCTTAATGAAATTGGCATGATAATGTATTTATGTGGACCACAATTTTATAGAACCAAATCAAATAAAACTTGATGGAAAAAACTATAAAAATTCTCTTAAAAACATATTTCAGTAAAACCTAATTTCAAGTCATGAGATCTATCTTAGTGGTAGATACCTTAACTTTTCAATACAAAGATACCAATTCCCCCCCCCCATGGGTTATGCTCTTTAAATGCGGATGGAGAATTTGTAGTCGTGTTAATAACATTCCTTTGAGTGCCCTATTTTTCACTTTGTATTTGAAATAACCACCTTCATTTGGTCACAACGAACAAAGGTAGTAATTGAAGAATGGTATCCATTAAATCATGCGCCCACTATGTCCAAAAATTGTTAATGTTGATGTCGCAATAATAGAGGTCCATAGCATGCAATAGCAATAGCCAAGGTCAATAAAAATACAATATCTTTCATTTGTTGTACCACTATCTGTGTCGCATGCCCATAAATGGTTCCAACTATTACACCCACGGGGGATGTTCCCTCAAGGCCATAATCAAGGAGACATGAGAAAAATTCTTCTTTTACACTTGTGGTGGTGTTTCAAAGCAATAGGTAAACCTTGATGGGTTTGGATTTTTTGATGAAGTACCTTGTTTTTCCCAGCTCGGTTTAAAGCTCGCTTGAAAAATCTCGCTCGCAATTTGGAATTCCTTCCCCCTCGATCGGCATGGAGGGTACCCATAGTACATTTCAAGACATTTTCAGCCATAGCCAGAAATTGTTTGAAGCACATAAACATTTTGTACTTCGCTTTAAGCGGATATACCCATGCATGCCTTTTTTAATCATCAATATAAGTCATGAAGTACAGGTAATTGCCCAAGGAAGGAGTTTGCATGGGCCCACAAACATCCCTATGCAGAAGCTGCAACGTGCACGTGGCCCTAACTGAACCATCCTTTGGAAACTTAGAACGCTGCATTTTACCCAAAATACAGCCTTCACAGACATGTTTGACAGGTGCTCCAGGAGGCGGCAAAGAATGCATAATACATCAAACTTGACAACTTCACAATTTCCTTGGGTCATAAGTCTCCAAGTACTAGCAAAAGTCTTGTAAGAATCTAGCAAGGCATCAAGAACAGTCTGCACAAGGGAACTGTATGAAATGAATTCACCTATAGAAATAAGTTTCTCATTGATATCCTTGACACCAGCAAGGAAAGTGTCCATACCATCTTCCTCATGCATAATCTTCGACTCTAGCTGCTATTCGAATATACCAAGCTTGTTTTGCAGATTTTGCTGAATGAATGTGACTCACTTCTTTCTCGCTCTTCTGATCGGGCCTCTATCGTTGAAACTTGCGTTCTCCTTTGAGAGGAAGATGCATCATCAAGTAGTAAAGTTTTTGTGCGGATCCTCCTCTTCTTCCCTTATTGGAGAGAGTCCTCTTTTAGAACTATCACAAGGAGGCTTCCTAGGTACTCTCTCTTCTTGGTGGGGAGTTTGGAGAATACCACCGGGTGCGCAATTGATGTACAACACTTCACCTTGGAGGGATGGATTGCCCAGGGCTTGTTGAAGCCTAGAAACCGGCTCTTTTATTAGAAAAATCAAAGTTATCAACATTCATATCAATCTCTTTTCCCTTGTCAGCCATACTAGCAAATTTTAGGTGTAAAATTTTACTTGTACTTTGGCACTTCAAGCCCTAGTTTCTACTCCTCTTTACCTTCAAATATGAGCACTCAAGCATCTATACCCATGGCTCGAATATTATTAATTTTAAGGAGTAGAAGAGAGTATTCATCAGAGCCAATACAACACCGATTCCTGTCAAGCTTCTAATAGCTCAATAATGGTTAGGCCATAAGAAATCCCCATAGGACTCCATAATTAAGACCATATCTTTGATGGTATCCCCATTAACTACACAAAGCAGGCGTGCTTCAAGGATGAAAAATCTCTATTCTACTTACTCTTTTGCAATTAATAACACCAACCATTTGTAGCAAGCTTGAGGACCTTTCTTCTTGATCAACAAAAGTGAACCAATAGCTCTGGCACCAATGTAACATGTAATGTACTAGTAACTTGTGTGTAGTGGAAATTGATAACAAATGTGAGAATTCCATTAAGAACAAGTTCCTAATGAGCATAGAGAGAGTACTTAATTTGAGAAAGCAACATAGAAATTTACACCTAGCTAATTTGGTATTGACAATACTTGAAAAGAGAGAGAAAAAGAAAAATTGACAACAGATGAGGACCAAAATTACATGGAGCAGGTTCCCCATCTATAAAGGCTTTGTATTATAGCTGCTCCCATCAAAGGAGAATTTTGTACAAAACAGTTCGTGTGTTCCTTGACAAAACTTCTTGGTGCAATGAAGATGGAAGATTCATGCACGAATTTATGCTTGAAAAACACACCTAGTGTCTCTAGCCTCAGTCCCAAGACCTCACACACCTTCAAAGATGGTGAGAGTGAGAGCTAGCAGGGAATGAGGGTAGATTGAGAGGAAGAAGAGGTGTCTTACAAGAAAGAAGTATTATCCTTACATAATCACTCTAATAGAATAGCTTAGCTTTGTAGAGGAGATGAGCATGTCATTGAAGCTTGGCTCTTGGTTGGATTTTCATTCCATATCCAAGAGTTGTTGGTGTAGGCCTCTACTTCTCAATGCTTGGAGAAGGAGATGGAGTGCTTCTTGCACACATGAGTTGTGTGTGGCAATGTGTTAGAGAAAAATGTAGCCCTCTCTCTCATCTTGGTCGACCCCTCTTGCTAATTGCTCATGATGACCTCCCATTGGCTCCTGTAAAGTTTAGCCAATCACAAATTGGAAGCATAGTTGATAGGCTTTTGACAAGTGTCCCCCTTTCCCCTTTTGTGAGAGCTTTAGGTAATTAAATGATTCAACTAAACTGTCATTAGACCTCTTAGTCTTCTTGCCAATAGGAATCAGGCAAGCCATTGGCCTACTGAATGCTCAATTGGACCCCTTGGTAGATTGTCCAATAGTCTTATAGGCAGTTTAAATTCTATTGGTTCTCTTATCAAGCATTTTTAAATTGATTAGACTAAATCTACTCTAGCCTGATTCTCATTGGTCCGCCTCTATGGCCATCCAATAAGATGTGAGGGGAGATTTGGGGCACCTGGACTAGGAGCCTAACATGTGTCCAATATTCCCTTTGTGTAAAGGGGGAGCCTTGGAGAGAGTGTGTGTGTGTGTGTTTCTCTCTCATCCCCTACAATAAGGCACTACCCCCTCCTTCCTAGGGATGTGGGAAGACTTTTGAGTCTTCCCATGACCATTCAATATTTCCCTTACTTTGGCCTTTGGACAATACAATTAAAATTAAGAAGCAACTTCAAACTCTGCCATTTGGTAAGCACTTTGTCCTTTGCATCACTTGCGAGGAAGTGCTTCATGATGGAAACTTGTAGAGTTTTCCATGTCTTTGGGGCTTCATCGTTTTCACAAAGGCTAGCCCACCATTGGCGACCAAATTTTTGGAAGTGCATAGCTACATGGCATAGCTTGGAGGACTCTGTTAAGCCCTAATCTCCAAAGGCCTTGTCAAATTGCTGGATAAAGGCAAAAACTTTATTGGTAGCACCAAAGGTGCCATCATAGGTGAGAAAAGAGATACTCTTTCCTCCCTCTTTGAACTTCTTAAGCTTTTGAGACCTTCTCCAAGAAAGGTAGGATTTGTGATGTCCTCTCCTCTTGTATTCTCTAGGAGAATAACCGGTGCTTTCGTCGGAAGAGGAGGAAGGTGAAGAAGAAGGAGAAGAGGATGACCTCTTTCTTGCATTTTTCTTCTTTTGTTTCCTCTCTTCCCTTTCAGAGTGACGAGAAGGACTATTGGATGATCTTTTTTTCTTGGGAGGAGTTGGGTATCATTGAGACCGCCGTCTTCGTGGAGCCACATCTTCAGACGAATTCAAACATTCACTTCTTTTTCGCTCATTGGATTCCTCGTCCTCTCTTGTCATTAAGAGTCTTCTTTTGGAAGTCTCAACAAGAGCCTTTTGAAGCTCTCTCTCTCTTCCTGGAGAGGTAGGGAAATCCCATAAGCACAAAGTTGTTGGGTAACTTTGGCTTGCAAGGCAAGGTTGCCCATAGCTTGTTGCAACCTATTAATAAGATAGCTCACAAACATTGAGGCATCATTAGTAGAACCTTCATGCAAAATCAAAGTTGTCAATATCATTCTACTCTCTTGATTATTGTCAGTCATGCTAAATAAACTTATGTATAAGATACTTTGTGCTTTGGTACCCTTAAAAACCTTAGTTGCTATTCTTTTTAACCTTTGAAATTTAGTTCTCAAGTAGCCACACTTGTGGTTTAGAGATTGTTGATCGTAAAGAATAGTGGAGAGTGTCTAACTATGCTCGATTGATTATGGTTCTTATTGAGCTTGCTAGTAGCTCAATAATGGTTAAACCAAGAACCGAGAGACTCCATTATTGAGACTATAGTTCCCAACGGTGTACCTTGAACTAAGTCCTTTTCAACCAAGATAACAAATCTCTGTCCCACACCCTATTGCAATGTCGCTGCCCAACCTTTCATGGAAAACTTAAGGACCTTTCTTCTTAAGCAAGGAAAGAGAAACCAATAGCTCTGATACTAATATAATGGTAATGGCCTATGAACATTGAGAATAGAGGAATCAAGAGATCATAGTGAGCATTTTTTTGAGACTACTTTGGGAAAATAGAGGGTGAATTTTATTAGCGGTAGCAACATAACCATTATACTTAATTGACTTGGCATGAACAATACTTTGAAAGAGTGAGAATTAGAGAACTTTACAACAATTGAGGACCGGATTTATGTGGAGCTGGTCCCCCCTCGAAAAGGCTTTTGTATGAAAATTTCTCCCATAAAGATGGCACATCTCCTAGATGCCCTTTGGATTGGCGCAAGACCTAGCAAGAATGCAACGCCTATGCCTAGTTGCATGATAACAGTAATGGACACCCACAAACATCTAACAAAATCCATCCGCTGATTTGTACTACTCTCTCTATTGACGGTGCCTCTCCCATGGTCATTTGTTGTGAGCATAGTATGCGTTCTTTGTCATTAATCTCTCACTTTAATGTTTTCAAAGAGGATAAAACACGCAATCCAATAGCATCACTTGCTGAATAGTCACAATTCAAAAACAAATCCATCATTGCATGATAAGAAACCTCTCTCTATCATTCATTCCCCTAAGCATGACAAGAATTTTTTTCATGATAAAGGTTTAAGTGTTTGTAAGGATCATCAATCCCTCAAGTGCCTCCAATCTTGTGAGCAATTTCGTGGTTTGATTGATTCTGTTCCTAGTCAAGATAACCCAATTGCAGATACAATCAATCACGCAAGATAGATCTTGGATCTTTAGTCAAGGTCCACAATACTCATTCAAAAAAGTAAGCTTTGTTCGCATAAAAGGTCAATATGCATTTTTTGCGTCAGTCATTGGTGATAGTCTCTTGTATTTTTGTCACCATCTTTGGGTGTTATGTTCTCATAGGAAAGCCATATTGCACGATGTACATGATTCACTTATAGATGAGCACAAAAGCATGAAGATAACTTCAGATAAGGTAGAAAGTTTGCATTCAAGGAATACTCAATGTTTCATCATTGTAGCTCATGTTAATAAAATTTGCATGCTCGTTCCTTGGCAAGACATGGTCACAGCAAAAGCATAGCATGATTGTCCATCAAGCATTGGGATTCCCTTTATGGTTTGCCAGAGTCTAATAACTCTAGGTGGAAAAGCCGAGTTTAGATCACATCTTTGGCATGTACTCATTGAACTCCGTCACATTTTTTATTTGCATTCAATCGACACTCTTCTAGAAAGTATAGTCCTTTTTCAATCATTAGAAAAGTAAAAGATGTGTCTATGAAATTATGGTTGAAGCTAATTCAGGAAGATTCCCCAGAGGAGATTATTGAAGAGGATAAATCCGAGATCATAGACAAAGTTGAAGACATGGAGCCAAGACAAATTATTCTTGATGGATTCCGACGTGGCCCATATTAGCAAGCATTGCAATCCTTTTTGAAGTTCAAGTATTGCGGCACCCACACAGTAGAGTGGCCCACAAACTACAAGTACCGTGGTTCCCATGCAGCAGTGTGGGCGACGAAGATTTCTTTTGCAAGTTCTTTGGAAATGTTAGTTGCATACCCTTTAGACTTTGCACATGAACATGGCCAGTGTCTGCTATGTGTAGGCACTAAGGAGTATTCCCATACATTTGCATTAGTACCCAATCCAGGTATTTATATGCATGTGAAACATCTCTTATAAGTGATTTTATTAACTTATTCATAAGTGATATATTTAGAAATCGTGGGATTTTCATTGGCATTCCCGACTCAGATTTAATCCTATATATAAGTGACCCTAGGGGTCAACACCAGTGTTTTTAGTTTTGGGCCCAAAACAACAAATCAACCAGTGTTTTTAGATTCAGCCCTTAGATCAGCCAGCATTTATCAATTTTTATCCCATTGGCGACAATAGATCAACCCATGGACTAAACGTCATATCGTAGTCTTGAGCAAGATCAGCTGTAGCGTTTTGTATTTTCAGCCCTTAGCCTCTCAGATCCAAGCATCGATAGCAAGATCCCATTAGCATCTACGCATCTAGGACCATTATATCAGCATTTGTGCAATCTAAAGCAGATATTTCTCTAGCAATAGAGAGCAGGACCCTTGGAGGGGGGGTTTGGGACCCCATCTGGTCTTAATTCCTCTCTCTCTCTCTCTCTCTATATATATATATATATATATATATATATATATATATATATATATAACTCACAGAACCTTCATTCACAATATCCTTCTCTCTTTTCTATCTAGCCTTGAGTACAAGGAACCTTGAGTACACACTGAGAACTCACCTTGAGCATTCACCATCAATCCCTTCTACTACACATTATAGTGTGTGATTGGAGTCTAGTCCTAATTTTAGACATTAGAAGCATACTATAGAATACAAGTAGCATCAAATATGATATTGTTCTCTCGCTGTCATCTTCCATGTGTGTGTATATGTTAGGAGATAAGACATAGCTAAATAGATAATTGAGTAGATTACTTAATGGAGAGAGATATATTTAATTACACGAGATTATAGAGTAGAGAGAGAGAGAGAGTACACACGATATGCGTGGTTCACCCAATGTGAGCTACGTCCACGGGAAAGCAGCCACTCAATGGATTTAGTACTTCAAAACAAGAAGTAGTTTACAAAGGGATTATACCCTTAATGGAGCTCCCGCCTTGCTACACTCTCACCACCTCACACCCACCTTGTTGCATCAACTTCACACTATGAAATGTGTGTAGAAATGGCCTCCTTTTATAGGCCAAAAGGGTTGCCCTCTCTTATGGGAGGCAGCCATGTGTAGCCGCCCTTGTGTGAATAAGTCCAAATCGGATCCTTCAATCCGCCCATGTGTGGCCGCCCTTGTGTAGACAAATCCGCTTTTGAATTTGGCCACCGGCCACCGGCCACTGGCCATTGACTTCCAGCCCACTGGCCACCGGCCATTGACTACCGCCCACCGGCCAACCGACCGGTTGTTTTCCGACCACTTTCCGGCCATCGTTCGGCCATAATATTCCGGAGAGAAGGAATATTCCGGCGAGGGGGAAAAAACGTCTCGGAGGCTTTCACCCCCGAGGCCCCTAAAGTTTCCCCTGATTTTTTACTGTGAAAATTTTGGTTTCCGGTGAGTGATTTTTCTTCACGCACGATGGCTTCTCCTCATAATGGGGCCCTTACAAATGTGCGCTTTTACCACAGAAAATTACAAGGGTAAATCAGGCTCCATACTTAACAATCTCCCACTTGGAGACTGATCTCCAAACCAAACCTATGACTGCTTTCCATTCTAGCTTATTATCCTTGAATTCCGATTGAAGATGAGCAAAAGCTCAACTTCTCCTTGTTGACCATCTTTGTAAACATGTCTGCAGGATTTTCACTTGTATGCACCTTTCCTAGCTTTAGCTGTCCCTCTTCTAAAAGAGTGCGTATGAAGCGATATCTCACCTCAATGTGCTTTGTCCTTGAATAAAAGGCTGAGTTCTTCGCAAGATGGATAGCGCTTTGGCTATCACTGTACAAGAGACAATTGTCTTGTTTGAATCCAAGCTCTTCTAAGAATCTGTGAAGCCACATAATTTCTTTGCTTGCCTCCATCATTGCTACATACTTTGCTTCCGTGGTAGAAAGTGAAACCACTTTCTGCAGCTTTGAAGCCCAACTTACTGTTGTGCCTCCAACCATGACCACATAGCCAGTAGTGCTCCTTCGAGTATCTTTGTCACCTGCCATATCTACATCAGCATACCCTTCTACAAAAATATCAGTTCCTCCAAAATACAAATCATTTGTGTTGTTGTCCCTTTTAGATTTCTAAGTATCCACTTCACAGCTTGCCAATGCTCTTTACCTCGGTTGTCCATGAACCTACTCACAACTCCCACTGCATGTGCAATGTCTGGCCTTGTCCAGACCATAGCATACATTAGAGAACCTACAGCTGCAACATATGGAACTTTAGACATATAGGCTATCTCCTCTTGTGTCTTTGGACACATATCCTTTGTTAGTTTAAAGTGACCAGCCTTTGTAGTACCTTCTTGATGTAATCTTTTTGAGATAGCTTTATTGTCTTCTTCGTCCTGTCCCTTGATATTTTCATACCAAGTATCCTCTTTGCAGCACCTAAATCTTTCATTGAAAAAGATTTAGACAGTTCCTCTTTTAGGTCTTTGATGTCCTACATGTTAGCACTTGCAATCAACATGTTATCAACATACAACATTAGGATGATAAATTTCCCATCTCCCATATTCTTCATGTAGACGCAGTGATCCGAGTTGCATCTTGTGAATTCATGATCCAACATCCATTGATCAAACTTCAAGTACCATTGTCTTTATGCTTGCTTTAAACCATACAAGCTCTTCTTTAATCTGCAAACCATTTTCTCCTTACCTTTTACTTCATACCCCTTTGGTTGAAGCAAGTAGATTTCCTCCTCTAAGTCACCGTGAGGGAATGCCATATTTACATCCATTTGCTCGAGATTTAGATCATGAGCAGCCACAAGGCTTAAGACAAGCCTAATTGAGTTCATTTTTACAATAGGAGAAAATATTTCATTGAAGTCAATACTTTTATTTTGAGAAAAACCTTTTACCACAAGCCTAGACTTGTACCTTTTCTTCCCACCTTCTTCTTCCTTCAACTTGTACACCCATTTGTTTTTGAAGTGCCCGCTTACCTTTAGGCAACTCAACCAACTCCCATGTTTGGTTGCGATGTAGTGAGTCCATCTCCATTTGCATGCTCTTCGTCCATTCTTCTTTAGATTCATGTTGCATAGCTTCTTCGTATGATTCTGGCTCTCCAGAATCTGAGATCAAGAGATGGTTGAATGAAGGAACAAACCTTTCTGGAGGTCTACTTGCTCTTGTAGATCTTCGGGGAATAGGTTGAGGATCCTCATTTGGTTGACATTGTTGCACATTGTCACCGTTTGCAGTCCTTGAGTCTTCACCATCCTCAAGCTCCATGTACTCATCACCTATTTCTTTTCTTTGTTTTCTTTCCAAGTAATCTTTGTACATATTTTGTTCGTTAAAAATTACATCCCTACTCCTTAAGATTTTACCATCTTCACGATTCCATAGGCGATACCCAAAGTCACCTTCTCCATAGCCAATGAAGAAACACTTTTTGGACTTTGCATCTAGCTTTGATCTTTGGCTTCTATCTATGTGCATGAAAGCCTCACACCCAAACACTTTGAGAAATGCATAATTCACCGGTTTACCTGTCCATGACTCTTCTGGAACTCCCCAATCCAATGCCGTTGAGGGTGACTGATTGATTAAGTACACAGACGTACTTACAGCTTCCGCCCAAAGATCAAGCCGTAGGCCTGCATGTAGCCGCATGCTTCGTACTTGCTCCATGATTGTCCTGTTCACCATTTTACTGAGGTGTCCTTGGGGTTGTCCTTTGCCTCCGAATGCCATTGCTAGCACAAAAGCTTTCAGAAGCTTGGCTGCAATATTCACCTCCATTGTCGGATCTGAGGCATTTAACCTTGGTACCTGATTCATTCTCCACAAAGGCTTTCCACCTTTGAAATATGGAAAATACATCGGATTTATTCTTCATGACATAAACCCATGTTTTTCTAGTCGCATCGTCTATGAATGTTACATAGTACAATGAGCCACCAAGTGATGGTGTACTTGCAGAACCCCAAACATCAAAATGAACCAACTCAAGTTTTTTATTTTTTCTTTCATTTCCTGATTTTTGAGATTTTACCCTCTTTTGTTTACCATAAACACAATCTTCACAGAACTCTAAGTCCACTTCTTTCAAACCTGGTAGAAGCTTCTTTGTTTGAAGCATTTGCATTCCTTTGGTACTCATATGCCCAAGTCGGTAGTGCCACAACGCACTGTCAACCATTAGGAAAAATGAGGACTCTCCTTGGGCCATATAGGATTACGGTTAATTAGGCTCTAACCAATAGGAAGAGAGCAATGTATATAAGTCTAGAACCTAAGAAAGTAGAGAGAATAATAGGGTTGTCCACTCATTTATTGCTTTGTATCCTAGAGGGAGGTGGATGGGTAAAAGAGGGAGTGGGAAAAAGGGAGGGGGGGAGTGGTGGGTCCACAGATACTTTTTTGCAAAAACCCTAAAATTTCAAAATTTTCAAAAAAAAAATCAAAATATTCCATCCAAAATCCCCCCAAACCTACCCTATGATCAAAAAGTCATTTTCTCACTCTAGAACCTTTTTTCCAAGACTCCCTTCCTCCATAGCCCCTTTCCATAACACAAAGCTCTCACTCTCTCTCTAAACTCTTACACCTTCCTCCTTCTTCAAGCTCTCCATTGCAACTTTAAGCTCCCACTCTCTCTCTAAACTGTCTCCCTCCTCCTTCCTCAAGCTCTCCATTGCAACTTTAAGCTCCCACTCTCTCTCTAAACTCGGTCTCCCTTCTCCTTCCTCAAGCTCTCCATTGCAACTGTAAGCTCCCACTCTCTCTCTAAACTTTGTCTCCCTCCTCCTTCCCCAAACTCTCTATTGCAATTTCAAGCTCCCACTTAAGAATCCATGGCAAACAACGGTCAAAATAGACGCCCCAAACCCATCATTCAAAGTATGGTTCTCCACAACTCGAAGAATGGGAGCAGCAATGGGAACCTCAGGTTTTTCAAGAAGGTGCGTGGGTCTACATGCAACCTTCTGCAATCGGTCCCCATCGTGTTCGTGAAAGAACAAACGTTGATCTCCATTGGAAGGGAAGACTAATAGGCTTCAAGCAAGTAAGAGACAAGGGTACGGTGTCAATCGTTCAACATGTTTTCATGTTTGGACACATACGTCTACGATGGATCATCAACCCAAGGGATTTTCCTTGTAATTATATGTCCCTTGCACTTCAATGGTTTTGGTGGTAACAAAAAAAAGGACTTTTTACATCTCACAGACTGTTTTGTTTCTATGTAGATGTTTTCCCTTCTAGCCTTGTGGAGGAGCAACCACTCTCGTGCCTTTCAGGCACATTTATGGCCATGCATGCAAGTCTTGGGGATATGCTCTTCTCCAACACAACTTCATCAAACCTTGCACGACAAAGGGTGTTCTTCTACACCCACAAGTACATTGTACCTACAGATGAGGAAGGCTACGGAGAGCTACAACCTTTGGAGGCTACCACCTTGCGTAGCATGGAGTGGCCAAAGCCAAATGCATTCATTGTAATGTCTTTGAAAGCCAAGATTGTAGCTGATGTGAGAGCATCATTAAAATTTGGAAAAGCCTCACATTCCATTGGGCTTGGATGGTGTTGTCCTGCTCATGTCTTCGCTAGCATCTTTGGATCTTTGCCTTTCCATCATACAAATACTATGTATGTTTGCAAAGATCTACAATACGATACATTGGAAGCCATCCTTGGTGAGAAGTGGGGGTATCTTGAAGGAATTCACAACGGAGATCACTTTCGGTGTTAGGTTGGAAGTTTCGGCATTGCTATCCATTTCATCAAGGTGCGCTCCACCCTTTACTTGGGGTACTTCTATGAAAGGTGGATGTGCAAGCTTGGTGAATAGATTCCATTGCAATCCACCGATGCTACAATTGAGGTATTTGATATTTCAATCAAATTGTCGAGTGGTGCCGTTGAAACCGTCCAAGTGAACAAGCATTGGACATTGGCCAATGTGCGGGAGCACTTAGTGATAATGGGTTTAGAGCATGGAGAAGATACAAAATTTTGCATTGGACGACATAAGGTGAATGATTTTTCTCTCTTAATTATGTTATATTTATGTTCTTTTGATTATTCCCTGCTCTAAGTTGGGTATGCTATTTATTTTTTTCTTTGCTAGATTGGTAGCTGCATGGAGAGCACAATTCAAATTGAAAAGGCGTGGACGACGGAAGAGAATTTGATTTTATCATTAAAGTAGTTATGTTTTGTACTTAAATTTCTTATAATATCACAATTGTAAGTTCAAGCAGATGGTTGTATCAAATTTTGGCAATGCCCATTATCTTAAGTCGTAGTGATGTGTTTTTAGAGTTAAATGATTGTCATTTAGTTTGTAAGTTTTTTATAACTTCTTGTTATTTGTGTTACTTTATGAGAATTGTTTAATATTTTAATTATTGTTATTATTTGTTATTTTAAATTTTTTTTTGGGGGGGGGGGCGCGTGCTATATAAAGCCTCCTAAACCTTACCATTTTCACAATCTTTGCCTGTTCACACTCTCATTTGAGCTCCAGCACTCTTTGCATTCCTACCTTAAGAGCTAGCATTATGGCATCCTCATCCACCCCTCCCGAATCCACGACGTTACAACGCTTCCAAGAGTTTTTACAAACAACCGAGTGGCAAGATCGTGACAATCTTCACAATTTCTTCACCCAATTCCCTGATGTGAACGCAACTATTCACCTAAACAACCAATCTTTTCAGCCTATCTTAGATTTTTTTTCAATTTTACATCGACAAGTATGCTGTATCAATTGTCAGACAAGGGGAATTGTGGATTCCATGAGATTTTCTTCGCTACATACACAAAGGCGGTCGGCCTTTCACCCAGCGACTTCAACGATTTTGTGTAATTGCGGGTGAGGCAGGTCAGTACATTGAAGATTCACGTTTGAAAAAGAAGAAGGTCGGCACCCAGTTTCTAAGTCGCTTGGCGAATTTTGTGTTTCTTCTTGCGGAGGAGCCTAAAAGATCTGAGGTGAGTTTGCCTCATTTGCGCCTTGGGGGTGTCGTCAAGGACATAAGGGAGCCCATTACAGCGCCCTGGGATGCAAGCAAAGAAGGCAATATTCTTGCCCTAACCTACCCAGGCGGTGTCATGGATGCCGCAAAATCAATGGGTGATGAGGGTGCAGAAGCATCCTTTAAGCCCGCTACAGATGCGTCGGAGGAGACATTAACTCCGGAGGTTTTTTTTGAACACCTCTCCCCAATTGTAATAAATGGGGAGGAATATTTGTTTTTACATGATCTTGAAAAGACTTTTGACATCCGCATGAATGAGTGTCTGTCCATCGTCTGTGCCACTGTAGAGTCCTCTGCCATTGACCCCTCTTCCGATCCTTTGGATCGAAGCCTCCTTCCCCTTGGAGAGAGTGTGGTAGATACAGTGGAGTTGGCAATGGTGGCGGTGAGAGATGCACCACACTCATTTGTGTCGGAGGATGAGTTTGTAGCTACACGCACATTGCTTGAAGCCCAACGCACTCCTATGCTTGTTCATATAGATGAACTTGAGAGTGTCACTATGGCTCCAAATTCATCTATTTCTCTTGACAGCAAAGGCATAAACGATGAGGACGATGAAAAACAAGAGGTATTAATTAATTTTTGTTTTGTGATTACGTTAATTTTCATTGTTTTGTGATTACGTTAATTTTCATTATTGCATTCTGAAATCTTACTTACCTATTGATTTCTTTGTAGAATGTTGTGGAGCTGGATGAGCATGCAAGTCCGGGAGGAGATGGTAGTCCAAGCTTTTGGATGGCAGTCGTCTCTTGCGCATTACCTTGCAAAGCTCCCCCAGGACGGCTTTGCGATAATCCACAAGGAGTACACTCCTTGTGGTCAATTTTGGGTGTCAATGATGAAAGCAATGAGCCGCATCCTATGCCTGTCAACCATATCTCAAGCCTCCCAAGTTATATATCTTGTAAATAAATCTCTGGCCAGTGCTGTATTTGCGACACACATTCGTGGTCATGTGCTTTGTAACGTGGCCTTGAGCCAAGCTGTAGGTCTAAGCAATGTGGAACAAATTGCTTGGGATGTGCTACACAAATAGCTTCCCTGCGCCCAAGAGTGCCGAGAAAACATTGCTCGCCATATCTTAGATGGTTTAAGCACTCAATAGCTGCATAAATCTTGTAATTAACTCCTTCAAGTATGTAATGAGATATATCACATCTTTGTACTTTGTTATTTCAAAATTCGAATGGAAATTGATTTTAACTGGTACTTTTCAACTTCTGTATTGAGTTTATGGTACGATAGACAGTACGTGATTGGTTCTATCTTGTGATACGATTGTGCAATTCTCTGAATCAAAATATAGAGTTTTTTTCATATAAATAACATCAAAAAAATCATAATATCATAAAATTCTTATAATTTTAGCCTAAAAAAGGTTCAAAAAGGTTGTCTAGAGGTCTGCCGCAGAGGCGCGCGAGAAAGCAAAAGTAACTTCTACTTTTTCCTTCTCGCGTGCCTCTGCGGCAGGCCTCTAGACAGCCTTTTTGAAATAGGCTAAAATTATAAGATTACAATGCCTTTTTTGGTTATTCAATCAACCACACTTGATTGACAGCTCTTCTATCCAAATCTCTCTCTCTCTCTCTCTCTCTCTCTCTCTCTCTCTCTCTCTCTCTCTCTCTCTCTCTCTCTCTCTCTCTCTCTGTCTACTTAGTTTTACTTATATCACTTAAAACACAAATGTACAAAACTCGTTATATTTGAAAAAGCCACGACTCGTTATATTTCAAAAAGATATTTTTACATTGACAAAATTGCATAAAAGTCAAATTCAATCTCTTTCTCCTCTGATTCGACGCGCAAGAGCTAAATCCTTGGGCATTATTGTCATCCGTTTTGCATGAATAGCACACAAGTTGGTCTTCAAAAATAGAAATTAGATGATATTTTCCCGCTTCTTGCAGAGATTCTACGGCGATACCTTGAACTCGAAACGCCATTCGATAACTTTTCATGATCTCTTTCACCAAACGTGCGAATGGTGCCTTGCGGATGAGAAGGTCTGAAGTTTTTTAATAGTGAGGAATCTCTTGCAACGTCTTTGGAATGCGTCGCTTCACAGCAGGAGCCCGTTGTTGAGGGATGGTAGGATCTGGGACATGGACCTTGCGAGGGCGAACCTTGAAAAACTTTTTCTTTTTACGAGGGGGCTTGTGAGAAGGAGCTTGCGCATCTTCAAGGCCACCATGTGCTCCGACTGGCTCTTCAACTCCACCCTGAGCTCCAACTCGCTCTTCTGCTACATCCTCAAAATCCTCTTCATTTAGTAACCCATGATCACCTCTAGGCTGATCTGACGGCAGAGCGTCGAAGCCACGTCGCAATGTCTTCCCAGTCAAAACTCGATGATTGCTTGGGATCTCCTGTCCACTCCATGGTGGGCTTTGTGCTTCGTCGTCCGTTTCGGTTTCTATGTTTGATGTCACTATCCGTTTCTTCTTGCGTGAAGGTTGTCCATCTTGTTGCTCTTCACCTGACCATTCTCTCTCCATCTCTTCTAAGAGCTCTTGTTCGTGTATCCAAGGTGGTTTTTGAGCACCTTGGACGGTTGAGTGAGGGTGAGCAAAAAAAGGTTGATCTTTTCTTGCTGTTTGCTTTGTGCGTGCCATGGTGTAAGAAGGGGCAAGATTGAAAATGAGACTCCCTCTTCTCTCTCCATCTCTTCTAAGAGCTCTTGTTCGTGTATCCAAGGTGGTTTTTGAGCACCTTGGATGGTTGAGTGAGGGTGAGCAAAAAAAGGTTGATCTTTTCTTGCTGTTTGCTTTGTGCGTGCCATGGTGTAAGAAGGGGCAAGATTGAAAATGAGACTCCCTCTTCTCTAAAAGCCCTCTATTTTTTTTTAAAAAGGTCTCTTCACACTTGACCAGGCCACTTAAAAAAACTCTTAATATCATCAAAATATAAAAAACAAAAAATGGATAAATGGAAAAGTATTATATGAAACTCAACAAAGACATCTACAAACATAAACATTACATTGCATAGCATCATTTGTTTTACATGTTGGGTAACCAACGTTTGCCCACTCTATGGCGATTGTCACGCCACCTAGCATGATTAAGGGATCCGGTGGAGTTTCTCCAATTCTCTTTAGCAGTAAGTCGAGATTGTCTCCTAGCCTCCTTGGCAAGACTTGACTTTCGCGCTCGCTCTATGGCATGACATCTCCCCAAAGAACAACAAAAGAACCAATCAAACATCTCCTTCATGTAGTTGGCTCTCGTAGTTCCACCATCGTGATGTGTATTTTTAAAGTAAACACCTTTGGCTCGATAATGTGATTTTTCTATTCCTTGAGTGCTCCACGTGTCTAATGAACCATATTTTGACATAAAGAATGCTCCATGTGCATACAAAATATGCTGCATCAAGAAAAAATGCTTAGATCAAATAAATATTTATGTATAGTATCAAAATTTGAACTGAACAAAGTAAGTTACCATGTAGTGTGTGATATTTCTCTCTCCCCACGCTTGCAAAAATGCTTTAGTGAAATTCGAAATGTGATCTTTGAACAAATTTTGTTGCTCGCTCGTGGTTTGGGGTTTCCACATGATTTGAAGCACTAACTCCAAGTGGTGCCACACTTGCCTATGCAGATTTACAAGCACGGAATTTGAATCTTGATTGGTCGTACACTTGCAAAGCGCTTTCCATAGCTCCCATGGAGCATCCTCTTCACCCCTCTCCTTTCGCATCTCTGGTTTCTTAAAAAACCTACGTGCTTTCACACCATTCATAGATACTTTTTGTGGAACTTCATGCATATTTTCCACCTCACCGATGATAGAAACATTGCCACCATGACATCCAATCGAATTTAGAATTGTTTCAACTATTCCAATGGCTTCCACGGATCTGGAAAGTGGTTTCATTGTGAAAGCACACTCTATGTGAAGCTTTAACAAACGATCAAATATACGCATAAAGGCATGCAAAGTGCAAAAGTGTGCATTTGTAAGTGGAAAATTGATCATGGGATGCCATGTTTTATCTTTTGTCGACCGATTGGGGACCTCCATGATAGGACACTTCAACACCGAGCACACCCAATCCCTTGCATCATCATCCATCGACCCCGTTGCTTGACTTCCCTTGACATTTTTCTTTGAAGATGTGGAGCCACGAGTACTCTCCTTGTATCCTCGTACACAATATGGACAAGGAAGAAGTGATGAAGCACCTTTTTTACACCCAAGTATGCATTTGATTGTTTTTAGATCACCTCCTAAGTGCCACTCAACATCAAATGTACCTACTCCATCTACTTTTAGCTTTTCTCCCTCAAGTTGTGCCTTAATAACCTCTGTGATCCACGGGATCATAGAGAAGACCCATGCCAACACCTCATGAGTCTCTTTCGGAACTTCAAAAGCTCCTAACCACCATATTTATTTTTCCTATTGTACACTAAATGATGGTTTCTGAGAATGATCACCGATAGCATCGACTTTTGCAAAAAACATTGCCTCATTCATGAGTGTCACACTCATACGTTCCAATCTCCGTCCTTTGACAATTTGACATTCATCTAGCTTAAGAATAAATATGAGCTTCTCTCCAAGTACTGAAACAACACAGGAATTAAATTATTATACTAAATGATATTCAATACAAATAAAAAATGACATTACAATTTGTATTACCTTGTGGAGACAAAGCATAAAATTTAACCATAGCTTGTTGTAGTCATTTCAAATCAATAAAAATATTGTTGAATTGATGATAACTAAAAGACTTTACCCCATTAGGAATAGTATTGCCTCCCTTTATATTACCATGTGACTTGGCACTCGTGGAAGAGTACACCATGGATCCTTCAATGTGTTTGTATTCGCCAAGGGATTCTCGAACGAGATCATTGTTTGATTTTTTTGCAAGTCGAACCCTATGTGGAATGGGAAATAAATTCTCGATGATGCCTTGCTCTCGTAATGCATGCATCTTTCATCAATCCATGAAGTGCATGGTATGCATTTGTGCTGATCCCAACCTCATCACAAGCTCTTCGGACATCATCCTCAGACACAAGGTTAGAGATCTTTTTTAGGATCTCCTTTGTGATGGCATCTTTCATGTGTTTGGCCTTTTCACAACCTATGATGTAAAGTATATCTTCCTTTGAGATGCATCCTAGGAGAAGATTACAACGGTCCTCTTGTCTAAAACTTCCACACACATCTTGTATATATGTCCTATTTCAAAAGGTGAACCGAGTTACAAATTGATGAGAATTATTTGAGAGTTATGAACACTGTGAATTTAAAAAAATACCTGGTTGCCGTGATCCGCTTCTTATGTGCCCCTCCATTAGAGGCTAAGTTTTCAATGGAAGAGAACTCCCTCTTACGCTCACGCATGCCAAATGGAGTGGCTTTTAGGTGCAACATTGCAATCTGTAGCTTAGTTACCTCTGTTTCTGTAGCTTTTATCTCCTCTTTAAGATCTTTGAGTTGTTTCTCTGTAGAATGTAGTTGTTGTTGGAGATTTGTGGAATGAATGTGTAACACTTGACATTGTTGTCGGAAATATGCCGACGCACCTGCGTGATTGGAGTCCAATCTCTTACAATACCCAAGAAGACCACGTTCTCCTTCTCCCACATATTTGATTAAGCTTAGGAGTGTACGGAATGTCGGATGACAGCCCACGAGCAGATCTTTTGGATACAACCCTCCATCAAGCCACAAGTCAACATTGGTTTCTCCTCGAAACCGTCGTATGTATGCCGGTTGAGATGCTTTCTCGTCATTTTTTTTGTGGGAGCAAATTCGATTGGTAGACGTAGACTGACATTAGTTGACCTAGTAGATGACGGTGCAGGTACTGATTCATTGGTTATGTCGCGAAGAGACATGGTGAAAAGTTATGATGGGGAAAAAATTTGATAAGATATACTTTTTAGGATAAACAGACAATTTTTGGGATAAAAAGAATTAAAAATATATTTTTTCATATATAGGTTCAATTTTTGAGCTCAAAGGAGGGAATTTTAAAATTTTCAATTTTTAGGCTTTATTAGACGGACGTTTTGATGATGTTGCATTATCTATTTATTCTTGGAGTTAATGTAGAGAGGGACCCAAGGAATTTTAGATTTGGAGCTTATAAAAGTGAGATTCTTCTAAAAAATACTGTTATATATATATATATATATATATATATATATATAGAGAGGGACCTTTTGAAAGCTTAAAAGATCCATTTTGAAGATTTTATAAAAAATTCAAATTTTTGGGGTGAATTGATGCACGAACTGAAAAGTGGATTTTGTCATAACTACTTACTCTCTTTTTTTGGTGATAGGTAGAGAGAGAATGGTTCTTCTCTCTAATTTTACTCCTCTCTCTCTTTTTACTCCCCTCTCTCTCCTACTTTATCCCCCCTCTTCCTCCTACTTTACCACCCTCATTCCCTACTTTCCCCCCCTCTCCTATCTAGAGAGAAGTTAGAGAGAGAGCTACAAAAGTAGCCCTGTTTATTGTCTTTGTTCCCTCCATCCCCTACAAAATTAGTTTTAATCCCTTAAAATTAGGAATCCTTACATGGCCCCAAGGGGGTCCAATTCTTTCCTAATGCTTTTGTAGTCGCTGCACAACCTGAAGGTTGCGTGCTAACGGTACACAAGTAAAGTGTACCAACCTTTTCTCCCTTGGCAACCACCAAAGATCCCTTTGAGATCTTCCACCGTTTGTTTCCGAATGCAATGTTGTGACCTTCATCGTCCAATTGTCCTGTAGAGATCAAATTTTTGCGAAGAGAAGGAAGATGCCTAACATCTTTAAGCTTCCATTCATTTCCGTTAGTAGTTTTGATAGAAACTGTACCTTTGCCGACAATCTCACAAGCTTCATCATCTCCCAGGTATACATACCCAAAATTACCTTTGGTGTAGTCTAGGAAATGTTGCTTGTGTGGTGTCGCATGGAATGAAGCCCCGAAATCTATTATCCAGGAATTAGACACATTGTCTAATGAGAGAATTAGAGCATGTTGCTCTACTTTACCTGCCACATTGGCCTCCGATGTTGGCGTGTTGTCTTGAGAATCTGTCTCCTGCTTCTTCTTGGACCAGCAATCCTTCTTGACGTGGCCCTTCTTGCCGCAGTTCCAACATTCAAGAACTGACTTTGTGGATGACTTGCTCTGCCTTGAGCGATCATGATCCTTTTGGTTTTTGAACCTCTCCTTAGGCCTTCCTCTTGTTTCCACTGACAGTGCAGCACTTGATGATTCTCCTGTGCTTCTCCTTCGTATTTCCTCGCTTAGGAGAACACCCACAACATCATCAAACTTAAGAGTATTTGTGCCAGAAATAGAATTACTTACAGCCATCACAAGGCTATCCCAACTATCCGGTAGAGATGATAGTATAAGAAGAGCTCTCACTTCGTCATCGAAACTGATTTTCACCGATCAAAGTTGACTTATGTTTGTGTTAAAGTCATTTAGGTGTTCTACACAACTGAACCATTCTCTGCCATCTTTAGATTGAACAAGCGCTTCATAAGAAATACCTTATTGGATGCCGATGGTTTCTCGTAGAAGTCGTCAAGTGACTTCATCAAGTCCTCCGTGGTCTTCACTCCGAAACATTGAAGGCCACCATTGATGCCAAGCTTAACCGATTGTTCCGAGTGCCTTTCAATCAAGGACAATCCATGCTTCATTTACCATTGTTGCGGGCTTCTTCGCAAGACTGCCTAGTGGCAAATAGAGGTCCTTCTGGTACAGATAGTCTTCAATCTGCATCTTCCAATGTTGGTAGTTTTTGCCGTTCAACTTCTCAATCTTGAGCTTCCCTTCCTCCGCCATAACTCCCACTCAATTCAAGGAATCCTTTCCTTGAGATAATTTAGCTACGAGCAAACCTTGCTCTTATACCAGTTTTGTTAGGAAATAAGACGTAGCTAAATAAATAATTGAGTAGATTACTTAATGGAGAGAGACAGATTTACATACACGAGATTATAGAGTAGAGAGAGAGAGAGAGAGAGTACACACGATATACGTGGTTCACCCAATGTGAGCTACGTCCACGGGAAAGCAGCCACTCAATGGCTTTAGTACTTCAAACAAGAAGTAGTTTACAAAGGGATTATACCCTTAATGGAGCTCCCGCCTTGCTACACTCTCACCACCTCACATCCACCTTGTTGCATCAACTTCACACTATGAAATGTGTGTAAAAATGGCCTCCTTTTATAGTCCAAAAGGGCTGCCCTCTCATAAGAGAGACAGCCATGTGTAGCTGCCCTTGTGTGAATAAGTCCAAATCGAACCCTCCAATCCGCCCATGTGTGGCCGCCCTTGTGTAGACAAATCTGCTTTTGAATTCGGCCACTGGCCATTGAATTCGGCCACCGGCCACCGGCCATTGACTTCCGACCACCGGCCACCGTCCATTGACTATCGGCCACCGGCCAACCGACCGGTTGTTTTCCAACCACTTCCTAGCTGCCGTCCGACCATAATATTCCCGCAAAAAGGAATATTCCGACGAGGGGAAAAAAAGTCTTGGGGGCTTCACGCACGATGGCTTCTCCTCATAATGGGGGACTTGCAAATGTGTGCTTTTACCACAGAAAATTACAAGGGTAAATCAGGCTCCATACTTAACAGTATATATTTATGTAACTTAGAGAACCTTCATTCACAATATCCATCTCTCTTTTCTCTCTAGCCTTGAGTACAAGGAACCTTGAGTAACACTGAGAACTCACCCTGAGCATTCACCATCAATCACTTCTACTACACATTATAGTGTGTGATTGGAGTCTAGTCCTAATTTTAGACATGAGAAGCATACTATAGAATACAAGTAGCATCAAATTTGATATTTTTCTCTCACTGTCATCTTCCATGTGTGCAGAAAATACACGAGATACACTAGGGTCACTGCCCTGCTTATGTTCCAAGTACCTTAGGTGTGTCAGAGGATGATACTTGTTCACTATACCTAAGAGACGCATTTAGTACGATGATTTGTGATCTTATCACTTGTTTCTGTTGTTGCTTTGTGCAGAACCTTTTTTGGCTTTTGATAGGAAGCTTTGGGTGATTGGTTATGTCAATCGAAGACACTTGCCTTTTTCAAAGGGGGCGGGGGGGGGGGAGTATGTCACCAATTGATGACAAAGGTGTAGCTATCGGAATCCTAACCAGCTAGCCAAAACCCTAAAATTTGAAACCCTAATTTTAGGAAATCTTAACCCTAATTTCAAGGCTGAAATCCAAAACCCTGATTTTTGGAGACCCCAACCCTAAAAAATAGTCAAAAACCCTAATTTCCAAAAACTCTAACCCTAACCCTAACCCTTTGGTGACTTGGTAAGTGACATGACACATGAAAAAAGCTAGCAAAAGTCTTTACGCTAGAAAATGAGTTGTAAACAGTTCATGCGCTAGAAAGTTAGCTGAAAAACTAGAACTCGTTAAAAAAAGTCAGTTGTGTATGTGAAAAGCTAGCACAGATACTAGAAAAGTGAAAACAACTAAGATCGCAAATATTGCGAGTGTGTGTGAGAGAATCAAATAAAGAAACCCTAGCTTTTATTGCAGGTTCATGTACAGTATAAAAGAATGACCTTGATGCCAATTGTAAACCGTTCAGAGCAAAGAGTTCTCATGCCAAAGAATCTATGATAGTTTTGTACTTGACACACATTGTGTGACTGCTAATAAAGTGAAGAACCATTGTAAGGGGTGCCAGGTGACGGACCAGTCATCTACTGACACTTGGTGGTCTCACTATGTGTGTGTCTACAGTGTACTTGTGTTTTTGTTTGGTTCATTCGAATTTGTTAGCAACAAGTCACCACCTATGAATTTCGTCCAATCGATTGACACTAGCACCTTTGTGAGCCTGTTTTCATAGAACATGCATGAACAAGCAATCCCTTAGTTAGTTTGCATCCATGCATACCCTCTATGGGGTTCCGTCCGATGGAGCCCAGGGGACGCAAGGATTTAAAAATACATCAAAGACCAACTTTGGTGTGGGTCTACTGACGTGGTAGGCTGTAGGCTCCTCCACAAAGTGCATTGGCTGCTGATGTGGCCGGCTGTACAGGCGCCTACAATTTGCGGAAATTTGCGATGCAATTTACTTTGGCAGCATTGAGTGCTAGCTTGAGAGATCAGATGCTTTTGGAACTTGTAGCTTTTCATGTGCTGCTTTTAGGTCTCGGAGTCCTAATAAGGAAGTTTCAGGGCCTCTCTCAGATTAGCTTGGAAGCATGGAACAGAGAGAGAGGACCCTCAATTATTGTACTTTGTCAAGATTAATATTAAAAGAAATATCAGAAGGGATGCCAGACTTTGGAGCCACTCTCTCTAGGCTAGGAATTATGTCGGGCCATGTCATATCTCTCAATTGTGATTAAGTTATTTTTAGTTTTTCTCATGTGTGTTGTGTCAAATTCTTGACTTGAGGTGTTACAAGTCTGTTACAATGGTATCAAAGCTTAGAAAGATTCTTCTTCTACGGTGAATGTGATCCTTTTTGCAGCACACACAGGTTTTTGGTGAAAGAATCTTCAATCCCGACCCCGGATTTATTAGCCATTCTCACCCTTCATTCATTGCGCTTGGGGCACACTCCCATCTTCATCGCTCTCTCTTAAAGGGCATAAGACATAAATAACCCGAGGTTACACATGGGTTCTTGTGGAGAATCTCACAAAGATAACATGCCTCAGGGAGGAGGCAAAGAAAAGTTGAAATCTGATGCGGGAACTAAAGAAAAGAATGAGGATTTGGTAATTTTTTTGGTGGAGAAGTTTGCTAGAGCAGAGCACAAGCGTAATCTGAAGGTTAACACGTGTGTCAAAAGATTGATTAAGTATTCCAGAGATTTGAGATTTTCAAAATGTCTAAAGGATTACCCAATTGATGAGATTCACTGAAGAGGTTGTTGATTCTCCTCCTAGGTCGGAAGAAAGCTAAAAGGACACACGAGTGCAAAAAAGTGGAAGTTGTACTCGTAGCATGTCACGTGCACATGGCTCTGTGTGCCATGTGGACATGCTTCATCGACTTCTAGACCCAGTTTTCCACTTCTTCCTAGATAACAGTGTCTAGAATCCTAGAAGGATTAGTATCAGCAGCTTTGTGACCCTATATTGCACGACCTGCATGTCCGGATAATTCCATTAGATTAGGTTTTTCATTTTTGGAACCCTCTTGCATAAATGGTTTGTATATGCATTTTGACATATATTATTACACTACGGTGGGCATCTCGCATGACATGCATGTCGTTCTAGCATAGAGGAATCCAATGAGCCATTCCCCACATTGATCGGATTCTTGGTTGGCAACTGTCTCACCCAATCTGGACCCCTTGGCTAATATTTTAATAAATCATTTTGATGATTTATTTTTTGGGTGATCTGGTGGACACTTGCCCTACGTAGGCCTCAATAATTACTTAGGGCCCATCCCTCATCTATAAAGGGAGCAAGAGAGCTCCCATTTTGGAGTCAACTTGTCAAAGTCTTGGACACTCCAAGTGGGAAATCAATAGCAACACACAAACATAGACTTCAAAATCACTCAACTTTAAGAGAGAGAGAGAGAGAGAGAGAGAGAGAGAGAGAGAGAATAGTCAGATAGATAGATTGATTATCATCCTCGGAGGTCAAGTATGACCAATGGGACCAAATACACACATTACAAAGGTAGCTCCATCATATGACTCGTACAACTCAATTGGTTAGTGTAAAGACTCGACGTGGGAGTACTAGCTGTTAAGGAGGTCATACAAATGGGCACGTGAGCCACGTATCCTAAAATGGGAAGGAGGGGACAAAATGACAAAACAAGGGGGAAAAAACTATGTGGCTACTATTGTCGGTAGCAACAGGGTCTTCTTAGGAGTTCGAAAATCCTGAGTGAGAGCTCGCCCATCTCGATAGACTACCGACTTTCCTTGTTTACAGGCGTCATGCATTTTCTTGAGCTCGCTTGCTTTGCGTTTGAGTTGGTTCGAAGTTAACTCCTCAACGATCCAAAAATTTGTTCCTTTGAGGAGGCGGGATTGGCGTAAAAGCCTCAACCACTCCTCTTTGTCCTTGAAGATAAGTGTGCATTGCCCAGGTGACAAGCGTCTGTTTGTGTTGTTGAGCCAAGAGACTGTGTTGGGCTCAATAGTGATTGGTTGCAGAATGTCATTGTGCTTGATGATTGCTTCTTTGAGAGTGTCCTCGGTGGTACACCATGGTGATGGGAGCCCTCTGATCCTCACTTTAAGACCAAGGGATTCTTGGAGGGTGACCTTTAACTCGATGCCGATCTTTTGTGTGATGCCATCTATGACTTATGGGACTTCCTTTTGGACCTTCGTAACAGACTCTGCAATGGAGTCTTCAACCTCTCGTGCTTTTGTAAGGAGAGTCTAAATCTCTTCTTCCTTTGTGACCTCGAGCTTGTGTAAACGTTTCTTGAGGGATACATTTTCCCTAATGAGCTCCTGGATTTAGGTCTCAAGAGCCAATATTCTGGCTTTTTGGCTGGCGAAGGAGTCCTTCCTACGGACAACTTCCACAGCAATATACATTTGCATGCACCTAAAGCCGTGTGCTAGGAGTAGTCATTGTTGGAAAAGTGCGTGAGAACTGGCGCATGCAAGTCAAATGACCTAGCCCAAAAACAAAGAAGCCAAGCAATTGGAGTCCAGGGCAGTGGGCTCGAGGTCAACTGAGGCGGCAGACACAGTTTGCTGGCTGTTGAACCCGGTTGAGGCCAGCCAACTGTAGCTGAATCTGCAATGTTTCCCAAGACTGGAGGAGGCCATAGCTAGGAGTCGCTAGGACTGCACGGGGCTGACATGAGCACGCGAGTAGAGCACGGAATAGTAGCAATCACCAGAGCCATAGGGTATTGGGATGAGAGCTCAAGTAGAGCAGGGAAAAGCTTAACTTAACAGCGCCCCCCCCCCCCCCCCCCCCCCCCCCCCCCCCCAAGGATGCCCCTGGCCCAAGGGGAGACTGTGGGAGAGGCTAGTGTTAGCACTAAGAGAGAGAGAGAGAGAGAGAGAGAGAGAGAGAGAGAGAGAGAGAGACTACACTCCCTAGCGTAGTTCCATGCCTAGAGGTATTGTCCCCAAAGACTAGTGCCCCTTTTGGTATTTCTTTATCATTAGTCATTTCAAAGTACAACTCTCGTGGGACCTTTGCTCTCAGACTCTGCATCCGGATGCCGTTAGAGTGAGGCCCCAAGGGTTCTTTTATTCTTACACTTGGGATACCCCAAAAGAAGAGCCCCAAAAGTAGTACAATGAAAATCTTCAACTCAAAAGCATCTGGCCCAAAAAGCTGTTACGTAATTTTTGAAAATCCGTACAGCATGCCATGTCAGCACCTATCAATGCAAAACAAAAATATTGCTACCACATCATCATGTTGTTAACCCTCACGGCTCACGGACACCCATCACCTACGATGGACGCGTATTATGTATTTGGTAGAGTCAGGTGCCGGGCTTGTCGGTCCAATAGGGAAAGGTAGAGTGATCGTCGATGAGAGGCGCACTTTAACTTGGACATTCAAGGGATTAGTTGGCTAAGCATGGGCGCCCAAGTGTGAATGGGGTGAGCTCCTATAAAAGCCAACTAAACCTAATTTTTACTCATTCTCTCATTTGTGCAATTGAAGAGTGCTCTTGCTCCATCTCCATCTTCTTCTTCTTCACCTCCTTGTGTGTGTGTGTGTGAGAGAGAGAGAGAGAGGGAGAGTGTGTGTGCGATCGAGCATTACAAAGGCACGACGGCGGCGAAGCGGTTGAGCGCGGCACGACTGCAGCTTCTTCTTCATCGCGGCGAGGAATCCACCACGAAGGCGAGCGTAGAGCGGTGAGTGACACACCCTTTGTTTCCCTGAGCTTGCTAGTTTAGACTTGTTGTGTGCTTGGAGCCGTTTGTGGCTCGCATACGGTGTATTGGCAAGTCCCTTGCTTCGACAGTGCGGCAAGGAGCGCACATTTTTGGCGCCGTTGCCGGGGATATGCCCTACACTAAGCTCGGTTAGCACTTTACGCTTTCTTCTGGTGCAATTTCTATCATAGGAAAGGCAGGGAAGGAGTGTCTGGAGATTTCTGTTTTTTGCGTTTTTTGCATTTGCTGTCAAGTTTCAATTTCTGCTATTGTCTGCGTTTTTTCAATTTCTGCAATTTTCTGCATTTCTGCGTTTTTTAAATTTTCTGCAATTTCTGCATGTTCTGCAATTTCTGCGTTTTTTCTGCAATTTCTGCAATTCTCTGCAATTTCTGAATTTCTGCGTTTTCTGAAATTTCTGCATATCTGCAATTTCTGCATATCTGCGTTTTCAATTTCTGTATTTTCTGCAAATGTAAATTTTTTTTTTGTTTTTTTGTCCTCCAAAAATAAAAATAAAAATAAAATCTGGAAAAAAAATATTTTCAAAAAAAAAAAAAAAAAACGGAAATTAAAAACGCGAGCGAGCAGGGCGGCGAAATTTTTCGAAAATAAAAAACGTGACTCTTAAAACGGACGGGTTGGTTTGTATAAAAGATAGATCGGGATCGGGATCATTTTCCCAAGCCCAAGCCCAAGCCCAAGCCCAGGCCCAGGCCCAGGCCCAGGCCTCAGTCCTATGATATATACTAGACTCACTCTTATATATATACCCTACTCCCTCAAGAGAGAATGAGAGCATGTGGGACAAGTCCTTCACTCTCCTCCTTTCTCTTCCCACTTGCACCCTTAGACTTTCTAGTTTGGGCCTAGTTCCCTACTGGAAATTGACAGTTTTAGGGATTTCGAGGGCATAGAGTGACCAAACGGAGGGCTGTAAAGCACGGCACGACCCTCTGACCGATACGCTCGTTTCGAGCTATCACACGGCCCATTCCACGACACGCTCTAAAAAATCTAGCAAAAAAATCAAACAAAAAACACGCTAAAAACTAGTCACAAGGCCTCCTAGAGCAGCTTTTTGACACCTTAGGGTATCAAAAGCACATGCACTTACGCTCTGGGTGGGTGCTAGAACACGAGCATATTGAGGGTGCCTCTGTTCATACGGACACCCATTACCCATCCACGATAAGCTCTAGACCCTCAGCGGGGACACAAGGTAGCACCACCCAAGACCCTAAAATAGCCGCTAGTGATTCCTCCTCCGACTCAGAAATCATGGAAGCATACCCTACCCAAAACACTGAGAGAGAAGGCCATGCACCTCCCGAAGCTCCACAGCCTAGTACTAGTATGTTTAGCCGTTTCATGGAAACATTAGGTAGAGCTACTCGCTCGGAACCTGATGCAAATGAAGCACACGAAGGGGGTGGGGAAGTGGACTCTCCTTTCACATCGCACGTGGACCCCACACCCCCAAAAAGTGTCCATGTGGATATCCTGCCAACTTCTTACCAAGAAGGCCCTGTTGAGCTGCCTCCTTCAGAAGTTCCCTCTAGAGTACCGTTGGTGACAAGTAAAACCACGGGGAGCAATATTGCTTCTACCTCACAAGAAACCGTTAACACGTCGACTCTAGAAGGATGGTTCATTAATGATCATTGGACATACGACCTCCACACTGAGGTGTTGACGGATCTACACTCTGGCCACGCCTACCATGTAGGATGGATAGAGATTGTACAATCCACCTCTAGTGCCACGAGCATCGAAGATCAACAGAAAATGATCTGTAATGTTATCCATGGCATTATTCAATCAGAAAGGCAAAACCGAGGGGTAAATATACTCTCAACTGGCCCCATGAGATTTCTGGATACGAGCAAGGCTCAATAGCCTACTCTATCACAAATGGAGACTCCTCTAATGAGCCCCATGGACCCATCTTACGTCATTTCACCTGGGGTCTCTATGCAATCTGAGCCTCCGAGCGAAAACTTTAGCTTCCCTAACTTGGCTCAACCCTCTATTAAGGAAAACCCAGTGCTCACTCCAGGGATAAGCCTGACAGAGAATGTACCGATGACATCTACGGTTAGCGCAGTGCCACTACCTAGTGTCGTAGTACCTAATATGGGGCCTCGACCATATGTGCCTCTAGCCCCTTATGCACACATGGCCCCCACACCTCCAATTGTACCACTTGCTTATGCTCCTCGAGTGTCGCTCCCTAGCCCTTATCCGAGTGGACCTATGCCCGGTTATGTTCCATATCCTGCATCATCTATACATATGCCAAGACCGGTACCCGTTCCTCTCCCACATATGATTCCAAGAGTACCTCCACCGGCCCTACCTCCTCACATAGGTGACTTGGCAGCGTTTGCTCAAACCATAGGTCGATCTATCGCGGAAAATATGCGTCATGCATCTGATAGAGAGCCTAGAAGTAAGGCAGTACAAATTGCCAAACTCACGCAAAAATTCAATGGGGACGAAGATGCTAGAAAACACATTGAAGTGTTTGAACAAGTATGTGATTCCTTAGGGGAACGCAACGAACTACATAAGTGCAATGCCTTAAGCTTGACATTAAGTGGGAAGGCTGGAGATTGGTATAGAACCCTAAGGGTGGACGAGAAAACAATGTACCCTACCCTTCGAAGGTTGTTTCTAAAGGAGTACATACGAGAAGGTGTGCTTTGGGGTGTAGCATCTCAGCTACAGAAGGCCGAACGTAAGGAAGGAGAGTCAGTAAGGGACTTCATTAGTCGTCTAAAGCACTTAAACTCTCGTTGCCCTGTAAATGAGCGCTTCAGCAATAACCAACTGCTTGATCGATTCATTCGAGGGTTGAGGAATGAAGGAATCTATAATGGACTAGTGATTAGAGGTATCACAACCTGGGAAGATGTCACTGCCAATGCAATCCAATTAGAGGACAACTTGATGATAGCAGGCATGAGGGTGTCTACCGACACGAGATCCACTAGCTCACAAGCCATTGAGTATGAACCCATGACTGCAAAGCCCATTGCCAATGAGCCAAAGGTATTTGAGACATTCTTGACAGACCTCACCAAGGCAATCCAAGAGTCTCTTAAGGATAATCGACCCCCTCAAAATAGTCACATGTATCCAAGAAGGGAGCAACAATGGTGTTCCATTTTCTTAGGTCCACATAGCACTAGTGAGTGCCCTACGTTTAGAGTAAAATTTAATGGAACTTGCAACGCATGTGGTAGGTATGGTCACCAAGCTAAGGATTGTTTAATGATCAAACGTATGATGGCAAATAGACCACCTGTAGCCTGGACGGATGCACCTCGAGCTCCTGTATTGATGCCTACTCCACCTGTTGAGCAACTACCGCAACACATGGTCCCTAGATCTCAAAATGTTGTACAAGCTACACCGCTACCACCTCCTGTGCTAGGACCGCAGCCCCCGCATCCAAGAGTCGCCCCTATGAACCAAGTGGGTTGCGAGCCATCTAATGCTTATGCAGATGGTTGTGAGGAGGAAATAGACACTAGTATTGCCTACGGACTTGATACATTGGAAGAGTGTCCTATATACTACATGGAAGATTGTTGGGGACAAGTCAAGCCGGTTTATCAAGCTGCTGCTCTCGCATCCAGAGGTCAAAATATCAACACCCAGGCTAGGAGGCCACCTCTTCAATGCTACGAGTGTGGTGGACCACATCGAGTAGCGGAGTGCCCTATTAGGCTGCAAAAGAATGCTGCACAGATGCAAATGAATCAAGGGAGCACGTCTGCAATGCCAATACTCACATGTAATCGTTGTGGCATAGATCACTTGATTTCCCAATGCCCCTATAACCCAAATGCACCTAAAATCACACCCCTGAATTTGGTCGAAATTGCTAGTGTGACATCGCCAATACCACCCGTCGCACCCGCTTATGCGATTACACGGTCCATGCTTCAAGGGCCAGGACATATCCTCGAAGAGAGAGATACCGCGTCAGTTATCCAAGCAAAGAAAAAGAAGACACGAAGGAAGAAGTCGCAGAATACGGAAAATTCAAAGCCAAGTTCCAAAAAAAACATAGGAACAGGAGATGACCCCGTGTATATGAATGACCTCGAGGATGATTCAGATTCAGTCGAGACAATGGAGACTAGAACCAATACCACAAAGGGAAAGACCGACAAAGAAAACCGTAACATGGAACCAAATGAAAACCGAATAAGAGAAAACCATAAAGAGCCTCTGAAAACACCACAAGTGTTTCCAAATCCAATCCAAGACCCCCAAGATAAACCGCAGGGGCAAAAAGGGAAGAATCGTAAAAAGAAGATTGGGACGTACCCAAACCCAGTAGACGAGATTAAGCAAGTGAAACATCTAAGAGGTTTAGTGGAGGAGACTCAAAGGAAACTAGAACCAGAACCCATGCAGGTCAAAATTCATGACACAGTGTTTCCCACGCAAGTTCATCCACCCCACATGAACCATAGACCGTTGGCCATATCTAGTATCATCCAAGAAGGGAGTGAGGACGGGACATCAGAAAGTGAGCATACACCCTTCTTGTTGGAAAGGATGTTTAACGAAGGAATACCTGATCCCATTGAGGAATATGAGATTCCATCCTCACCAGTTCCTAGTCAAGGACCTACACCCTGCAAAACGCCAATGAATGTTGCCAAACTAGTGGACTTCATGTCTTCTGAGGTCCGAACCACGATCATAGCAAAGCTGTATGGAGATCCTGAGTTATTCCTTGCACTTCGAGCATTCCTTAACGGAGAGCTACGAACGGGATTACCGCAGTTTGCGCAACCAAATAGGCCTGACTCGATTATGATTGATGAGGAAAATCATGTGCAATCACTTGACTTAGATGGACACGAGTCTGTGATCGAGGTACCCATTAACGAATTAGGGCAGTATTTTGAAGGCGACGAGTCTAATGCGACCCTACCCATCACTACCAAGGGATTAACTATAAAGGGAATTCTTGATGGTGGTGCGGGAGTTAGCATCGTTACAAAAGATTGTTGGGAATCCATGGGAAAACCCCGCCTCAGTGTTACTAACATTGTGGTAAAGATGGCAAATGGTACCATAGCCAAACCTATGGGGATGCTCAAGGATCTTAAGATCAAAGTTCTAGGACACAAGGTACGACATACGTTCATTGTAATGGATTTCTCTAAACACCTTATGTCATATGAAATGATTTTAGGACGACCATTCATGAGGGAAGCACAAATGGTTCATGATTGGTCTAAAAATCATGTCTATTTGCAATTCCAAGACTCTGTCCTTAGAGTGGATTTGGTGACTGGTACGGTACACCCATTAGGGAGTAAAACCATTATTGATCATCGCTCTGACACCACGGTTCACTCGGCCCCACTACAATATTGTTACACTTGTAAGAAGGATACAGACATTGGCCAAGATTCTCCTTACATGGATGTGTTACCGGGTATGACGGAATCAGACAATGTAGACTAGGTCCACCTAGCATCAACCATAGACACTTGGGGAAATAGGGGGACGACCTGGGTAACACCTGAGGGGGATGAAATGCCTATACCCTTAAATATGCTACAAGCAATGCATATCGCTTTCGACAAGACTCATCCTAATGTCACGAAAAAAACATACAAGTGGGTCCCTAAAGCTTCTTTAGTGACCATATCTAGTGCTAAAAAACAGAAGCCTTGTAAGAAACGTACCACTCGCTCCAAGAAAAGTAAGAAAATGTTGCGATGGATCCCTAAACGACTATTGGAAGCCCAAGGCTACTATCAAGGAAATGATCAAATCTGGGTGCCAAAACGTAGATTGTGCTCTTACCTATCACCTGACCCAAGTGAGCCCAATCCCGTAGCTCCAAAACGAATCAATGATCGTGGAAAGAAAAAAATCACAGAATGCTACACACCTAGTCCAGAGCTAGTTTGGGTACCAAAGAAAGAACGATTTGTTCCACCTAGCTCAGGAAGGGGGGAGTCCCATGAAGATTCTAGCTCATCATGTAATACATCCATAGAGGTAAAAGCTTCTACACCGCCTCCATCTATAGTAGTGGACCTCCATGAAGCTACAAAAGAATCCACACCTCCCAGTGTTCAAGAATCACCTGATGAACCACTTCAAGTTCAATCCTGGGAGAGTACCTTACCACCCTTGCAGCTTGACAAGGCACCTAGGGTAATAGAAAACTACTGGCAAAAATCCTCACCTATTACCAACTGGAACAATTGGTTTCAAAGGGTGACAAGCTCATTTCAAACGGTATGATCTACCCAAGGAAGGGGGGAGTGTTTGTTGACAGTCATCATTCATTTGTTTCCCTCTCAACCTTTTTCCCTGACCTCTCAATCACCAATCTTAGGGAATGTACATATAAAGCTTTATACTCAAAAAAAAAAAAAAGAGCAAGAGCAATTAGCAAACGAGTATGCACATTAAAAGTCAAAACATTGACTCAGACCTACACATGTCACATCTGGTACAGTGAAACAGAAACCTATGCCATAAAACACCTTCGATCCTCATCACTTGAGTGATGGAGGGTAGGTAAGATTGGTACGATAGGAGTGTTTCTGTTTTAGAGTTGAGAGATTAGCGAAGTTCTCTTTTCCCACTAATGTGCCTCCTGGAGGTATTCCTTTTGCTTCCTAGTGTGTACAGGAGCGTGTTGCTATTGATAGGATTTGGACCTTCATGGAACCTTCAAATCAAGCGCGACCATCAACACAAACAGGTGTTTCTTGTCCATTAGCATTGCCCTTATCTTTTTGCATCCATGTTTGTCTGCTTTGATTGTGATTGGTAGCATAATATTCAGCGCATTGGCTTAGTATCAAACATTTAATTCAATGCAATCTTTTGTCATAATCACTTGTTTAGGTGTAAAAATCAAGCAGTCCGACTAAGCTAGTTTGACCAAGCTAGGTATTAGAAATCTTCTCTTAATACCATGGGGAATGCCTTCCTAATAAGCAATGGTTACTTAGGTTCTTAATCCGATTTAGGCAGCATTGTGTGAAATGTACTAGGGCTTTCTAGTGGGCTTGACCCTATTGACCTTTAGCTTAAGTATTATAAAGGGAGTTTACTAATGTGATGAGCCTGGGGAGTGTAACAGTGTTATATGACCCCCCAAAGTTACAAAATTAAAATGCTGAAAATGAACAAACAAAAAATCAAAGTGCCACAATGTAAAATTTTAAGCTGGAAGAGAAATCTCAGCTTGATTTGGTACTTCACTCACATGTATCGCCTATGGTACTAGAGCCCTAGAGGTTCCCAGTGTGGGCGCTTTTCCTTGAGAAGCAAAAAACCCAAGGCATAAAAAATAAGCACACACATCAAAATTGAATCAGTGTGAAAAGACCTTGGGGGGTCAAAGAAAAAGTAATCAGTCAGGCGATGATTTCATGAGAAATTCCTTTTATGGTAGCTTAACTACAAAGTTTTCTAGATATAGCCTCTAGTCAGCCCTCGAACATCAATACTTGGCTCTCGTGATTAAACAACTTAATTGACCACAGAAAATTAAGAAGCTTACCCATGGTATTAATATTCGATCTCTAGTGCTTTTCGATCGTCATATTAGCGACCCCAGACTTGTTTAATTTTTTACCTTTACATCTGTTTATGCATTTGATTACATTGCAATTTAATGTTCATTGCTGCCAAATTGTTTGAAATTCTTTGACCAATCAATTTGTCTACCTAAAACTGCATATTCTTTTTAAGAGAATGCAATTACTGTGCCAATGTTGTTTGATTTTGCAGTGAATGAAGAAGGCTAAGGACATTCATCTCAAATGCTCTTCCACCTCGACGAACTAGCTTTAACTCAATAGCTTCCGAGGACGGAATCTACATCAGGAAGGGGGGCATGTTAACCCTCACGGCTCACGGACACCCATCACCTACGATGGACGCGTATTATGTATTTGGTAGAGTCAGGTACCGGGCTTGTCGGTCCAATAGGGAAAGGTAGAGTGATCGTCGATGAGAGGCGCACTTTAACTTGGACATTCAAGGGATTAGTTGGCTAAGCATGGGCGCCCAAGTGTGAATGGGGTGAGCTCCTATAAAAGCCAACTAAACCTAATTTTTACTCATTCTCTCATTTGTGCAATTGAAGAGTGCTCTTGCTCCATCTCCATCTTCTTCTTCTTCACCTCCTTGTGTGTGTGTGTGTGTGAGAGAGAGAGAGAGAGGGAGAGTGTGTGTGCGATCGAGCATTACAAAGACACGACGGCGGCGAAGCGGTTGAGCGCGGCACGACTGCAGCTTCTTCTTCATCGCGGCGAGGAATCCACCACGAAGGCGAGCGTAGAGCGGTGAGTGACACACCCTTTGTTTCCTTGAGCTTGCTAGTTTAGACTTGTTGTGTGCTTGGAGCCGTTTGTGGCTCGCATACGGTGTATTGGCAAGTCCCTTGCTTCGACAGTGCGGCAAGGAGCGCACACATGTCAATGTGATTTTTGAGTGTCCGTAGAACTGTTCAATCAGCGCTAAAAAATTTCTTCTGTCCCTGGGCCTTGTTGGCAGGTACTCTTAAGTTGGGACAACTTATAAAGTGACTTTGGTCCAAGTAGTCATGCCATGTCATCTGTTTTTCACATACCCCCTCATGAAAGAATTGTAATCACCCGTGATTACGCCTACAAAAATAGATAGAATCCATAAACCAGTTCAGTAGATAGTGACTCTAAGTAACGACGCAGTAGAAGACACAAGTCTAGCAATTACACAAAGACGACAGTCACTAATGTTCACATCACATTCAAATCAAATCACAAAGAATCCATCAAGATCTAGGACCATGATTCCTAGTAACGTATTTAGAAATCGCATCTAGATCCACACATGACCTCACTGATGTTGGATTAACTTATCCTTATTGTAGACTCTCTAGATGAAATGTTGTAGCCATTTTGTCTTTCAAACCTGTACTCAAACAAGTACTTCTTTCATAAAATCATCCAGAAGAATACTGTCAGCACCTCTGTATTCCTAAAATCCAAAGGAAAATCAGTGACTTTATTCCATCAGGGGTAATCCGTGAGTGACAAAGGAGCAAAGTTACTCCCCTCTTGTTGAATCATTTGTGCGCTAGATTCAACCTTGCTAATCTATGGGATCTCTTGGAATAGTGCAACTAGACTGAAAGCCTTAAGGTAAAGTTAAATAATCTGAGGAGTATCTACTAGTCTCTCCTCCTCCATCCACTTCGCATCCAATTCCGGATAGTTCTTGAATTTCACTAAGAACTGCCGACAATCACTTTACCTTTGTTTTTCCTTTTCTGGCGAGCCAGTATCTATTCTTGGAATGAGAATCTCTTCATTCTCTTCTACTCTAGGTTGCTCCTTAGGCTGTCAGATGGTACCTCACCCTTGAAAGGTTTCAAGAGACTCACATGAAAAGCATCGTGAATCTTCCAAGTTTTTGGCGACTTCAGTGTGAAGGATAGATCAGTTATCTTATCTTGAATCTGGAAAGGGCCATACTATCTCATACTTAGCTTTGGAAAAAGCCATTCCTTTCACGTTTGTTTCCTTAGGCGTGCCTTCTCAAACTATAAAAGCACCCGATCATCTTCCTTCAGTTGCAAGTCGCATCAATTCTTGACACTTGCCTTCTTATGCCGTGCTTGATAGTTCACAAGAGCCTCATGTACCTTGGAAAAAGCACTCTCTAGATCTAGATCATACTAATGTGCTCAAAAATATTATCCCGGATCTAGGGAACTCTCTTTTGTATCAATTGATTCCCTTTTCATTTCATTCCTTGTGCCTTGGGACCTATGGGTAGCTTCACTAGCTTCCCCTGTCCATTGGCACGTCAGTCCCAATTTTTGAAACTTTGAGACACACTATCATTTGATCCCCTTTCTTCTAAGGGATCCTCTGATGAACTTGCATCTAGTTCCCTTAGTTCGTCAAAACCTTTGGTTTGTCCGGTTCCCCTCATTCATTCTCTTCAATCTAGTGGACTCTTGCCTTGTTGAGGTGGACATGCATAACAAATTGTTGCTTAGCATGTTCCATAAGTGTGTGAATATAGTGAGACTTGTGAGTAAGACAATAGTCTCAACTCGCTTTTAGAAAACCACAGTGTTGGACGGGTACACCGCGACGAACGTGAGCACAGCGAGAACTCATCTAACAAGATTTGTTAGCTAAGGACGAAGCTCGACCCGCAGGTGCGTGGAAGCAAGCATAGGGTGTCAATCTACACTCGACCGACTCTCGACTAATTCTTACAGAGGTCTCTACCCAATGTCTAAGCTACAACCTTCAGGAGTGCATAAGAGGAGATTTTCTACAGCGCTTTCTAGAGCCAAACGCCCATCAAACGGTCTCAAAATGCCATAGAACTTGAAGGAGACCCTACTAACACCAATAGGTCACTCTCCCTAAGGTCCATGAACCAAAATTGCAACCCAAAACACCCGTGCCAAATCACGTAGGATGTCTGGCCAAAATTTGCAGGTCGTCGTTTTCGAAAACTAAACTGCCTAATGTGTATCTCTACTCGATGCAAACGCGTGGATATGCTGAAATGCAAAAACAGATAACGTATGCTCACCGAATCACCAGATGAAGCTCGTAGGTTGAGCTCGCAAAACTGGACCTTATGCGCACAATGTAGGTATTGGCACGTAGCTCTCGTCGGGGGCAACACGCTGCACTTCTCTGCACTCGATTTTGACCATCGGTGTGCGCGTAGCATCAAGATGAAGCTCCCACTCTCTCTCGTACACAGTGCGCTCACTCACAGACTTCAACTTTTTTTTGAATGACAAAAGGTTTTTCATTAAGCTCAAAAAGTGGTATAAATACCTTACAATCTCAAACCCTAATGTTCCAATTTAACCAACTACTCAATCTAAATGTCAAAACTGGGATACAATCTGGAAAATTCTGTAAGCCCCAATATTTACAAAGGTGAAATGTCGGGTTTCCTCAATAAATGAAAAATTACAAAAAATAATAATCTGCCAAGCAGTTATTTTCCGTAGGGTGTGTCTAGCTTCTAACACTCCCCCCCTCCTTGTTCATGTCGTCCCTGACATGGCTGTTGAGCTACTTCTTCATCGTAGGCTTTCTCTCATCTTGAGCAGTGACTCATATCTTGCATGTTGAGCCAGTAGCGTCGGGCCGAATATGTCATTGTTGATTGTGAAGAAGCCGGTGTAGAAGGCTTCTTCAAAGGCCTGGAGTTGATAGGATGGCAAAAACATGATCCTTTGATACAATGCATGTATCACCTCATGGGAAGGCTGACCAGACAGATCGTATGCACATCTGTATGTATCTTGAAAGAAGAAGATATTGTCTGTCGCCTGGCTTGGTTTGAATGTCTCAAAGACTGCCAAAAGTGTTCTGCAAATCTTTCTCATCATAATGCAAGATAGGTCACGCGAGCAAGTGAACAATTTGATGACGCCCGTTAGGGTTTTCACCATGTATTGCTCACTTATTCTCTCGCCTGCCTTCGAGCCTGGCAGCTTCAGGTAATTTAGCCAAGTAAGTTGTCTTCTTTGCAATAGCTCATGGACCTTCCACGTCCGCATCCTTGGTAGAGGGCAGAAACTTAGGTTATCTCTGATGACTTTAGGTGCCTCTACCAGATGGATTAGATACTGAGGATACTTTGTCAGCCATGCTTTTCTCCACCTGGGCTGAGAGTCTACTATCAACTTGACCCTTTCAGGCTTGGAGATGTCTGCTTTGTACATTGGCACTGTTGGCTCCTCTCTGATCCGCTTGTTGATTGTGGCAGCTTCATATTTTAGCAGAGGATATGGGAGAGAGGGTTGTAGCCATTCATGCCAAAGGTTGATGGCATCTATCTTCTGAATAGTCATTGATTTAAAGACCCTCTGCTCCCATTCCAAAGCTTCTCTGGCTGTGTCTTTGACTGCTGCTTCTATTGCCTTTTGCAGCTTCTCTTCTTCTTCTTGGGTCAGATCTTGTTGCTCTTGTGAGGGTCCTACAAGGATTTCCTCTTGCATGGTGGTGTCCACTAGATCTGTCACATTCTCTATGTCTATTCCCTCCATGGCTGTTGGCCCGGTGCTAAACTGCTCTTTTGTTTGGTACTGGCCTCTCAGCTCTTCTATTTGCTTTCGAAATGTCTTCTTTTCTGCTTCATCTTGTTCTCCCATATTCACAAGGAGGTCGTTTAGATCTGCGTTTATCTTTTCCGCCTCCTCGAGCTTTGTCTTGATGGATTCTAGCTCATTCTTCATTGTTGTGTTTTCTTCTTCCATGAGGTTTTGCATAACCACTGAGCCCTCAGCCAACACCAGTCTTTGCCGCTTCTCTAGGATTAACTCCTTTTGGAGCTCCTTCATTTGTTCTTCATATAAATCCGTCTCAGAAGTAGTGTGAGTCGAGCTAGTAGCTCTGACTCTGGCAGGAGATGCCCGTAGTCATTGGATGGTTTGATCTTTGACTTTCATCTGGTCTTTAAGCTCTATTACCTCATCCTGGCTCGCCTCATTCTCTAGCTCTGCCTTTTCCTTGGCATTTCTCAATGTTTCCACTTCCTTGGATTCTTCAGCAAGTTTTAGGGTTAGGTTGTCCCTTTCCCTCTCTGCATCTGTCAATGACTTGCTGAGTTTTCTATATTCTTCTTCAGCTCCTTGCAGTCTTTGAGCTGCTGCGTGATTTTCTCGTTCCATCTCTTGGCATCTTTGCAATTCCGTGGCCAGACTGGCTTGCAGCTCTGCTTGTTTCTCTATCTGCTCTTGGCTCTGTCTTTGTAGTGTGTCTACTTCGAATTTGATAAAAACTTAATTGGCTTTGAGATTGTCAATCTCACTTTCCGTGGCCAATGATTTTGCCCTGAGCCCGGTTAGCTTGTGCATCACCACATCCCAATCATTTGTAGGTGGCTGTAGGTCCACCGTATCAGTGGCCATCTCTTTTAGTTCCACTAACCGCATGCTCTACATCTGTTCTTTGGGCCTTGTGCTTGCCAAGTCAAATGCTACTGTAACTGCCTCTTCTCTTGAATATCCCGCAGCTAGTAGATCGAGAAATCTGTTAAACCTTCTTTCCTCTGGCTCTGGCTACTCATCTTTGGGCTGTGTTTCTTCTTTCTGCTCTTCCCCTTTGGTCTCTTCTTGCTTTGATTCTTCTTGTTCATCAGATGTGTCTAGCTCCTCCTTTTGTTGGGTTTGTGGAGGGCTACAAGGAGGTGGTGATGGCGGTGGGCTGGACTCCGGGCTTGACGGTGGAGCTGGTGGCTTCTTCTTGAAGTCCCGGTCCGCCTTGGTCTTCGGCTCTCTTTCCTGGACTTCATGCTCTTCTAGCACTTGCCGTCGTACTTCATCCACTTCTTCTTCTGTAAATGGGATGTTACGGATGTTTTCTGCCGTAGCATCCAAGATCTCAAATTTTTTGATGTAATCTTCAAACCTATCTCTGTGCACCCTTCGGGATGACTCTGACATGGACTCTAGTGATGGCTTCCATAGCTCGCTCAAATCTCCCTTGAGGGCTCTTTCGTCTCTGAAGCTTTCCATTAACCTTTGATCAACACTTGTACAGTTTCCTTCTTTCCCTTCTTCAACTCTGGCTGCTCCTCTTGAACGGTCTCTAACCGGCACTTCAATCGTGTGGCAACTCTGGGTGCTTTGGGCGGTTCATCCTCTTTATCTTCTTTGAGCCTTAGCCAGTCATTCTGTGATGGAGGGTCAGGCCATCTTCCCTTGGCGTGCAATGCCCGATAAACCACCTTTGTTATCAGCTCACCCGACACAATGTAGGTGGGGTTCTTGTTGCCCATCTTCACCAGATTGTCATGGATATAGGCAGCATAGTTGATCACCTTTGGCTTGTTCTTCTGCATTGCCCAGGTGAAGGTGGTAGCAATGGCTCCAGGTGGCATTCTGTACTTCTGCGACTGCTTTGTGCACATATGGAAGTACTGGTTATAAAGCTGGCTCATAACCGCCACTTTAGGGTTTGCTATATCTTCTCAAAGGTGTAATTGCTCCTCTTTTCAGAATATACCTTGACTTCATCTCTTCTTTTGGTTACACTATCCCCTTTTTTGGAGAGGTCTAGTGCGACTGCCACTACTCTCTCTGTGATAACAATCATAGTCTCCGGCTTGCCCTGTAGATCAGTGACTCTGGCCACTCCATCTTCTTTGATAGTAGTTACAAACTCCCATATCCTTTTGATGTCGATTCCTACCGGCAAAGCTTCAAAATAGTTATGGAGATCTATCTTCTCCAGGTACTCTGCCATCTTGCTTCTCACAAACTCATTGAGATCCCAAGGTAGTATGGGTAGCTCTATTGCATTTCCTTCAGTATCCTTGAACACGCCTTGGTAGATCTTCAGATCAGTTGACTCTAGCAAATCCTCCTGAATCCACGTGCTGGTTAGCTTCAGAGTTCCTTCTAGGATAACAAATGGCTCTACTTCTTCCAAGTAATCTTTTATCGTCATTCTCTTATTCTTTGTAGGTGATTTTGCGGCTACCATGGATCCTGTTGCACTCAGTAGTCCGAAGTTAGCGTTTTTTTCATATCAACTGAGAAATTGAGTTCTAACTATCCAAATGACTTGAAAATTGAAAATAAAACTTAAAAGGAACTTGGGAAACCTTGCATGTGCTCACAGTGGCTTTCTAGCTAAAATTTATCATTTAGACATCCTACGCGTAAGATGTCTATTTCATTAGTTTTTGGCGAAACTTGGCATGATGGTGGTCCTTGACCTGTTGAACATGGCTATGTGATTGGAATTGGGTTTGGGCATCAAAAAATGCATTTTTGGGTAGATTCAGGCTTTAGGCTCACAAATTGGTAGGATGCCCCCGGCAGGTGGAAAATGATATTCAAATGGGTTGAAATCTAACTTATGAGCTCCTTGCACCATGGTCATTTCTTGCACAGAAGGTCAAAATTGAGCTGGAGACATCCTATGCGTAGGATGTCTTTTTCATCAAAATTGCTTGAGATTTGTTTTGTGGGTAGCTCTTGGCATGTGGAACATGGTCCTGCTCTTGGATTTTGATTTGGACAAGAATTAGTGTTGGTAAGAGCCTATGTAGTGTTTTTGAGCTCAAAAAGTGTATCTTGGAGGTGTTGAGGGCCAAAAGTGATGGGAATGTCTTGAAACTTGATATATGAGATCTTGAAGGTGATATGAAGAGATCTGGAATTGAAAAACACCATCTGTGGGCCAAAAATGTCATTTAGACATCCTATGCGTAGGATGTCTATTTCATCATTTTTTGCATGTGACCACACAGATAGCTTGGCAATGTGCCCATGAGTGCATTGTGCAAGTTTCATGTGATTTGGACAAGTTTTAGTAGGTCTATGCCCCATTATTGCCTGTATGCCCTGACTTTGCGTTTTTTGGTGCATATGAGGTCAATTTTTGTCCAAATGTGATGAAACTTGGTGGCTAGCTTGTACAGGCTATTCAGAAACTTTGTGTGATGAGAGACGTTGGGGTTGGTGCCTAGAAATGGCCTTGAGACATCCTACGCATAGGATGTCTCCTGATGAAATTTTTCTGGTGACTGCTAACTGGTGCCTGCCCTTAGTCCCCATGAGTCCCTTTTAAGCCCTATTTCAACAAAAAAGTCAAATATATAGAAAGAAACTCCCTGTGTGGATTTCAGAGCCTCCGAACCGTTTTCTGACTTTTGGAGTGCTTTTCGGCGATGAAATTTCTGGATGTTGGTCTCCATAGCTTCCAGATCCCTTAGGGATCCTTGTCGTAGGGTTTTTTTCGACTTTGGCTTCATCGGAGCTCTGTTTGGCAATTTGTCGCTCTAGAAGCACCCGTGGTTGCATTTACATGTCTTCAATGACTTGTGGTGGTCTACCACCATAGGACTTGGTTGGAGATGGTCTAGGAAAGCCTCTCGTGAAGTTTGGTGGCGAACGGACATGCGGTTTGGCCGCGAGAGCTATTTCACGCTTTGTGTGGCAGATGCCGTTTCTGAAGTTTAGTGCCACTTCGGGTCACCTTTTGGCCATGTAGGCTATATAGACTTGTCGAGCATGTCGAGATGCTCCTACCCATGAGTTTTGGTAGCATTTGGGTGTCTTTCCGCCGATTTCATATTTGGTGGCCTCTTGCGGGGCTCTAGGAATTAGGGTTTTTCCCGATGGTTTTCTACTTCCTTTGGTCATCCAAAAGTGGTCTCCTAAGCTAGGGTAAGCCGCCAATGAAGTCTCATTGCTTTTGGGTTAGCCGTTAGGTGGTCACTTCTACCTGTAGGTCTCTTCTACTCGCTTTCTGTGTGAACCCTACGCTAGTTTTCGCGACAAAACAACAAACATGTGCGAAAATCTTAAGGTGGTGAGCCTACCTCTCATGTCTGGAGCCTATCGGGTAGTCGCGCACATCGTAGAAGCTGTTGGAAGTCCCGTTCGCTCTAGGTGGCAGAAGCTCTCTCTCAAAAGTCAATAGTGGAAATGAGCTTAAAATGAAGTGAAAATTTCTTATAATGGGGGTCCTCGAACCACTTTCCATGAAATTTGACATGCGCTCCCAACTTCTTGCGAGATGTGGTTTAGGCTCATAAGTTTCTTGATTTGGACTCCATTTGCCCAATTTATGAGAAATTTGACGTTTCGGTCAAAATCTGGCCAAAACACGCTTTCCGCTTCATTCACATAATTGCACCTTCACTGTACCATAGGTTGTCCTATGGTCACTGATCATCCCCATATTTTTTGTTCTTCATTACGATTGTTTTTCACCTGCTTTTTGTATTTTTGAAGGTTTTCTGCCAAAAATTAGTAAATTTAAAAGAAAATACGAAATTAAACCCAGAAAATCCCCAAAAATCATAACAAATAAAAAACATTACCGCAAAACACTATATACACTCACATGCAATTTTTATGGCCGGATTTCTCCATTTTACCAATATTTTGCACAAAAAATGGCTATTTTCACTTATATACACACACCTAGGGGCTTGATTTGGTGTTTGGCCCCGTATACTTGTAGATTCATGATGTATAAGGGCATATGTACTTGGGTTAGTCCAGAAAATTTCACAATCAAACGACAACCCTCAAAATAGTCAAAAAACATGCCCTTTTTTTGCTCTTTAAGCCATTGGGTCCGCATTTGAGAATGCCTCCCCCCCTCCTAGCCTGAGTCCTCGCGGACGACAAGGTATCGCCTCGGAGTATGTGCCGTGCATGGGTGAAAACTCGTGTTAATGCTTGGTCATGTAATGTGGCCCTATATGATGCATACTCGGTCACTGCATGGAAAAATTAATGTTGTGCAAGAGGAAGGTATAAGCAATATGCTTATTGGCATTCGCCATCGAGGTTTGTTTGTTGTTGATTTGGTCGGAAGATTTTCTTTGTAAGTAAAAGTTGTAACTCCACCGCTCTTTGTTTGATCCTCTGTCTTGCAAAAGTCGCGTGGTTTGCCGCTACTGATGATATAGCCATAGTCGTCTCCTTGGAGAGAATTTTAGTTGCGGAAATTTCCTTAGACCTTGTCTCTTTTGCTTTCCATTTGTAGCTTTGCTTTGCCGGTTTTTGTAGGTTTATTGCTACTCCCGCAGTTGTCAGTGTTTTGTTGTTGCTGATTGGCACCCACATAAATTGGTTGGCCGGTTTTTTATGTTGTGTTTGTCTGCCTTTCGATGTTGCTTGTACTAAAGAAGGTTCCTATTGCTTCGGTTTCGGGATCCAAATGCGAGTCGTATTTAAGTTGTTGCTGAGCATTTTCTTTGGGATCCATATCTGTTTTATTCCCGTGGTGTTTGGTTGAACTATTTGCTTCTGTGGACTTCTTCTGTTGTATTGTGGTTTGTCTGCCATGTCACTTCTATCCTTCCGCACCCATACTTGTTTTTCTCGTGTTGCTAACTCTGATCTCTTCACTGCGGTCAGTGACTTTTTATAAGTGTAGTGAACATGGTTGGCAGTTCCCTGTTTGTTATCCTTGGGTATCATGTTGTTCTTTAGTGTTACCCTTCCTTTTGCCTCTTTATCCAGTGATTGCATTGCTGGAAGCTGATTCTTCCGGGGTTGCTAAGCAAAGGCTACCACTTGTTGTTCTTGTGCATGCTGAATTTTGACTGCATCCGCATTCCAATCTATATGTACATTGTACTCTTTTTGCCAAGGTTGTCCCAACAACATGGGGTGTTGTGTGCTCTCATCCTCGACCACATAAAACTTGTGTGGGTAAATATATTTATGTATTTGTACATGCAATATAATCCATCCCACTATTTTTAGCGAATGTGATGTACTACTTTCCAGCACTTGTGGAGTAGGATGTAGTTGAACTGTGGGCTTGAGCTGTTTGAATAATCCGTAAGAGATTAGATTTGCTTGAGCTACAGAATCAAGGAATGCCGTCGATTCAACTTGATTGCTACCCACTTTGACTGCAACTATTGGCTCCACTGTGTCTTCATCAAAATTTGTTAATCGAATAGCATTGATTCGCAACGGTGATCCACATTGTTGTTGTTGTCGTAGAAGCCATCTTTTTGAAATGCGTTCTTTTGCTTTTGCTTGAGCTTATTCTCGTATAATGCTTACCATGTAATAGGGTAGCACATCATAGCCATCCTTCTCGCAAAATTTTGCTGTTGGGCTATTTGTAATGGTACAGACATCCAATGTTGCTAGTATGTGTTCCCATTCTAAAGTTTCCAAGGCATCTTCAGGAAAAGGTTCCGGAATATAATCCTTGTCCTCAATCGCTCTTTCTAAGACACATTCCTCTCTTTTTAAGCTCCCACAATGTGAAACTCCGCACATTCATAGCTCTTTTTGTTGCCCTAACCATGCTGGGAGTTTCGACCCTGCTAATGTAGCTGAATCAAACTCTTCCATTGGTGTCTGGTTCACATCTTTGTAACTATGGCTCTTTTAGGTGTATTTTGGTTGTAGTCTCACCATGTCTGAGGTATATGTGGTCGTAACCCTAATCCTGGACCATCTTTAATTGTTTCACGGATGGTCTTCCCAAGATGATCTCGTAATTGTTCTTTTTGTCGAAATTGGCTATTGCAAATGTATGCTCATACTCGATTCCGCACATTAAAATGACAATTACTTTTTCTAAGAGTCCTAGATGCTTCTCCATAAACCCATCTGCCAATTGCAATTTCATTCTAGTAGCTCTCAAAGCCGGTTTTTCCCATTTTTTCCAGATTTCCTAAGTGGCAATAGCAACTCCTGCTCCACTGTCAAGAATATCTTTGGAAACTACTCCTTGGAATTCTACTGGTAGCGTGGTGTTTCCATCTTCTCCCTCACAATATTCTCCAACCTTGTTTAAAGGTACTGGTCTAGTGTCTAGTTGAGGCCTGTCCAATTCTCTGATCCCTTCCTGAAGCTTCGAGTTGGGGTCTTTCACTCCATATTTTTCTAAGCATTTGCCTAATGTGGTCCACATGTTTGGTCGTAACCTCAGGAGTTCTGCTAATGTGATTGTGCATGCCACCGGGATGGACAATAACTCAATCAACCCTTGTGAATCCATCACTCTGCTAGAAGACAGTCTTTGAGATGGGATTGCTCTCACCTCAGACTTGGCTTCATACTCTCCTAGGTAAGAGGGTAGAGTTTTTAGTGAGTCTGGTTGGTTGTGCCCCGAACTAATTGATCCCTGGTCTCCCCCTTGTGAATGCATATCAAAGTTCATTTGCGATCTTGCCTCAAATTCTTCAATAGGAGGTAAGATCTCATTTTTCTCTTTTCTCGTGCTATTCATGTGGTAACTCACCCTGTTAGCTTCGTTGGCCTCACAGATTTTCTTCCACAAGTCATCTAGACCATTACAATCCTTACCCATTTCTACCAATGTTTTAGGCTGGAACCCCTCACTTGCCTCATCTGTTGTATTTGGCACTATGATAGGTTCTCCCCTAGACTCAGAGGAATTCATGAGTATTTCCTTTGTTTCTACTTGTTTCTCTAAAGTTGGTTTGATAGGGGTTGGAGCTGGTACTTCATGCCAGCTTGCACGTTTACCAAGCGGGTTTTCTACCAAGGATTGAGCTGTTTCAATCATCTTTCTACACATTTCCAACCTCTGTTTTTCTATTTCAGCATATGGATAAGTCATCCATATTTGCTCTTGGGTTTGGTTCTTTTTGAGTCTATCCTCGTAGGCTTTTAACAATGTGTCTAACTGCTCATTTACCTTTTCTGCTAACTAAGATCCTCCTGATCCTGCACTTTTGGGTTCTGCTATTTCCTTGGGTGCTATGGTTGCCGCAGTGTGTGAGCTTAGGCTAGCTAGATCCTCTAACCGCTCTAATCTATCCATGGTGTGTTTTAACTCCTTGGATAGAGCCGTTTGCTCTCATTCTCTCCTGGCTTTCATATGCGCCTTTCTAGCTTTCCAAGTGCTTCTATGATTCTTTACCTCTGAACTTGGGGCATCGGTTTTTGGCTCTTCAATTATGGGTTCGTTCGTCATTCTTTGAGCTTGGGCTCGTGTCACTATATGAATAGGTATTATTGTCTCGTTTTCTGACCCTGCACTGGAAGGCACTGCTTCCAGCATGTTCAAGGTAGTTTTAGCGCCTTTGCTTGGGTTCTTAGGGCAATCAAGAATCAACGAGTAATTCCACGCTTGGTGCAATATGCGTTCACTCTAATGATTTCATCATGAGGACAGTCTCTTAGCCAATGGTCTCCACCACACTTATAGCAGGGTCCCTTAGGCTGTTGAGGTGCTCCTTGAGCTCCTCTTTGCTGGTATGCATGTCTTTGCCCTCCCATGCCTCCGTTGGCTATGAACAACAATGTTCATTCATCCAAGCTATATCTTCCTTCTCCTGCTGCCTATGCAGCTCTTGGTGGTCCTGCACTTCCTATCATGCTCCATGGTTCTAGTGTTGAGGGTTCTTCCGATGGATAATAGACAGTATTTGCAGCATATTCATTGGGATCTTTGTAATATGCATTCATAGATACCAAAGACTTCTCTTCTGATTAGGTTACGGTTTGTGTGTATCTTATGCCAACTGTTCGTAATCCTGGTAGGGGTGGTTGTTGCCTTAACACTGGTTGGGGTCTCTCTACACCTACAGGTCCTGGTAGGTTGCCTGCTTGATACCTAGACATCGGTGGAGGTTGAGGAGATGCTACCTGAGCTTGGGGAGCATAAGGTCGTTCTCTCACATACCCCTTGTTATAATAACATTCCTCCGTCCCATGGTTTGTCCATTTTTGTTCAATAGCACACCATTTTGGCTATTTAGCCCGAGGTTTGGCGTACAAGTTAATCTTTTTTAGCACTTCCTCTACAAGCTGCTCCTGACTTACAGCTACTTCTCCTTTCGGTGTTGTCTTAGCAGACTTGCTTCCACTTTTTTGCGAGGATGAATCGCGTCAAGATCCTTGAACTCACCCTCTTTGTAGACCGCATAATTTTCTACAAGGTAAAGAGCCTCCTTAGTTAACTCGTTTAACATCATGCTCCTCTTCATATGTAAGTCCTTCTGGAGATCTGAATTTCTTAGTCCTTGGATAAATATAAGCATAAGTCTAAACTGAGTTGGCAGTCCTTCCATAGGGCAGAACTTAACATATCTTTTTAGTCGTGAGGCTGCATTTCGCACAGATTCCTCGTCTTTTTGTTTGCATTTATGGATTTGTGAGACTGTATTATGAGCTATCCCCCTTTGTGAGAATTCCTTAATAAACTCGTCAACACCTCCTCCATAGACTCAAAGTCTCTATGCTCCATAGAGTCAAACCAAGTAGCAGCGTCATCCTCTAGGGTTAGTCCAAACCCTGCAAATTGGGTAGGGAAGTCTAACACCTCTTTAGCTCTAATTACACGCACAAAGGCTGCTACATGATCTCTAGGATCTCTGTTTTCCGTGTATTTCTTGTTTACCCATTTTTGCACTTGAGAAGGTCTAATTCTACGATGGTCTACAAATCTCATAATTGGATCTCCTCGTCCCAATCTATATACCTCCTCTAGCCTTCTGTAGTAGGCGGGTTCCTCTCCCAGTGGTGCTCCTAAGACATAATTTCTAGTAGTTCTTGCAAGAGATGGTTCATCCCATCGAACTCGCTCTATGGGTGGTCTTACAGGCTCTGTTGACCCTTGAGTTTTTGGCTTACTCTCGCCTTGATACCTTGAATAGAGTGGTGGTTCTTGTAAATCCCTTAGCCCTCGTGCGGCTTGATAACATCTCGATTTAGATCTTGTTCTAATGTTGCACTCTGTTGAAGCCATGCCTACAATGATGGCTGAGTTGCTGGTTAGTTTTTGTTGTTGAATGTCTACGGTTGGGTAGAATGTGAGGTCGCGTCATACTCTTCTGAAAAGGGATTTGTCGACTTGCTAGGGGTGTAGGTGGCTCTTGGCACTTCTTCGGGGGCATATGTTGATGCTCCTGGAAGTGTTGCCTTTTCTACCTTCTCCGAGATAATACGTTTGTATTCTCGCCTGTACCTATCAACAAAACGATATCCTTCCCCATAGCAATTTCATAAGAGAATAAGTAAAGAACCTTGTCTTTGCTTAATTCGTTTGGGTAGGGTTCTTTGCAATGAAAGTAAGAGACTATTCCCTCGCTCTCATGCTTGTAAATTCACACATTCTCATTATAGGTTGAGACCCTGGTTGTTTTCTTATCATACATAAAAAGTGCTCCAGGTCGATCAATGTCTGTTGGTGGCGGTTCTTGAGTTTCTGAAACCATTCTTCCTTTGGCCACGTTATCTCCATATCTATTGTAATCCTCAGGGTTACTAACTATCAGATAGTGGTTACCCTTTTCGTCTCGGAATCTATCTCCATCATCAGAGACTCGAATTATTTCCATTCTCTGAGTAGGCCGTTCTTCAATACAAATACACTTGCGTCCTCGATAGTCAGAATAAACTAGGGATCCCCTCTAGTTTGTTCCTTCTAAGAAGATTACAATGAACTTGGAATCATTCAAAGGATTTAGGGAGGTGCTTCCTCCTAGCATTGGTCCTTCATAGGTGAAACCTCCTCGCTATTGACTACCCATCATGAAGAAGGATTTGTCTGATGAAGTGTCAACATCACTACCCTCCTCAATAATCGGTTCTAGTGGATCTAGCCTTGCCTAAGTTACACTCTCCTGGGTGGAAACTAAGCTACCCTGATCACCTGCCACCTTTTGGTCTCTAAAAATGTGTCTTCTTGATCTTAAATTCATCAAACTTAGCAATGCAATTTATTACAAATCCAACCACTCACTTAGCAAAGGATCAGTTTTTGCACAACTTCTTGCTTTGCCACTAAATATACCTGTACACAAGCGTTTAATTTCGGCAATCAAATCAAAGCATTTAACCGCTAGAGGTGGTTTTAGTAATGATTGGTATAACTGTAAAGTTAACCTCAACCACTAATATATTTATACACTTCTGATGTTCTGGATTAGGTCTGCTAATTTGGAACTTTACTTCTGTCGAATGTTGGTCAATTTACCTGAAAAGTCTTAATTCCATCTTTGCTCCGTCAAAAGGTCAAACAAGGTCCAAATTCACTTCTGAAAGAAGTTCTGGAACTCTTAAGTCAAATGGAACATCAATGTATAACCTCAGTCAAATTTTCTCTTCACTAAGCTCCAATAGACATCCTACGCGTAGGATGTCTCCTGCTTTGTTTTGCCTGGATTTTTGTACTATGGATTTCCCTTGATGTGCTAAGTCCACAGCTTTTTTTACTTTTTGATTTGGACACCTATAAGATGGTCAACTGATCAGAAATCTGTTCCAGCAGCCTTCTTTTGGTCTGACCAGTCAAATCACCTCCAATTTGGACCAAAATTGACCACGAGGCTTGCCTCAGGCTATACAACATCCTGCTATGCCTACAGTCAGTTTCTGGCTTCAATTCATGCAAAATAAATTCTATGTGTAGCATGTCTTCCTGTTCCAAATGGTTTCAAATGCAAAGCACAGACTCCTCTTGAGGTGCTGATCACTTTGGTATGCTCAAATCTGGGTTTGGACTGCTAGATCACCCAAAACACATCCTACGCGTAGGATGTCTTTTTGGCCTGTTTGACCCCAGACTTGACCCACAGCTTCCCCTTGATGTCAGCAACTCATTGCTATGCTTAGATTTTGGTTTGGATTTCAAAAGACCCTAATTTTAGCTATTCTAGCCTTTTTCAGTCAAAGATGCTAAAGTCTGCTTAGAACCCAATTTTCTCCCCCAATTGATATGAAACCTTTCTTAGTCACTCAATATATCATGCATATCATGCTTATGTAGCCATCCTATGGTTTTGGTCTTAAAATAATGCCTTGGCATAATTTGGGTAGGATGTCTAGCAATTTCTGTCTATCTGGCCTTATCCTGTCAAGATATGGTCAAATTTCCACTTTCGAGGTAATAATAGGGTAAAACCTACCTTCTGAACACACTGGTCAACTCAAAATTTCAAAATTTCCACCAGATCAGCCTGTAGACATTCTACGCGTAGGATGTCTCCTGGCTTAAAATTTAATTTTTTCTTGAGAGAAATGCTCCTAATGCTCTGCAGCTCTATCAAAAACACTCACAACAACTTTTGAACTTCACTTCAGCTTTCAAACACTCTTTTGCGTCTTTTACAACCTTGTGATGAACCTAACAAGCAAGTATACATGCATGAAGTGCTCTACATCATAAATCATGATGTCCTAATTACCCTACTCCTACTCATCATGTGAAATGGTGATAATGGTGTTTCGGTTGCTTCTTGGCCTCTCTCGACTCTCAAGCTCTCCTTTCACCGCTTCTACCACTCAAACTCCTACTCATCCACTCAACTAAGACCTAAAACTACCTAAGTCTACCTAAGTCGAATGATCTAGGCCAGACACACGCTCCTTAGACTCCCTCTAAGACCTAGAGAGTCCTCTACCCTCTGATCCTATCTAAATGTAAAACGAGACTCTGGCAAGCCAAAGAATCCCTATCCTCAAGGACTAGTCTCGGTCACCTACCTAGAGTTTTCATCCCCGGCAGCGGTGCCAATGTTGGACAGATACACCGCGACGGACGTCAGCACAGCGAGAACTCACCTAACAATATTTGTGAGCTAAGGACAAATCTTGACCCGCAGGCGTGTAGAAGCAAGCATAGGGTGTCAATCTACACTCGACGAACTCTCGACTAATTCCTACAGAGGTCTCTACCCAATGTCTAAGCTACAGCCTTCAGGAGTGCATAAGAGGAGATTTCCTACAACGCTTTCTAGAGCCGAACGCCCATCAAACGGTCTCAAAACGCCACAGAACTTGAAGGAGACCCTACTAACACCAATAGGTCGCTCTCCCTAAGGTCCATGAACCAAAATCTCAACCCAAAACACCCGGTGCCAAATCACGTAGGATGTCTGGTCAAAATTTGCAGGTCGTCGTTTCTGAAAACTAAAGTGCCTAATGTGTAGCTCTACTCGATGTGAACGCGTGGATATGCTGAAATGTGAAAATAATGTATGCTCACCGAATCACCAAATGAATCTCGTAGGTTAAGCTCCCAAAACCGGACCGTACGCGTGCAATGTAGGTATTGGCACGTAGCTCTCGTTGAGGGAAACACGCTGCACTTCTCCGCACTCGATTTAGACCACTGGTGCGTGCGCAGCGTCAAGATGAAGCTCTCACTCTCTCTCATACACAGTACGCTCACTCACAGACTTCAACTTTTTTTAAATGACAAAAGGTTTTTCATTAAGGTCAAAAAGTGGTATAAATACCTTATAATCTCAAACCCTAATGTTCCAATTTAACCATCTACCCAATCTAAATGTCAAAACTGGGATACAATCTAGAAACTTCTGTAAGCCCCAATATTTACAAAGGTGAAATGTCGGGTTTACTCAATAAATGAATAATTACAAAAAATAATAATCCGCCAAGCAGTCATTTTCCGTAGGATGTGTCCAGCTTCTAACACACAACAAAACTGCTCAATGTGGGCTCTCAAAGTATTCTTCTCAAAAAAAGACATTGGCCAATAAGTATCCCAAAACCTGTGACAGTAGTCATCCAATGTATCTTTATCAAGAGTTTTCAAGTGATGCCAAGCTATTAATGTCATCCTGTGCATATTCATATGATATCCAGGTTGACGTGAAAATTGTCTTGAATTTTAACCACGTTGTAGGTGCTTCTCTGTGTAACAACAGAGTAGACCACCATGTCTATGAAGTTCCTTTCAAGTAAGATGTCACCCTTCACACCCTAGAGTGTTATGTGAATCATCTTCTAGAGAAGTTGACGTCAAGCTATTCTACCAACTCAAGGGCTCAATGGATAGTATGAAAGAAAAAACATCTCATTCATGACGCCTGACTCCCTTCTTTGAACTCCTTGGTTTCCTTGTTGATCTGGTCATTGTCAAAAGAGGACAAGCTCTCCTCATTTGAACCACTAGATGGCCTTCCAAGACCATGATCACTTCAAATGGCGCCTTCCCCGTCGATGAATGAAGTGTGTTTTTGTAGACAAACTCCACCAAAGGAAACTACTTTTCTGATTAAGTCTTCTAATCCAAAATATTAAACTTCAACAAATCCAAAGCCACTAAATTGGCTATCTCAAATTTCCCATCTATCTTAGGGTGAAACGAGGATGGGAATTGCAACCGTATGCCAATGTTTCCCCCAGATTTCCCTCAAAAGCAAACCAAAAAATTGGGGATCTCTATCGAAGACTATGGACTGAGGCATGCCATGTATCCAAAAAATATGTGGACAATATCAAAACCTTTTCCTTCGAAGGCTGTGCAACACACGACATCGTTTTTAGCATCAAATAGCCATCCCATATGGAATAGCCTGAAATTGTTTCTCCACTTTGTATCTGGTGAAAGATATCTACAAAATCAGGATCTGTGGCGTATTGATCTACCATATTCTTGAAGCTTCAATAATGTATCACAAAATGGCCAAAACCAAGGGTAGCATCTGCCACCAAGTTCTTCAGTCCATGAACATGGACTATTAGGAAGTGAAAGTGTGACAGGATGTCAACCCACCTTATGTGATTTTCTAAAAGCTGCTTCTGCAAAAAGAAGTAGCGTAAACTTTGATGGCCTGTAAAGATAGCAAAATCAACTCCGAGTAGAAAGTGTTGCCACTGTGTAAGAGAATGGATGACTCCCAAGAGCTCTTGCTTGTAAATCTGTGCAACCATTTAGGATGTGAAACATCTTTCTCTCATAAGCCATGGCCTTCTTGCATCAGGACTGCTCCCAAACTGCGATCACAAACATCACGGTAATCTTCAAATGGCTTGTGCAAGTCTAGCAAGGCCAACACTGGTCCGGTTGTCAACTTTTTCTTGAGAGTGTGAAAGGGTGCAATCTTTGACGGTCCTCAAGTAAAAGGAACCCCTTTTGAGTCAACACATGCAAACTAGAAACTATCTTTGAAAAATTTCAAATGAACTGCCGATAATATGAGCACAACCCGAGAAAACTGCGAACTTTACGAAACATTTTTTCAAATAAGGCCAATCTTAAATGGTTGCGACTTCAGCCGAGTCCATCTTTAACCCTACTACTGAGACAATGTGTCCCACATTTCTGGCAAGAAGGACTCGCCCATTTTCACATTTATAACCAATCTTTGTTTTGTAGTGCTTGGAAAACTTCTAACAGAGGTGTCGATGTTCTTTCTAATTCTTTGAGAAGACAATGATATTGTCATTGAGTGTGCACACAAATGATCAGTACTCTCAATTTTTTTTTCCATCATATGGTTGAATATTGCCGGTGCATTTGTAAGGCCAAATGGCATAGCTAAATATTCATACAAGCCAAAAGTCGTCTTGAAAGCTGTCTGCAAGAGAAATGCGATTTGATGATATCCACTCTTCAGATTGATTTGGCTAAAACAATTAGATCCTTGAAGTCTGTCGAGTATATCATCGATCCTTGTGATAGAGAATGTGTTTCTATGGTGATTTTATTGAGAGCTCTATAGTCAATGCACATTCTCCAAGATCCATCTTTCTTTAATACTAATAGCATTAGTGAATAGAAAGGTGAAGTGCTAGGTTGAATAAGACCCTTTTGTAGAAGCTCTTTTATCTGTTCATTATCTCTTCATTTTGAGACCGGCTCACTCGATAAGGTGGTCAGTTTGGTGGTGTATTACCGGGAATCAAATCAATGTTATGATCTTTTGAAGGTGCAAGAGGTAACTCTTCTGGTAAGCCTTTAAGGGAACAATCATTCTAAGCTTGTATAAATTCTTTTTGTTCCTTGTCGAGGTGAGACATATTTGACCTTTGATCATCATTCAATTATTTCAAGAAGAATGAATAAACAAAAATCCTAGATCCATTAATCTAGAAACGGTCAAAGCCAATTCGAGTGGACTAACTTGCCCTTCAATTTATCATGTACAATCTCTTTGCCCTTCTCAGTCTTCAAGATGGATTTCCTTGCCCTCTAATCAACCATGGCATTGTTCTTGGGAACCAAGGGATTCCTTGGAGGACGTCACACCCTTCCAAAGGCATGATGTAAAAGTATTCACGCCTTAAGTACCCCTTACAATGCAAACATAGTTTTTCAAGGGCAGGTGTAGTGACAACATCCCATCTGGACGCCACTAGAACAACCTCGACTAGTGACCCCATTTCCTTAGGCGTAAATCCCAATCGAGCCGCCGATTTGGTTGAAGTAAAGTTGGCCTTGGCTCCTCTATCAAGAAAAATAAGGTCTTCTAAGTCTTGCATTTTCCCCATGCTCTGCAAAGTTCGGTACTTTTGTTCATATGATGAGTGTTGGTAGTCCCCACAAAATTTGATATTAATCATGCTTTTATCCTTCCTTTCCTTCTACACTCGGTTGTTGATCTGTAACTTTGTGGCTTATCTTTTGGTGGTTCTTTGGTTCATCTTCTGTTCAAGAGTTTTGTCTAGTCTTTGTGCAAGCACACGTTCTGCTTTTTTGCACTCGTCTATCCTTTTGGATTTCCTCTAGACCTAAGAGGAGAAGCAATGGCCTCACATCATCTCGAGTAAATCTCATCAATTGAGTAATTCTTCAAGAGCTTCACAAGTCTTATGTCTCTAGAGTACTTGAGTAATCTTTTCACACGTGTTAACTTGCTGTTTACGTTTGTACTCCGCTCTGGCGAACTTTTTTGCCAAGTATCTATCAAAATCTTCATTCTTTTCTTCAGTTCCCGTGCCGGATTTCAAATTTTCTTTGCACACCAAGGTGTGTTATATCTGTCAGATTCTCTGAGAGAACCCTTGAGTAATATGCACTTCTTATGGATTATGCTTTACAAGATGGAGCGATGAAGATGGGAGCACACCCGATGTGCGATGTACGAAGGGTGGGAGTGGCTAATAAGTCTAAGTGTGTGTTGTAAAAAGGATCAAATCCTCCGTAGAAGAAGATTTTTTTGAGCTCTATACTAGCCTCTGTAGTAAGTGGCTCGAGAGTTGTCTAGATAGGAGGTGATACATCGGAAAATGTCAATTTCCGGAATTCAACCTCCTTCATTGGCTGTTTATCCATCAAGTAGTCTCATTAAAGACAACATCACTGTTGCGGATCACTGATCGACTTTTCGGATGCCATAAACAATAGCCAAATTGACCATCTACACCATAGCCAATGAACATGCATTTCCTGAACTTAGGATCTAGCTTAGCACACAACTCCTTGGGTACATGTGCATAAGATTCACAACCAAATGTGCAAAGTTTTTCATAAGACAAGTTATGTCCTGACCATAACTCCAAAGGTACACAAAACTATAATGAAGCATGTGGTGATCTATTGATCAAGTACACGGCTCTGTATAAACCCAAAAGGCTTGCAGTAAATTAGCCTGTGATAGCTTAGACATAATCCACTCTTGGATGGTCCTATTCATTCATTCCGCAACACCATTTTGTGCAAGGGTATAACGAGTTGTAAACTCACGCTTAATTCTCCTACTTGAGCAAAAGTCTGCAAACTCTTTGGAGACATATTCTCCACCATTTTCTGATTGCAAAGCTTTCAACTTATGTTTAGACTAAGTTCCAAACTAGATAAGAACTTTTTGAACCAAGAAAAGGTCTCATCTTTAGACTTCATGGCATAGACCCAAAACATGCCGTGTTGCATTGTCAATGAATGTAACATAATAAGATGCACCACCATGGGATTTAGAAGACATAGGCCCACATAAAGCACTGTGAACAATCTCTAAGGGTTTTATTTCTTTGTCAAAATAATGTGTATGATGTGTCTGTGTTTGCTTTCCATATTGATAGTGCTCACAAAAGGGAAAATAAAAAAAATGACAAAGACGGTAAGTAGCCCAAAGGAGAGAATGTCTCCATTCCCTTCTTTGACATATGTCCTAACCGGCTATGCCACAAAGCAATGGTTGGCAACTCGATTACAGAATGAACATTATTATTATCAGATACATAAAGAGGATAAAGTGAACCAACTTTAGAACCACGAGTTATAATAAGATGACCCTTTGCAACACGCCAAGACTGCTGACGAAAAGTGACTTTGTAACCCAAGTCATCAAGATGTCCAACCGAAATTAGATTGCATGTCAAGGCTGGAACATGATGCACATTATGGATGATAAACTTCACTCCCTTTGCCATAACCATGGCAATATCACCTACGCCAACAATGTCATGAGCAACTGTCACCAAGTGTAATAGAGCCAATGGTTTCCTCATATGTAGTACACCAATGCCTATGAGGTGTGACATGCAATGAAGAAACCGAATCAAGAATCCATGTATGGGATACTTCACCACTAACAAGGAGTTCAGCTGGCATAGAACTCGTCAAAGATAGAGTTTCTTATGCATCAGAAAAGACATCATTATTTTCAGTCAACGTATTAATGTCTTGCGCATCATTGTCATCCTGAACTATGTTCAGTTCTTCAATCTTAACTGAACTCTTTGGTTTCTCCTCTCTATCCTCATGATCTTTGCTTTTACCTTTGCCCTTCTCTTTGTCATGCTTCCAAGCATAACAATCCTTCTTTATGTGACCAAACTTATCACAATAATGGCATTGAACATTGCGGAGACCATGAGACTTTGATCCATCCTTTGATGCATATCTATTGTCCTCTTTCTTGGACTCACGTTGTGAAGAATGGCCCTTACGTTGCTTATCATCCCTTTGCACATAATGAGCTTTGCCATGATGTGAGCTAGTTACGGACTTCTGACACATCTCCTCTAACAAAAGTGCACTAGTAACATCATCATAGTTTAGCGTACCACTAGGAGAAGAGTTACTAACAGCACTGTAAAAGATATCCCAAGAGGATGGCAGTGAACAAAGAAAAAATATCTCTTTCATCTCATCATCAATGGTCATGCATTGTGCACAAATTTTGACAAAAAGAGAATTAAAATCATTGATATGGCTGGAAATACTAGCTGACTCCTTCATACGAAGGTTGAAAAGTTTTCATATTGGGAAAACCTTATTACTAGCTGTATCCTTTTCGTAAGTGTCGCATAATTTTTGCCATAAAGCATGAGCAGTCTCGCATTCCAACACTAAAAAGTACACTGACTCACCAAGCTGCAGTCTAATCGTAGACCTACATAGCTTATCAAGCTCCTCCCACTAAAACTGAGTCATGTGCATATCTTTAATTCTAGCCGCATAGACAATAGATAACGTTTTCTTCTTTTGGACAAGAACATCATGCATTCCCCATGCATTTAGTTCTTCCAAAGCTGAAAATTACTGCCATCAAACTTCTTTATGTCATAAATGTCATGATCTTTGCTAGTAGACATAGTGACAAAACTACCAAAAGATTCTGGAAAATTTTTCGCAGAGTCTCCTTTGTATTTGGGACTATGTCAACCAAAATACGAGACAAAATGACCAGGTATGTCACTCACAAAGAATAAAAGAGAGAAATGCCTCTCAAAGCACAGTATATAGAGACCAACTGATGTGCATAAACTATCAAACTGACCATAGACCGCTAACTCGATGTTAAAAGCACCTATACCACTCTATACATGTCATATGGCGAGGCCTTCTAAGGGATTCTCCAGCTACCTGTATCACCGAAGGTATCTCCACATTTGAGAATACCCGAGTTCAATGAAAACCTCCGGCTATCGACCCTCACCAATGTAGGTTATGCAGCAAAACGTGTAGCGAAGTCTCAAAACTAGCTATCATCCGGACCAAGTCTCATAAATGGCTAGGACTGTTGTACTAGCCAAAACATGGCTCTACAAAAGTATACACTGGCAGTATCCATCCATATTGAATCTGCTTATGAATATCCTTAGAATCTCTTGGATCAAACACCATCGAGATCACATAACATTGATGGGCTCCGCAATATACTAGAGCTTCACCTGAAGCATAGTGCAACACCCACATCCCGTAAACTATTGGCAACTTAAGCTCGTTACGAGAAAGCATTAAAGAAATCTAACTCCCTTTTACTGGCAGCCAAGACATCACTGACAAAAGCATCAATAGGAATAGCATCCAAATCTAGCCCCATCTGGCACATTATCCAAGCAAACGAGAAACCCTGTGCACTTTATGCAATATCAAGGATGATTTAGCATCATCACCCCCTCTACCTTCATAGCCATCACAAAAAACCTTGGGAGTTTCTCGACCTATTTCATCAGACAAATTTTCACCTGTTGGGGTTTCAGCTTGATCTTGAAAAACAGCTTTATCATGTAGATATTCATCCATAACATCCTCACGAAAACCACCTTAGAAGTCTCAACATTAATCAAAATTGTAGGGGTTATCTCCTCATGCAGCCCACATACAAGCATAGATGTAAAATCCCTATCTATAATCTGTTCACAATCAGCATGATCCGAGCAATCTTCATACTCATCCATATCATCCTCTGCTTTATCATCTGCACTTACCAATACATTATAGAACTGTAAAGGCTCATCTGGCACCCCCTCTGAAGAGGTATACACATCAGAAAGCTCTTCTATATTCCCATAAACATCTCCTTCAGATCTAGACAGAAATTCACTAATTATAGCATCCTCTTCTGTGATGACAGCATCATCTGCAAGCATATTGTTAGTAGCAATCATAGGATCATTGACATCCTCAGGCTCATCCTGTGCTAGGTCCACAATCTTAGTCACTTCATTAGCTACTGTGTATTTATTTATGAAATCATCTGTAGCAAACATGTTGTCCTGCTCGCCTATAGTGCTGATATTTTTAGAAATATCCTGTAGAGGCTCATATACTTGATGAAATCCTTCATAATAATCCATGTCAAGGTCAACAGCTTGTGAACCACTTTTTGTACAGTCTATGTCTTCACTAGAACCATTATTAGAGGTAGCGTCCATGCAAGCAATCATTGAAAAAAATTAATATAAGCTTGTTTCAGCATTAAATTCATTGTTTATCTTTTCTTTGTTGCTCAAATTATGCTCCTCTGAAATTGAATCTGCTACTTTTAACTCCGCATTTTCTTTGGCTTTGCTTGTTGCAGAGATATGCTCCAAAAATTCATCATAGTTGAGGATCTGCATCTGATCCCCTTCGCCTTTACTGAAGACAACCTTACTTCGTTCAGTAATCTCCTTAATTTCCCGATCTAGAATCCTTGAGCTTTCGTAAATAAATTCCTCTACAAAATACTCCCACCGTGTGGGATATGCTTCTCCCAGTTCTCGAACCTGCTTTTCCAAATCGGAGTTTACAACCTTCTCAAAAGCTGCAATCATCCGATCTTCTGAAACATTTTGGCTGTAACATGCAATAAAACCTTCTGGATCATATCCCTAAAAAGTATAATACTGCTCCCGAACAACATCAAGTGCTAGCTCTACACCATCATTAGTCAGCTTTTTTATCTGCATGGCTTTTTCTTCTTGTAGATACCCTTGAACCAATTCCATCATTTTTGGCAAATCTGTAGCTGCTAGATTTTTATCAAATCCATTGGCACTAAAATCTTCAATAAACTTCTTTAACTATTATGGCATCTCCATCTTTACCTCCCACCCCGGCTCATTTCACGTCGGGTTCACCAAAGATGTCGGGGGATATGTGTTCGAAACATGAGCCGGGCAGGGGCCGGGCCTCTAGCTATGGGAGGTGCAAGAGACTAGATGCCAAACACAAAGCAAAAGACTCTAAAAATACCTTAAATGCTTAAAACTTGACAACCAAAATGGTTTAAGCTGCTAACGATTAGCCAAAGTGGAATTCGATTACAAATGTTTTCCGTTAATGGCACCGATGGAGTTAAGAGAGTTTAATGCTCTCGAATTAGACCAAGACTGTAAAATCTTCACTTACGTCTGTCGTTAGAGCCTTTATAAGCAGATTAAGACGTAAGTATCTAGTAAAATTCCCTACTTGATGTCCTTGTATCTCCCAAATACAGTAGAGAGAGATTATCCTCTCTCCTTTGTACCTTACTACTCCTTTGCGTACTTCCACATCACAATTCATGCCACTAGCTTTTAGGATGCAAATGCTCCAATGCTCCCACAGGATTTCAGGATGCAAATGTAAGCAACTGTATTAAAGGAAATCCCCTCTTTTTGCATCCATCCCAAATAGCTCAATGCTTCATGACCAAGCCCACTCTTAGCATATGCACCAATAAGTGCATTCCATGTGACAACATTCCTTACTAGGAGCTCATCAAACAGTTTTCTGGCTTTTGTGAGTGCACCACATTTTGCATACATGGTAAGTAATGCATTTCCAAGAGAAATTTTCTCTTCAAGCAACCCCTTATCAAGAATGTCAGCATGTATTTTGGTGCACATCTGTAGGTCCTTTTGTTTGCTACAAGACTTGATAATGTCGAAAAGAGCTCGAAGGTCTTCAGTTGTCCCTCTGTACTTCAATCTGCTTTTACCCGATCCTCCTTCCACGGAAGGTGGGCTTCGCTCGTTTCTTAGCCTTGATGGCTCCTAAAGCACTTGCTGCTCCCGCATATCAAAACCTGAATAAAGCTCAAAAATTCCCAGATGGCACTCTGGCCGAGCCGACTAGACTGGCACGGAACCGGCCCGCGGTGAATCTTTGACGGCCGGTATCTTGGCAATCGGAACTCCGATCGTTGAACTGAAAAGACCAACACGCTCCACAAAGTTAGCACTTCAGGCCCGTGCATTCATTTCATTTCTGTCACCTCGGCTACAGTTGTCCAATCCGGTACGGATCTGCAATCGACTCAAACTTCAATATGCCATAACTTCTTCATCGGAGCTCCAATCTCGACGAGCCGTAAAGACAGGCCGGTAGAGCACTTCAAGCACTGCACTTTTAGTCCCATCTGTGCTCACTTCAAGCATAATCATTTTTGGCATCATTAAGGTATCTGTTGGTCCTTTTAAGCCGCATCTGGCATACATTAATCATTAAACTTGGCCTGTTAACAAGCCCTCATCACTGACCATTAATCAAGTAGGCTTTCAATAAGCTTGATCTTCATCTTCTTGGCATATTTCTTAGCATGGGAGCGGAGCTGCACGACATCCACCCCCTTTGAACCTGCACAGCCTCCAGTCTGTGCCAACTGCACTTCAATCTGCATATACTACATGTACATTAAGCTCTTTTCCATCATCAGACTCACGTAACTGGTAAAAATATGAAAAATGAAATAAGTCTTATACTCTATCATCAATGTTCTAGCTTAATCATTAGGTAGCTGTCCATCAAAAATCTATGAACTGTATCTGCCGTATCTTCAAAGCATTCAATCATGGATAACTTGTTTAGTGAACCCCGCGAGACTCAAGTGCTCCAGTTAATGATTCACATAGCTTGACCATTAAGCTCTCTTTAAGGAACCCTGTCCAGCTCAAGTATGCCTTACTCTGTCTGCACACGGAATGGCTGTCAAGTCCTTTACTTCAAGTTCTAGTAGCAGAACCAACTCAAAAGATGTGAAGATACTTCATCAATTATCCAAATAAGACAACTGGAATCCAGCCATGTAATCTTATTGAATGCATAACCAAACACTCTTCTGACTTAGCATCATCTAGAAACCAAAATATCGTGTCAACTTGCTATACCAGACATCTTGCATCCTCAACATTTACAACTTGCACTTTAGTAACCCCCAGGATCAAGTGGGATAATAAGGAATTTCCCACTCACTAGAGAATCATAATAGCCACATAAGCATACATTTCCAGTATCAATCAACATCACGCATTTCTGGTTCAAATATGCTACCCTTGGTTCAAATAGCATGCAATTACTATGCATACTGATCAGTATCCATCCATATTGAATCTTCTTATGAATATCCTTAGAATCTCTTGGATCAAACACCATCGAGATCACATAACATTGATGAGCTTCACAATATCCTAGAGCTTCACCTGAAGCATAGTGCAGCACCCACATCCCGTAAACTATTGGCAACTTAAGCTTGTTACTAGAAAGAATTAAAGAAATCTGACTCCCTTTTACTAGCAACCAAGAGATCATTGACATAAGCATCAATAGGAATAGCATCCAAATCCAACCACATCTAGCACATTGTCCAAGCAAATGAAAAACCATGTGCACTTTATGAAATATCAAGGATGATTTAGCATCATCACCCCCTCTAGCTTCATAGCCATCACAAAAAACCTTGGGAATTTCTCGACCTGTATCATCAGACGATTTTTCACTTGTTGGGATTTCTGCTTGATCATGAAAAACAGCTTTATCATGTAGATCTTCATCCACAACATCCTCGGGAAAACCACCCTTAGAAGTCTCAACATTAATCAAAACTGTAGGGGTTATCTCCATATGCAGCCCACGTACAAGCATAGATGTAAAATCCTTGTCTATAATCTGTTCACAATCAGCATGATCGGAGCAATCTTCATACTCATCCATATCATCCTCTGCTTCCTCATCTGCACTTAGCAATACATTATAGAACTATAAAGGCTCATCTGGCACCCCCTCTGAAGAGGTATACGCATCAAAAAGCTCTTCTATACTCCCATAAACATCTCCTTCATATCTAGACATAAATTCACCGATTATAGCATCCTCTTCTATGATAACATCATCTACAAGCATATTGTTAGTAGCATTCATAGGTTCATTGACATCCTCGGCTCATCCTGTGCTGGGTCCACAATCTTAGTCACTTCATTAGCTACTGTGTATTTATTTATGCAATCATCTATAGCAAATATGTTGTCCTGCTCGCCTATAGTGCTGATAGTTTTAGAAATATCCTGAAGAGGCTCATCTACTTGATGAACTCCTTCAGAATAATCCATGTCAAGGTCAACAATTTGTGAACCACTTGCTATACAGTCTATGTCTTCACTGGAACCATTATTAGAGGTAGCGTCCATGCAAGCAGTCTTAGAAAATATTTCATATAAGCCTGTTTCAACATTAAATTCATCGTTTATCTTTTCTTTGTTGCTCAAAATATGTTCCTCTGAAATTGAATCTGCTACTTTTAACTCCGCATTTTCTTTGGATTTGATTCTTGCAGAAATATGCTCCCAAAATTCATCATAGTTGACGATCTGCATGTGATCCCCTTCGCCTTTACTGAAGACAATCCTTGAGATTTCATAAATAAACTCCTCTACAAAATACTCCCACCGTGTGGGATATACTTCTGCCAGTTCTCGAACCTGGTTTTCAAAATCCGAGTTTACAACCTCCTCAAAAAAGGTGCAATCATCTGATGTTCTGGAACATTTTGGCTCTTCATCTCAGCTTCGTAACATGCAATAAAACCTTATGGATCATATCCCTGAAAAATATAAAACTGCTCCCTAACAGCATGAAGTGCTAGCTCTACAGCATCATCAGTCTTCTTTTTTATCTGCATGGCTTTTGCTTCCTGTAGATACCCCTGAACCAATTCCATCATTTTTGGCAAATCTGTAAACTACCAGATTTTGATCAAATCCATTGGCACTGAAATCTTAACTGCTTTAACTATAATGGCGTCGGGTTCACCAAAGATTTCGGGGCATATGTTTTCGAAACATGAGCAGGGCAGGCACCGGGCCTCTGGTTGTGGGAGGTGCGAGAGACCAGATGCCAAACACAAAGCAAAAGACTCTGAAAACACCTTAAATGCTTAAAACTTGACAGCCATAATGGTTTAAGCTGCTAACGATTAGTTGAAGTGGAATTCGATTACAAATGTTTTCCGTTAATGGCAACGATGGAGTTAAGAGAGTTTAATGCTCTCGAATTAGACCAAGCCTATAAAATCTTCACTTACGTCTATCGTTAGAGCCTTTATAAGTAGATTAAGACGTAAGTATCTAGTAAATTCTCTGGTTGATGTCCTTGTATCTCCCAAATACAGTAGAGAGATATTATCCTCTCTCCTTTGTACCCTACTACTCCTTTGCCTACTTCCAGATCACAATTCCTGCCACTAGCAGCAATACTAGGGCAAATCTCCAGCTTATGGATCTTAATCTTCACAAATCCGACCAAGAGTAATGATACATCGCTTTTGTCTGCAATGAGAACATAATATCTCGCTTTTGTCGTGGCTTGAGAGCGATAGAGCGAGCGGCGAGAGCAAGAGAGAGCGGTAGAAGGCCCTCCCCTTTTGCTTCTTACTATCCTTCGTAACCCTTGCCCTGCCTTGCTTCTTCGTATCCTCTTCTTGTTTTGCTATAGCCGGGAACGAGAGATAGAAAAAGAGAGATCGGCTTCCAAGCCGAGGATGACAGAGAGGAAGAGAGATCGGCTTCTCCCTCCGAGCTCTCCTATCTTCCTCCTTCTTGAGCCCTAAAAACCCTCCGTTATCATTTTTCCCTTGCTTCGTTTCTCCAACACAAGAGCGAGAGGAAGTGCCTAGCCAAGGACGATAGAGAAAAAGAGAGATCGGCTCCTTTCCTTGCTTCTCCAAGCCAAGGACGAGAGAGAGGAAGAGAGATCGGCTTCCAAGCCGAGGATGACAGAGAGGAAGAGAGATCGGCTTTCGAGCCGAGGACGAGAGAGAGGAAGAGAGAGATTTCCTTTGATTCTCCCCGCGCTGCCTTCTTTGATGCCTCGCTATATTTGCCTAAGCCCATCAGTCATGGCGCCGTGACTCATGTGGCGCATGAATCTCTTTGATGATGTGGCAAGCCTGGATGGTGATAGCACGAAATTTGCCAACATCACTTCCGAATAGCATCGCGCCGCCGTGCTGAGCAACTTTTGTTGCTTGGCCATGCGCATCCGATGCTCGTCAGATCCAACACGAGCTGGTTTTCTCCTGGCTGTGCTCATCCCGTTTTCTGAATGCCATGGCCTCCCATTATTTTTTTCACACCACCCTTTTAAAATAGGGTGGCCATTGAACCTCATGTGGGCGGCCACTTAAGTTGCCTTGGGCGGTCATTGGCCCTTGGGCACCACACTTAGCATACATGTCCACTAAAGCCTTCCCAAGAACGATATCTTCTTGTAATAGTCCACTTCTCCCAATCTCTGCATGTATCTCATCACCTTTCTCAACTACTACAATGCTCCCACAGGCTTTTAGGATGCAAATGTAAGTAACTGTTTTAGGGGAAATCCCCTCTTTTTGCATCCATCCAAAATAGCTCAATGCTTCATGACCAAGCCCACTCTGAGCATATGCACCAATAAGTGCATTCCATCTGACAACATTCCTTGCTGGGAGCTCATCAAACAATTTGCTGGCTTTTGTGAGTGCACCACATTTTGCATACATTTTAAGTAATGCATTTCCAAGCGAAATTTCCTCTTCAAGCAACCCCCTATCAAGAATGTCATCATGTATTTTGGTGCACATCTGTAGGTCCTTTTGTTTGCTACAAGACTTGATAATGTCGAAAAGAGCTCGAAGGTCTTCAGTTGTCCCTCCGTACTTCAATCTGCCTTTACCCGATCCTCCTTCCACGCAAGGTGGGCTTCGCTCATTTCTTAGCCTTGATGGCTCTCAAAGCACTTGCTGCTCCCGCATATCAAAACCTGAATAAAGCTCAAAAATTACCAGATGGCACTCCGGCCAAGCCGACTAGACTGGCACGGAACCGTGGCACGGAACTGGCCCCAGGTGAATCTTTAACGGTCAGTATCTTGGCAGCCGGAACTCTGATCGCTGATCTGAAAAGACCAACACGCTCCACAAAGTAAGCACTTTAGGCCCGTGCATTCATTTCATTTCTGTCACCTTAGCTGTAGTTGTCCAATCCGGGATGGATCTGCAATCGACTCAAACTTCAATGTGCCATAACTTCTTCACCGTAGCTCCAATCGACGAGCCGTAAAGATAGGCCGGTAGAGCACTTCAAGCAATCCACTTTTAGTCCCATCTGTGATCACTTCAAGCATAATCATTTTTGGCATCATTAAGGTATGTGTTGGTCCTTTTACGACGCATCTGGCATACATTAATCATTAAACTTGGCCTGCTAACAAGCCCTCATCACTGACCATTAATCAAGTAGGCTTTCAATAAGCTTGATCTTCATCTCCTTGGCATATTTTTTAGCATGGGAGCGGAGCTGCACGATAGCGGGGAGTCAAACTGCTCTCAAAGGAGCTCAAACATTGTCAAAAGTGCCAACATATGCATGTACGCATAGAAAACTGCTCCCACTGGAACCAAAATATCGCAAGCACTGAAACTTGTAGCTTGTGAGTTGATGCCGATGCCATAGCCAAAGCCAAGATCTAGGTCGAGAAGCATAGAGAAAGATAACCAAGCCGCTCTATGTACCTATAATGGCTATAGAGGCTCTGCAACACAAACTACCAAAAGAGGGTTGAAAAATGCAGTTGCTGAATCGTAGCTCGATTGAGATTTTTGATGGAATGAATAGCTCTGAAAGTGGAATAAAACTCTAGGACACCTGAGGGAAATACTTTTGGAATGCTAAATTTTCCGATGCCGAAATCGAAACCTCGTTATGGAAAAAAAGTTAGAGAGATTAATGATGGGAGCCTAACTCTGAAGTCAACTCCTATAGAGGAAGTTTGGTTAGACAATCTACCTCCTCATATGGACCTGGATGTACAATCCTTGTATGGGAACTTCATACTGAAGCTTCGGGAATGTCTAAACCGTTGACTTTGAAAACATTACCCTCTTACTTGGGAGATATCCATAGTGTGTAAAACCACTCAGATAAAGAGAGCGGAACAGACCTTAGAAGTAGACAACATCCATTCAATCATGTCTACACCCATCCAATGCATTCTTACTTTACGAGAATTGTTAAAAATTAGACCATATTTATGGATTGATCTACCAAAAACTCTAGAGAAGGTGGGGATAACAAGGCTAATCGCAAAAAAATTGGAAAAAATGAAACACGAATTGGATAACAAAGAGATTCGATCTATTCCAATGAACAAAGTCAAAGAATACTACCAAGGGAAAGAAGAAAACACAATCCTTCGAGTGAGATGTAATGACATAGAAACCATGGCAATACTAGATAGTGGGTGTAGAAGGCGAAAAAGGTCCCAACATGCAAGAACTATCTCCTAGAAAGCTGACCAGTGGATGAGTCACACATCAGTAATTACGACGTCAGTTACTACAATAACTTCTAGAAGGCTATAAATTGCACCCATTACATTGTAATCGGGCTTCTTGGTTTTTACTTCTTAGTTCTCTTGGTTTTAGCTTTCCAAGTATTTCTTGAGTTACAATCTCTTCGCCTATAACTTCACCTTGTAATCATTACTGCTGCTGTAATCATTTGAGCTTCAATCCGTTATACTTTGTACTGGTTGTTCCGAAACTATGAATTTGAAACTACAAACACTTTTCCAATTGTCCAGTCTATCTCTCATTTTAATATACCATTACAGTTCAAATAACTATTTCAGTCCAGATTCTAGTCTCTATTTCAGTTTCACTGATTGAACTCATAACTTACCAATAGCTCTAAATTCTAACATTGGAACCAACTATTTCAAGAGATCAGCTCCAATTCCATTTTGGCGATCATGGTGGTTAGAGCTGCTTGCTTGTTGACCAGAAAACTCTTCTCCGAGTTATAATTTTTAGTTGTAGGGATGGCGCCCAAAACTAGTCGTGGTCGTAAACCATCACACCGCATTGACCCTGTTCCTGAGAAACCAAAAGGAAACTCTGATCCTAAGGACCCGGTGACTAAGACTAAGGCTAGGGAGGAGCACAGTCATGATGATGAGACCAAGGACTCTCAGCACTCAAGTCAGTCCAGAAGGAGAAGGGCTGAGAGGGAAGAACGCAAGGCCAAGAGTTCTCAGACCACACATAGGGATAGTGGGACCAAAGGCAACAAGGGTAGTCGTCATAGCTCTAGTAGAAAGCCAAAGAAGAGACCGGTACTCAGACTGACAAAGAGATTAATTGGGATGCTGATACTGACTCATTACAACAAGTCCTGAAGACGGAGTCAGTCTCCTAAGGTCAAAAGAGGCAGAGACGATACTGACTGGCATGATTATATCTCTTCATTGAAAATTTCTTTCCCAGTGTTCAAAGGTGGGAAGAAAGATGATCAAGATGTTCATATCTAAGCTTTTCAACAGTATGCTGAGCTGAAAAATATTCATGAATATGGCTGGGATGAATACTCTCCTCAGACACTAAAGGATGTAGCAAGGAAATGGTACTACCATTAGCTAGCTTGCCAACTCGGATCATACAACAAATTGCTCAAATCTTTCAGACTGAAATATTCAAGCAACAGAGGAGATGAAGACATCCTCTGTGGACTGGATAAGATAAAACAAGAAGAATTATCAGTCAGAATTATGTTGAGAAGGTCAAGGAGCTAACCAAGCAGCTACAGGAGCCACCATTAGAAAAGAGCTTAGGGAACAGGAAGTGCCCGCACCAATGAAGAAATTCAATGATTTGGTATAGCGCGCATCCGGAAGCTTGAACAACAGGCAAAGGAGGAGAGGAGTCACAAGAAGAGGAGGTCCAGTAATGGAAGTTCTTCCACTGAGAATTTTGATTCCAATAAGACCTTCAGTAGCTCAGATGAAAAGAGCAAAGACAAATCCAAGAAGGGGTCCTGGTCAAGGAAGATTGACAAGATGGCCCGACAGATTGCTAAAATCAGTCAAACTAGGCAACCAATTAGAAGAATAGAAACTTGATGTTCAAAGTGTAAATCTAAAGATCATGTTTCCAATGAATGTCCATAGTGTACCTATTACAAAGCATATGGTCATTTATGGAACAATTGTGGCATTCTCATTCATCACTTCAAGAAGAGAAAAGATTTTTCTGTAGTACTGGCATTTATCAATGCTGAACCACTTAGAGTGGAGACTACCAATGTACCCCAAGAAGAGAAATCAGGTACCAGTGGTACTAGTACTAGGCGCGGCAAGTACCAAGGGGTATTGGCCGGGGTTGGCCGGGGTCATGGTAATTTCTAGAACCGAAGTCTAAATTGTGGCAAGTATGGGCATTTTGCGGCTCAGTGTCCAAAAACACCTACTACTGCATCTACTGAGGTGAAGGCTCCAGAGCGAGTTCCTATACAAGCAGTTACACACAGCAAAGAGGTGGTCATTGAGGAAATTCCAGATGAGCCGGCAAAACTAGTCAGTCTTAAAAGTAGAAAATGGGCTCAACAGAGAGAGGTGTGGAAGGCAAAGGGTAAAGGAAAGGTAGTTGATGAATGGCAGGAGTAGAGAGGACTGGCGGCAAAGATCACAAAAGATTTAGCCAAGAAGCTACCAGAGCACCCAGGAAGTTTTGATGCTCGAGTCATTCGAAAGATACCAGCCCCATCTTCTGAGAAAGCACAACCAGATCAGTCAGGGTCTGGGATTCCTGAGACTATGTTGGCTGCAGTATAGGGGCTGATGGAGGAAATAGGGAGCATTAAATCAGATATAATTGCAACAGAAAACACTCAAACAAACACTAAAGGCACCAAAAAAGAGGAATGGTACTGTCCAGATACTTCTGATTCTTCAAGTTTTGATAATGACTCTGATTAAGAGAAGGAAGAAATTAATGTCAAGATTTGTGACAAAATTCAAAAACTCACAATTGAACTAGATGTTGAGGCGGTCCGGGGCGGGCAACAAGAAGAGCAACCTCTAGACGCCCTTCAAGGCTCCCGTGCTGCTCAATGGGGCTGGGGCACAACACAACACAAACCAAAACAACAAACCCACAGCCAAATCCCAACTACACAAGGGGCACCACCTAGTTTAAGAGCGAACTAGGACGCAAAAGAGGAGAATCGTTAGAGCAACCCACAAACAAGCAAGGAATTTACACTAACCCTAATACCAATGGAACACTCTCACACACTAAAACACGAGAGAGAGAGAGAGAGAGAGAGAGAGAGAGAGAGAGAGAGAGATGGTGTACAACTTAGCTTCAACTTTATATTTTGCACAAAAAGGAACTTAGAGCTTGCGGAATCAAGTGACAAGATTTGGTTATAGCATCACTAGCACATTGTCTTAGGGTTATGGGAGCCCTCTCACCATCCACCCTCTTACAATGGTAGCCAAACAATAGCCAATGAATCACAAGCAACAAAACAACAACCTTCAATGAAACAAGTCACCTTATGAAGCTGAATGAGTTTGCCAAGCCAAATTGGAGGAGAAGCGTGAGCCTTTGGACATGCATTGCACCCAAAACTACCAATTCATTGATGTTGGGGTAGATACAACAATGGTAGGAAGAATATCTTCTACTCGCACTCACTCAAACTAGCTCAAGCTTTTCTATGCACCAAGGTGATGGTGTATAGAAAGCTTACTCTCTCTTTACAACCAAGATAGAACTGGCGTGTGGTACGCTCAATCTAGTGTGCAATGGTATAGTGATGTCTTTTACAAGGAGGAATGGGTTCTATTTATAGGTTTTAGAAGCCTTGATTAGGATTAAGCCTAATCAATTTCATTAGGAAAGATCAAGGATTATGAATTTTTATGAATTTCAAATGAGAATGGGGTCTCTCTTTTCTCTTGAGTCACATGGATGTGGGCTCAAGTAAGAGAATTATTGATGTGGTTAAAGGAGAGAAACTTCCATGGAAGTGAGTGAATTTGGTTTACTTGTGCGGTTGCCTACTCCATATGTTGATAGTGTGGGTGCATTTTTACAAGAGGAGTTAGTTGTTAGTAGTAATAATCACTAGAATTGTTAGTGATACATTTACAATGGGTAGGATGAGTTGATTTGATGAAGGAAGAGGGGTGAATTAAAAGAGAATCATTGAGATGGTGAAGCTTTGAAGAAGCTTGAACTCACCCTTGTGTAGATTGTGGAAAAAATGACCGCTGGTCTTCTTCTTCTTCTTTGCTTCTTTACGCCGCCGCCACGGTTGACCACCACGATGAAAAGAGGATTTGTTGATGAAAATTCCTCAATTTGCAGAAGTTATCATGGTTAAGATGCTGAATTTTATATATTTTTAGGAGAGGTAAATGAAATTGTAACATAGAAGCAATAGAGAGAGACATGGAGAGGGTGTATGTATGTAGAGGTTCATAAAAGAACTATAGGGATGAGAGAGAAGGGTAATGGTGAAGAGGGTGGGAGAAGCCATGGAAATTGCAGGTTTGAGTGAGGGAAGGAGAGGGAGGGATGTGTAAGAGTGAGTAGGTGTGTGGAAGTGTGAGAGAAGACTAAGGGCTACTTGTGAGAAAAGTGGGCAGACTAGGGTCCACTCAAAAAATCATAGCTCACCGCTGGTAGCTCCAAAAATCATGAAAAACTTTGAGGTGATTATTCAGAGCGTGGGCTACATTTTCTCTATTAACCACCGCTCCAAATTCGAAGTGGAGATAGATGCCAAAATTCTCACCAAAAAGCCAGTTTTTATGCCTGCAAAAGTCTTTTAGTGGCCCCCTCCTTTGTTGAATTTGTACAATGCATCCAAGAGTGAGCCCCTCCTTTGTCATGTTATAATACAAAGCATCCAAGTTTCCCTTGACCCATGCATGGAGGAGGATTATTGGTGAATAAAGAAATATATACATGGTGGGACTAGTGTATGGACTATTCATGGACTTTAGCTCAATGAGCACATGGTGTTGGAATAATGAGTAAAAATAATAATAAAAATATGGAGGAGTTATGGATATGGAAAGATATTGGAATCATATGATATGGTCCCTCCTTGAATTATTTTGGGTGAAAGAGGAAAAGGTATGCAAGTAAATAATATAATAAACGTAACCAATGAGTAGAAATCAATTTTTTGTTTTCACGAGGGTGAGGGTGAAAATGTTGGAGTGATTTGTATAAAGGAAAACTATGAGGTTAGAGTATGTACATATTGGCAAAAAATATAATTATGGTGTAAGAGGATAAAAGAAGGTGTACATAGGTTTAATAAAACACACACCTAAGTAGAAATATTTAAATAAAATACCAAAATAATTATAAAAAATCCCTATATTTAGGCCATATATACAATGAAATATTTACACACAAAGAGGCCATAATATACTTTTATTTTTTTATTTTTATTTTATTTTTTTGGCTCAACTAGCCCAGTGACTAGCTAGCTGAGGGTTTTTAAGAAGATATGGGAAAAGCCCCCTAACTCACACACGCCTATGTACAGTGAAATGGTAGGGATGGCCATAGCGTTTGGGTGAATTTGGTAGGGTGGAGTAACTTACTATGGCAATTATGGAGAGCCGAAAAACGGCTATCAATGTATTAGAAAAACTTTGCCTGAAGCAGCGAGATTCATTAGACAACAAAGGAAGGCTGAAGCGAAATTCAGAGCAGTTGACTTGGCTGCTATCACAGATGATGAAGTGCCGGCAATCCAGGTAGATTACAAGGTTAGGAAACAGTGGAAGTCTCTATCTGGTGCCATAATAGATGGAGAAGCATGAGTAAATATCATGGGGGCACACCTTTAGCAAAGAATGGGTATCACAAATTTAAAACCAACACCTTTCAAAGTTCAAATGATGGATCGAGTTGTGCAGACAGTTGGGATGATACAAAGTATGCAGATAAGGGTGGGCAAAGAAAAGTTCAAGACTAGTTTCCTAGTACTAGATGTGCAAGGTGCATATGGGATGCTACTGGGGCACCCATGGTTGCGAACAGCACAGGCTGTTCACGACCATGTCAATCAGACTCTGACAATACAAGGTGCCAGTATCAAAATTCAAATTCAAACAAACAACACTAGGAACTGGAGAAAGGAGCTGCGACTAGAAGAGCTTTGCCAGAAGTATATGGTGAAGAAAATTGAGAGGATGATGTTGGCAATGAATATTTTTCCGTAGATCTCAACGCGGTATTATTGGACAAATATCAAGCTGAAAAGCAAAAGAATAAATTTCCATATCAATTCACTGAACTGAACTCTAGAGAACGACCAGTTCAGCTGACTGGAAGGCGGGAAGAACTAGTTGATTCTAGTACACCCGCGGTTTCTGAACAAGCACACTCTGGAGAAGTTACTAAAAATCAGAACAATAATTCAGAGCTCAGAGGACCTTCCTAGGATTTTACTGAGGAGTCAACCAAAAGAAAGGGGGGTGGGCCTAATTGGTTGCTTCCAGATGATCAAGAAATAGAGGAACGGAATCTAGGTTCTGAGAAAAATCCTAGATTGTCAACAAGCATTTGAATCCAGTAATGAAAGAGAAGGTCTCACACATGTTCCACCAGTATAAAGATGTATTTGCATGGGAAGATACTGATCTCAAGGGAGTATATCCAGAGGTATGTCAACATCGCATACTATTAAAGCCAGATGCCATACCAGTGCGGTTGCAACGATACAGAATGAATCCTAATTTTTCTAAGAAGTTCAAGGAAGAGATCGATAACCTTCTGAAGGCTGGGTTCAATAATGAAGTAGCCAGTGGTGACTGATTATTTCCTATTGCGCTGGTGCCCAAGAAGAATGGAAAGCTTAGAGTATATGTGGATTATTGGAAGCTGAATGCTGAGACCATTAAGGATCCATTTCCATTACCATTTACGGACATGCTACTTGATGAAATTGCACGTTATGAGATGTATAGCTTTATGGATGGTTATAGTGGTTATAACCATTTATAGATTGCTCTTGAGGACCGGAGTAAAACCACTTTTATTATTGAGTGGGGAGCATTCATGTATCTGGTTATGCCATTTGGTCTTTGCAATGATCGACCGACTTTGCAACGATGTATGATGGAAATATTCAGTGAATTTCTCCACCAATTCCTTGCCATATTTATTGATGACTTCACTGTATATTCAGCACAAAATAAGCATTTACGTTGTCAGGAAAAGAGGATTTGTTTGAATCCATTCAAATTTGTTTACTTGGTCTAGAAAGGAGAGCTACTGAGACATGTATTGTCCAGGAATGGTATAGAAATGGCCAATGACAAGATTCAGTGTGTTCAACAGGCCAAGGCGCCCTGCAATGCATCAGAACTAAGCTCTTTCTTGGTATATATCAATTTCTATAGAAGATTTGTGCATCAATTTTCTTCCCAGGCATTACCTTTGTATGAGCTCACAAAGAAGAGCATCAAGTTTAATTGGACTGCTGAATGTGAAGAGAACTTTCATAATTTGAAGAATTCCATTATTAGTAATCCAATACTTCAACAACCGAATTGGGATGTCATTTTTCATGTACATGTAGATGCTTCAAGATGTGTGCCTATGGAAGGGAGAATGCAACTTATTTCAGAGGCACATGATGTGGATTCTTGAGGACATTTCTCCACTGATATCACTTACAAGAAAATCTTGCAGGATGGATTGTGGTGGAAAACTTTAATATCCGATGTCAAAATCTTTTGTAAGACATGTGATATATGCCCGAGGATGGGTAGACCCATAGCACTAGATATGACTCCTCTAACCCCCGTCCAACCACTAGGAGTGTTTATGAAACGGGGTCTGGATTTCATGGATCCATTCAAGAAAATTACTCCAAGGAAGAATAAATAAATATTGATGGCCACTAGATATGACTCCTATAACTCTAGTCTAGCCATTGGGAGTGTTTATGAAATGGGGTCTGGATTTCATGGGTCCATTCAAGAAAATTACTCCAAGGAAGAATAAATAAATATTGATGGCCACTTGTTATGTAACCAAATGGGTGGAAGCTAAGGCTCTTCTCGACAACACTGTGAATTCCACTATTGTATTCTTATTTGAAAATATTATATGCCATTATGGATGTCCTCTGGAGATTGTGTCTGATCAAGGAATACACTTTATAAATGATACTATGGACATTCTAATGGAAATGCTCTCAGTAAAGCATCGAAAATCAACACCATATTATCCCAGCTACAATGTGCAAGTAGAGAGCAGTAAAAATTTTGTCAAGACCATTGTCACTAAGATTGTGCAGAAGGAGCCACGCGAGTGGAATCTAAAGCTCCAGACTTCTTTGTGGGCATATAGAACAACCTATAAGGTCACCACTGGATTAACACCATTCGAAATGGTGTATGCAACTGAAGTTGTCGTACCTATCGAATTTGTAATTCCCAGCCTTAGGATGACAGTAGAATATGGATTAGATTTTAACCATAACCTTAAACACAGACTGGAGGAGTTAACACGGCTGGATGAGTTAAGATAGAGGGCTATGCGGGATAAGGAAATTGTTTAGCAAAGAAGGAAACACTAGCATGATAGACGTATCAAAGTTAGGGAGTTTCAGAAAGGAGATTTGGTTCTGCTCTATCAATCTAAATTGGGACCTAAGAAACCAAACTTATAGATAGCTTGGGCTGGTCTATATGAGGTCGACTGGGTGTTTTCCAAGGGCACAATAAGGCTGAAAGATTTAACTGGATTACTGCTACCAGGTGTGTATAATGGGGCCAAGATCAAGCTATATTATTCAGATGACAAAGAGACTTCCAAAGGCTAATGATACTGGTATTCTAGGAACTGAAGGCCAGGAAAATTCAGAATCAGTTATTTTAAGACTTTTTTATGTACAACTAGTACTAGAGCCAGTCAACGGGTCAAACAAGTCTCAGCACGACAAAACCATGTCATTACCAGAATCAGTAAGTGTTAGAGCCAGTATCAATTTTTATGGGAAAAAGGGCCAGTCCGGACTGTCTGTAATAATCATTTCAAAGAACATGGAGAGTATTGGCCAATGCATATATGCCATATCATTGGTGGTGCACAGAACTCTACGAATGGTAACTAGTGGAGCTTTTATGGTGGTGAGAATACGTATAACAGTAAGGTGAGTAGGCATTTTTCCTCATACCTCTCCTGCACAACATCTGCCTGCTGTTACACATTTGCCATCACCAAGCTCCAAAGCCTCTTCCCTACAACCCCAAACTTCTTCATCAAAAGCAAGAGTCAATTGCTATTTGTCTTTACCAGACACACCTAGATACAGATTTGAATATTCGGGTAAGTCTTCTTCTTCTTCCACAGAGTCATCGTCTTTACCTTGTATGGGTAGAAGAAAAATTTCGGAGTAGATGCAGGACATGATAGATCAAACTTCGGCACTTATCACCTCTATCAAAGCTTCTCTACCACTTATTCCCCATAGTAAGATACAACGGTGTGTGTTTACTGAGCAAGAAAATGCGTTTCTATGACTGTGGGATTTGCATGTGGTTGTGCAAGCCACACGAATAGAGTTGGACACAGCTATCATTAGGGAGGTTCTTGATTCCTTTAATGCTGATGACAGCAGCATTGTAGTGTATGGTAGGAAAGTGTCAGCAACTCCGGACGACTTTGCTTATGCTTTTAAGATGCCAAATGAGACAAAGATGATTGTGGACACTATAGAACAGATAAGTGAAGATATGAAGGAAGATGAAGCAGCCAACAAAAAGCATAAGGCCAGTGCACAAGGGGTTCCAGTAGCGGGTCTGAACGTCCCAATTGCTTATCTGTTTGTGGCTGAAGGTGTGAGTCTGAAAAATAACCCCACATATGTCTCAGAGAAACTGTTTTCTATGTTACTAGCAAAGAGATTAGATGCCCCAACTTCAATCAACTTATGTCAGATTCTGTCGCATAATGTGCTTCAGCAGACTACTAAGTTGAAGTCTCAGACTATTTTCAAAGCCTGGTATGTCTGGCAGTTCTATATTGGGCAACTTCTCCTGATGCTCATGACTAGGTACGGATGGCTTGGAGTGAGAAACCCATCTCAACAACTAACAATGTTGATTTATCCTCAGATGAAGAAACCCCACGTACTCAGTTGGCTCTCATTGGATAGAAGAGAAAGGCCACGTAAGTGGAAGCTGGTAGTTCCAAAAGACCGAAAACTACATTGGCCAAGATCAGTGATTTCCTAAAGCAATTAGTAAGTGAAGTCAAAACCGTGTCTACTGAAAAATCTCCAGTAGGCCAGGCAGACCAGTCTCCAGTAAAGATTACTATTGGGACCAGCCAGCAAGCGGGGCAGAACTAGTGCAGACAAAGACCAGCTAGACAGGACCAATGCTGAGCAGTTGGCAGTTCATACTGATAAGGGAAAAGGTCCAGCACCTGCTAGTCCACTTAGAAAAACTCCTATCCCTTTCAGTGAATTGGCTTTAGCCTTAACCAAGAAGGATAGATTACAACAGTTGCAGACTCATCCTCCCACAGGATGATTAGTCCTACACAAACCTGACTTTACCAAATTACCATATATGGCTCCTATTACAATTTATGAGCCAGTTGCCTCTAACCTAGTGACGCTCAATGATGGATTCTAAGTGCTTATCCAGTCATCCTGGAATAGGATTTTCCATGCTTTGGGACAAATGTTGGATGCCTCAGTGTCTACTATGAGGTGACCAAGTCAAAAGATGAGCTGAGGAACAGTGAGCAGCAAGTTAAAATATGAACTGAGGAACTTCAACTCCTTGCTGGCTAGATCTTTCATGTCTCTTGGTATAGTTTGCTACGATGTTAAAACTCTCTTCTTCTTGGGTGTATGTGTGTGGTTGTGTGTGTGTGTGTGCTAATAAAAAGAGGAAAATGGTATAACCTTTTTATCACCCAACTGTGATAGATTGGTTATGCCATTTGCGTCCTAAATAATAGGTCTTGAGTTCAACTCCTCGTCAGCTAGATCTTTAAGGTCTCTTTGGATTGTTCCCTACGATGTTAAGATTGTCTTCTTCTCATGTGTGTGTGTGTGTGTGTGGGTGTGTGTGTGTGCACTAATAAAAAGAGGAAAAGGGTATAACCTTTCTATCACCCCACAGTGGTAGATTGGTTATGCTATTTTCGTTTGGAAAAAAGGTCTTGAGTTCAAATCCTCGTCGGCTAGAACTTTAGGGTCTCTTGGGATAGTTTCCTACGAAGTTAAAGCTCTCTTCCTCTTAGGTGTGTGTGTGTGGGTGTGTGTCTGTGTGTGCTACTAGAAAGAGGAAAATGGTATAACCTTTCTATCACCCATGTGTGGTAGACTGGTTATTCCATTTCCCTCTTGAATAACAAGTCTTGAGTTCAACTCCTCGTCACCTAGATCTTTAAGGTCTCTTGGGATAGTTTCCTACGACGAAAAAATTGTCTTCTTCTTGGGTGTGTGCGCGTGTGCGCTAATAGAAAGAGGAAAATGGTATAACCTTTCTATCACCCAGGTGTGGTAGATTGGTTATGCCATTTCCCTCTTTGAATAACAGGTCTTGAGTTCAAGTCCTCCTCGGCAAGATCTTTAAGGTCTCTTGGGATAGTTTCCTACAACGTTAAAACTCTCTTCTTCTTGGGTGCGTGTGTGTGTGGGTGTGTATGTGTATTAATAGAAATAGGAAAACTGTATAACCTTTCTATCACCCAAGTGTGGTAGATTTGTTATTCCATTTCCCTCTAGAATAACAGGTCTTGAGTTGAACTCCTCGTCGGCTAAATATTTAAGGTCTCTTGGGATAGTTTCCTACGATGTTAAAACTCTCTTCTTCTCGGGTGTGTGTGTGCGCGCTAATAGAAAGAGGAAAATGGTATAACCTTTCTATCACCCAAGGGTGGTAGATTGCTTATGCAATTTCCCTCTTGAATAACAGGTCTTGGTTTCAACTCCTCCTCGTCTAGATCTTTAAGGTCTCCTAGGATAGTTTCATATGACGCTAAAACTCTCTTCTTCTCGGGTGTGTGTGTGTGGGTGTGGTAATCAAAAGAGGAAAATGGTATAACCTTTCTATCACCAAGTGTGGTAGATTGGTTATGCCATTTCCCTCTTGAATAACAGGTCTTAAGTTCAACTCCTCGTCGGCTAGATCTTTAAGGTCTCTTGGGATAGTTTCCTACAACGTTAAAACTCTCTTCTTCTCGAGTGTGTGTGGGGGGGTATGTGTGTGTGCGCTATTAAAATGAGGAGAATTGTATAACCTTTCTATCACCCAACTGTGGTAGATTGGTTATGCCATTTCCCTCTTGAATAACAGGTCTTGAGTTCAACTCCTTGTCGGCTAGATCTTTAAGGTCTCTTGGGATAGTTTCTTACGAGGTTAAAATTCTCTTCTTCTTGGGTGTGGTGTGTGGGTGTGTGTGTGTGCGCTAATAAAAAGAGGGAAATGGTATAACCTTTGTATTACCCAAGTGTGGTAGATTGGTTATGCCATTTCTCTCTTGAAAATAACAGGTCTTGAGGTTAACTCCTCGTCGGCTAGATCTTTAAGGTCTCTTGGGATAGTTTCCTACGACGTTAAAACTCTCTTCTTCTTCTTTCTCTCTCTCTCTCTCTCTCTCTCTCTCTCTCTCTCTCTCTCTCTCTCGCTCTCGTTTTGCTGGATGCAGAGCTTCGTGGCTCTATCCTTTTGGATGTTGGCTTTTTCTCTCTCTCTCTCTCTCTCTCTCTCTCTCTCTCTCTCTCTCTCTCTCTCTCTATGTGAGTACGTCTGGAGAGAGGCTATTGCATCGCATCTGCTAGAAATACATTATAAAGAAAGGCAGTCAAAGTAAACAAAAAAAGTTATTTGTGTTTCTCGATTTAAGGGAATACCCGCACTGTCTCTCTCTGTGTGTTTACAAGAATACCTGTTCTCTCTTTTCTCTCTCTCTCTCTCTCTCTCTCTCTCTCTCTCTCTCACTAACTCACTCTCTTTCTGCATACTCAGTGTATTGCATCGCTCGTCCATATGCTAGGGTGATGCAAAACTCCTTTTTTTGGGCCATTGGTTTCTTCACTGCCTTTTTTACACCCACTTTATTTTCATTAAAATTAATTTTTTAAAAACTTTCAAACAAGCCAATGAAAACCAGCCAAGTGGATTGCCTCTCCTTTCAAGCTCTCCAAAATCGCTCTTAGATAATCAAGGTAAAAAAAGGATATCATCCATGTCATATTAGATATCATCCTTAGACGTTGTGGCATAAAGTTTAAACACCATAGAGAAAGACATAGATGGAAATTAACACCAATAGGAAACATAAAGAGGTAGAGGCAGGCCCTTGAACAAGAGACCTAGATGGTTGAAGTACATTTTTTTTTAAAAAAAAGCACATGAAGGGAAAAAATAATGCAATATAAGTGTCACGAGAAGGACACAACTTATTACATTAATGTTGATTGCATGAAAAAAAGGGGACATGCAAGTGGTTAGGCCATCCGACAGCTGGCTATACTGCATATGAGAAACAATAGAGGTAAATTGACTAAATTTGAAGGTTTTACACCAAATTACACTAATTTTTAGAAAATTTCGTAGGTTTTCTCACCTTCAAATATAAAATTTAGAGATAAATCTCAGAATTTGTAGGTGGGATTACACTAAACCTAGGTATTTTTAGAGCATTGATCTAGCTATACTGCGGATGTACAATAGTGGTGTCGTTGATAACCGCGTCCCAAGTTTGCATGTTATGCCAAATGTGTGACTTGAAAGAGACACTAGAAGCTAGTCAATATACTGTACAGTTCAACCAAGGTCCAACTGAAAAAACTCTTATCATGCTATCTTGCCACCGCCATCAATGGCTACTAGACGCCATGCACCACAACATGTTAAGCGGTTTGTGACGTGCAATATTTCAATGCACCGCACCTTTTCACGCGCATTTCGACGTGCATATTCTTCGTCGATATATGCGTCGATACATACGTGATAATACACGTGGTAATGTCTGTCGAAAAGCGTGTATTTTTACGTGTATTTCCACGCGTATATCGACGGAAAAAAATTTGAGAAAAAAGATAAAATCCGCACACAGGCGGTCATTTTCGCGTGCGAGCGCGCGCACAGATCTAGCCTTCTTGGAAACCTGCAACGCAGGTATTGTCCCCCCCCCCCCGGCCTCTCTCTCAAGCTACATTGTGTGTGTGTGTGTAAGAGAGAGGGAGGGAGAGAGAGAGAGAGAGAGAGAGAGAGAGAGAGAGAGAGAGAGAGAGAGAGAGAGAGAGAGAGAGAGAGAGAGAGAGAGAGAGAGATAGATTTTATTATCGTCCTCGGAGGTCAAATATGACCTATGGGACCAAAGTTACATGTGATGTAGTATGTGTATGGCTGATGAGTGACTCTCGATGCTCCAAAATTGTAGTGATGAGAGTCGCAATGGAGAGCCCACACTTTGGCTGGGAGAGGAAAGTGTGTAGGTCTAAGTTATGGCTGAAAATGTGAGAGAAGCAAGTTCGGATGTGATCAAAAGCTGAGCACTCTAGTAGTGTGTGGTACTCAGACTCTCGAACTTGTAGTGAGCATAATGTGCACAATCGATTTGACTCTTCTCCATTTCCCCAACGCCCTATCTCGCATCAAAGGAAATGGGAGCTAAGACAAATTGCTGCGATAGTGCGTATCGTGGACAAGGGAATAGTCTCAAGCATATAAGTGTGAGTACGGTTTCCTCTCTCAGCAAAGAACATGGTTTTGTAGTTGGGGGAAATATAGGTGGTGTAATGTATGAAGCGTGACCCACCGGATTTCTCCCAAGCCGTCATACATTGGCGTTGTAGAAAAGCTTCATTCACTTGAGAGTCAATTGAAGCATCATGTAGCAAGTGTAATGCATCCCATCTCCCAAACCACTTCTTTATGTCTTGCATCCATCCCGTGCTCAAGATCTTGCTTTTATACGTCTTTTGAACTTTTTTGCTTGCTTCCCATGAAATTGTAGGAAGTCGATGTGAGGGGTTTTGACGCATCTTTATCATGTACTCCACAACCCTTTCCAGCCCATAACCTCAATTGGAAGAGATCCCAACTCAAGAAGTAGGAGCATATATGGTGTTCGTGTCTTAACTTGGAGAAAGTTTGTAAGAAAACGCTTTTGGACATTCTCAAACTCTTTCCAAGTAGACTTTGAGATGCTCCCGCCCCACACTTCAACTCCATAAAGAAGAACCAGTGTCACCAATGCATCGAAAAGATACTTCTTGAGAACCCAACACTTGATGTTTCCGGCATTACACATGTTCTCAAATGCATAATATGCTCTCTTTCCCGCTTCCAAACGACGCATAGCACATTCATGCCACTTGTGATTGGATGGAACCTCAAGGCCAAGGTACTTAAAGCTGTCAACAACTTCAAGTGTCTTGTTGTTGTACACAATATGGTTGGTTTTCACAAGCATAGCCTTTGTTTTGGATTCATTTACAATCAGCCCACTATGCAAGCAAAAGTTCTCAAGGACAACCATAAGCTTTTGTGCATCTTCTAAAGTGTGTGCTAGAAGCACTACATCATCCGCATACAAAAAAGCATGATTACCGCATTGCAAATAGTGACCTCTTCAATGCCTTCTTCTTGCATAAAGTCAAGTACCATTTGTTCCAATTGATCGATGCATAGACCAAAGAGAGTTGGTGACAATGGACATCCTTGTTTAACCCCAATAGTGCTTACAAATTTTTTTGAAATTTCTCTTCCCATGCGCAATTGACAAATCACCTTCTCATAGATTCGAGAAACCGCAAGCATAAACTCACTTGGCACTTGGAGTTCTTCCATCCTTCTCCACAAATTGTTACGTGGAATCATATCAAAGGCTTTCTTAAAGTCCACAAAACAACAATACAATCGCTTGCCTTTCAACCGACTTTCCTCCATGAGAACACGAAGAGTGACAAGATGATCAATGGTGTTATGGCATCGACGAAAACCCGCTTGTCCCTTTGCACGCTTGTGTGTAGGAAAGAGAGAGAGAGAGAGAGAGAGAGAGAGAGAGAGAGAGAGAGAGAGAGAGAGAGAGAGAGAGAGAGAGGGAAGTAGAGAGATAGAGAGAGTATATATATATATATATATATATATATATATAGAGAGAGAGAGAGAGAGAGAGAGAGAAAGATAGGGAAATAAAGAGAGAGAGAGAGAGAGAGAGAGAGAGAGGGAAAGAGAGCGATAGAGAGTGCGAAAAAGATAGGGAAATAGAGAGAGAGAGAGAGAGAGAGAGAGAGAGAGAGAGGGAAGCAGAGAGAGAAAGAGAGAGAGAGAGAGAGAGAGAGAGAGAGAGAGAGAGAGAGAGATAGGGTACATAGAGAGAGAGATAAATAGATATATATATATATATATATATATATATATAGAGAGAGAGAGAGAGAGAGAGAGAGAGAGAGAGAGAGAGAGTAGATAGAGAAAGTAGTGGTGAAAGAGTTAGCTTGGCTGGCCAATTGTGTGAAAAGGAAAGAAACTCTCTCTCTCTCTCTCTCCCTCTAGAAGAAACTATGGAACTAAAAGAGGCAAAGGGGTTTGGCCTGCTACATGCATTGTCATGTACATCTGGGAGAGCATTTATGTGTCTACCCATATTGGATTTGACCAATAAAGACGAGATTTTGACCCGGTGGTCCTGATCTCTGTACACCTCTGGACCGAGGTGTGCGGAGATCCGGCAAGGCTAGAGAATGCGAGGTAGTTTACATTGTGAGTAGTATATATATTGAAACAACATTCATAAGCATTGTAGATGGCAACGTCATCAACTAACATGGAGGAAAAGATTGCATGCTCGTGCACGCTCTACAAGTATCAAATCCTATGCAAGTGTAGGATATGTAATGAGCATGTGCACAAGTACGGAGAGTTTGCTAGAGAAACCGTACAGAATCTACGATACGACTCCTACGGAATGGGCATTGATTTTTGCGACATAACACCTATATCTGAGAGAGAGAGAGAGAAAAAGGATTATGCGTGAAGGTCTAACCAATCCAGAGCAAGGATGGAAGCAGAGGAGAGCTTACAGACACAAGACAACGGCATGGAGGAGATGCTGGATGCCTTCTTCTAGACAAGCGAGGAGAAGGCTAACGAAGCAGCACCTCAGAAGACGTGCGCCTATCTCCTGAAGACATGTTGAGAAATTTGGCATGTCAACCAATCTATGAAGGCGCCAAAATATCTGTGCTTCGTACTTGTCTATCGTTTTTGAATCTGCAGTCAGTGTACGGGTGTTTAGATGCAAGCGTCACTGCTTTGTTTAGGTACGTAACTTAGAAAAGAGATTTTCCGATTGCAATGGTGACGTGCTTGGGGAGCTTTTAATTTAATGTGGTTTAAATAGGTTGTTGCAGGAGTAACTACTCCCGACTGGCAATGAAATGCCCCCCTCTAGGCCAGACGCAAAGCGGCTATTGACCTTAGTTGGCTTGGACTACAACAAGATTCATGCATGTCCAAATGATTGCATTCTTTTTCGCAATGAATTCGCAGATTGTCTGTCGTGTCCTAAGTGTGGAGCAATGCGCTACAAACAAGATGCGGTTGGCGAGTCACTGCTAGCTAAAGTGTTGCGGCATTTCCCTATTATTCCGAGGATAAAAAGCATGTTTCGTTGTGGTTCCATTGCAAAGTTGATGCGGTGGCATTCTACAAATAGATCCACTGACGCAACATTTAGGGTGCCCGTTGATTCAAAGGCTTGGAGGCACATTGAAGATACCTGGCCACATTTTAAGAGTGAACCACGCAATTTGCGTTTGGACATGGAAATGGATGGAGTCAATCCATTTGGCTTGAGAAGCTCGTCATGGAGCACTTGGCCTGTGTGCCTTGTCAATTACAACCTCCCACTGTGGCTTGCCATCAAGAAGGGTCATTTGATATTATTCTTGATTGTGCCTAGTAAATTCAAGGAAAAAAACATGGATGTGTATATAGCACCACTAGTTAACGAGCTCCAAGAGTTATGGCATGGGATCGACATAGCAGATGCGGTCGAACAAGCAGGACAACAACATGCAAGGATCCATGGACTCCTTATGTGGACTATGCATGATTGGCCAGGATACGGTGAAGCTTCTGGTAATGGTGGATGATTCATAAAATTCTCGCTATTCGCAAGCACTTTGTGTAGTACTAAATCATTCTTTAATATATGCAGGGCTTACAACTTCGGGATACAATGCATGTCCAATTTGCAGGCCATCTTTGGATGTGCGCTATTCTGTCTCGCTTCAAAAGACAATTTATCAAGGCCACCATTGTTATCTTCCAGATGGCATCAGCTTGGTCGCGTCGAATGTCGTCCTATGCATGTACAAGAGTGGCGTCGCCGATGGGAGCAACATGAGGGGCAACCTGCTCCAGGAATGAAACGTTTGTCCATTCTCCATACGTTGCTGTACTGGGGTGATCTACTAATGAACCATTTGATGGATCCAATGCATATATTCAAGAATCTGGGAGAGCTCCTCTGGAAGTCAATCATGGGATAGAAAGACAATCGAGCTTCGTGAGATGATTTGTAGTTAGTTGAAAAGATGCCAGAGGTGTGGCCTTTCACCAATGCAGCGGGCCAAACAAAGCTTCCAAGAGCGCCATGGGTATTGCTAAAAAGTGAGGAATGACAAGTCAAAAGGGTGATTTCAGAGTTTAGAACGACAAGTCAAAAGGGTGATTTCGGATTTCAGAGTTGAGGACGCTTCGACACCTAGGGGTATGGTAGAGGTGGGTACGTCAGCATCTCCGTAGCACATGCATACTCACTGATCTCGGTGATTGTCAGGTGGAGGTGATGGTTGTTGTGGAGGAGGGTCCACAGATGCTTCGACCCCTCCTCACTCACGATCCCCGTCCCACCCAGGCACACCTCTCGACACACCTCTTAGCACACCTCGGACACCTTGGGGGGCACATGATCCTAGTGCCTCCAAGGTCTATATTGTACGGCCAGATGGACAGGTTGACATGGATAGTGTTGGGACTGAGATGAGACAGCGGGTTCGCCAACTCGTGGACCTGCAGTTTTCTAGCACCATCATGATGTCTTGGTCTCATCAAGATCGCAGCAAAATCAATTATATAGTGGAGACCATAGTATCAGCCTGCTCCGGGTTCAGAGGAGTTTCCAAGGAAGTGAATCACGAATGTTGCACGGGACATCGTGAAACATCGTCAAGATGTAGCTCGTCGGGATTTCAGGCAGGGCTCGCTGAATCCTTTGGGCATTTCACACGAGTCATGGCAGCAGATCAGGGAGGATGACGAGACAGCGGACACGAGGTTCAGACAACAGCGTCTTGCTGCGGAGGTACGTAGGATGACCACGGGCACATCTCATCTTGGAAACGGAGGCTTCGACACCTTTCGCTATGAGTTTGTGAGTTTCCAATCCAATCCTAGCTATGGCGTTTTTTTTCAAGAGCGATGAATCATGTATTCTTATTTACTTTGGTTTTTGTATAAATGCAGAATCTTGCAATGCATCGAGCCCCAACACACCAGGAGGAGATATATGGATATCGGAGAGGCATTTATGAAGTATTGAATGATCTTGCTGCCACCGCAGGAGAGCCTGTAGACTGGGAGGCCTTAGAGTCTCGCTGATCAATTGAGGTGAGATGTTTGATCGAGACAAATAATATGTGTGAGTTTACTTAATTAATTAAGTATATGTGAAGAAATATCATACTGATTTTGTGACTTGTCCCTTTATGTGGAGGTTGTGACGCGCGAGTCATCAGTGGATTTCTATATATGTTTTGTGAGACACAGGCACATCTCTGTGTTTCTTTCTTGTATAGACATGGTTATGGTTATTGTTTATTGTTTATGGACATTATGGTTATGGTTATTGTTCTGTTCATGGTTATGTTTAACTTTATGGTTATGGTTATTTTTTTGTTTATGGTTATGGTTTTGATCAATATGGTTATGGTTATGGTTTTAATTTGGTTATGGTTTTGCACAAAGTTTGTTTCATTTCTTCCATCAAGTTGTGCCTTAAATCTCATGTGAGATCCTACATGGATATCATGTAGGAGGCGTATACATATGGTTTTTTTTTTAAAGTTTATGTTAAAACGAAGGCAACTATGTCGAAATTTCTGCGGGAGCACGGTTGATTTTGGTTTTGCTCGCTTTCTTGGGCAGAGGACAGGCAGTCTAGCTGTGGCTGTGTCCATCTTTTCACTGGGAACAGACCAGGCTGCCTGTCCTCTACCCAATTTTTTCTTTTTGATATGGTTGTCGAAATACGCATCGATACAGGCGTCAAAATATGCATCGAAAATAGGTTTGTTCAACATAGATATCGACGCGTATTTTGACTGTTTCATAGGGACAAAGATTTCGACGCAGTTTTCTATGGTTCGCGTCGAAATCTGCGTCGAAGGCACCTGTTTTTGTTGTAGTGCTAGTACCACCTAGTCATGTCCATGAACACAAACTTTCTTCCATCCAACACAAGATTCTTTCATTACTACAACACAAGAGTCTTTGCACTCTAGGACTCTTCTTGCACCTTCACCCTCTACTCTAACGTACATCTTTCACAACTCTGTCACCTTCACTCGACTGCATCCTCTCACCAAACTAAGAAAACAATCAAATCAATTGATTAGATGTCAATAAATTCACAACATTATTACAACCATAAAAATTATCACAAGTACAATATAACCATAAAGATGAGATCACCTTGTCATTAGGAAATTTTGGAGTTCATTTGAAGGGCCTTCTAAGAAAATAGAATTTTTGGCGTTCTCTCTCTAGAAAATAGGTGTGGTACAAGAAAAGGTGTCCTTAGAATAACTGTTCAAAAATGGCAAGCTCCACTTTACTAGCTACCACAAGTTCTTGTCTCGCTTAAGTTCCATGGCAACTTGTGCAACATTGGTTTCTAAGCTACCTCTTAATTCTCTGAGACCTTCTAATTGCAAATATAAGGTTAAAATAAAGCTTTAATAGGTGCCTTGAAGGGACCTCGAGAAGGCTGCTTGATTTGATCATTTGATCCTATGACCTAATCCCTTTAATCATGAAAAGAAAAGGATTTTCATTGCTTGCCATCACATTGTAGGTGTCGTTGTATTGTTATCCGTTGTCAACACCTCAACATCATGCCATATTTCCATCATTTTCCCAAGAGGCAAACGATTAATCTATTTGCGTGTCTGTGGTGTTGCTTTCTCTGCCTGATGCACTGCTTTCTTTGCTAGTGGCACCGCATGCTACAACACATCCCTAGTTTGGTTGATGTTTTTTTAAAAGAAATGACTCTATCCATATGACCCTACCCCTCCCTAGTCTTCTTGCAGCCGGTTTTGTTTTGAAGAAATGACCCGAATTACCCTACCCCTCCCTAGTCTTCTCCCTACCCTCATGACCCTTCACCTCCCTAGTATGTTGCTGCAACCAGTTCGCACCGGCGAGGACTGGTTGCAACAACAAACCAGGGAGGGGAAGGGTCATGAGGGTAGAGTGTTTTTTTTTAAAAAGTATTACTTTGGTCTTCAAGGTGGCGGCGACACCCAGGCTTATCTGTGTGCGTAGTATAAATAAAACACCAAGGCCTATCCTCTCCCAATTCCTCCTCGTACAGTCCCTTGCCCTTTCATGAACCTCCACGTTGGCTCCCTACCTTGAGAATCCGGACACGTGGGCCTTGTTTCCCTTTGGCCCTTCGCCTCGAAAGTAAAACGCAACCTGATCAAATCCCAATGAACCCCAAAACTCCAGCCAGCATGCTGTACTTGACCTGCCACTGTAGCTGCGCAACGTAGACGATTTTATTGAAAAACAAAAACCTGCTGGAACCGTTCCGCACCGGATCGGACTGGTTTTGATAGGTTTCACAAGAGTAGAGACTGAGAGGCTAGCGAGTAGAAAAGGGACGGGAAATAGTTGAAGAGCTGGCCAGTCAGAGGAAGAGTGGGAAGATCTTGCTGTTGAGAACTTGTTGGGGTGTGTGGCCAGGTCCTAGCCTGGGTTGATGCGGATGAGCAACGACTTAAACTGAATCGATGCCCACACATGACCTAGATAGAAGAGTGATGTGGCCAGACCATGGAGGACGTGCCAGAAGTCACCCACCACAAAGCGGACGCAGGCAATGGGGTCGTTAGTGAAAGAGTCCAGCTGAACTTTGACTGGCATGCTTTTGGATTGTTGCATCACCATCGGCAGATTTTTGCCTACCACTACCATCTCATAGGTCTCGCGTGCGCTAGACATGGGGTACTCTCTCACCACTTTTGGCAGCTTGGCTACCATCTCCGATCCAACCTGGCGGCCAATGGCGGCAACTACTAATTTAGCTTCTTCATATTGATGAGGCTCATGAAGATCAGTTAATGCTTCCTCATGCGGCAGTGCAAGGTGTTATAGCAGTGCCGCCATCAGCTTTAGGACCCGTGCAGGAGCTGCTCTAGGGCTTGAGATTAGTCCATGTGCATGAGGCTTCTTGCCATAAAGAGAAGAATTTGGAGAATTCATGGAGGCTGATGATCCCAGTGCTAGCTACGAGCTCATATTGGTAATTATGTGAGTAAAAGATATGAATGTATATATTGGAGATGCGTAGCTAGCTAGAGAATATAGGTAGGTAGATCTACTGCGATTAGCTCTCCTGAGCCTGGCCAAGTTGAAGTTCCACCGCTATTTAAGTATGTTGCATAGTATCCCTTAATTGCTTTGCGAGCCCGCCATATTGTCGTAAAGAGTGTTGTTGCTCAGGGATAAGCATAAAGGGTTAATGTCACCATGCACCTTATTAAAGAGCGTGACATGTCGATCATGGGACTCTTTTGTTTTTTTTCTTGCTTTATAATTTCCCTTGTGGAGCCAGGTGCCATTCGATCAGACGCTGATTTGTAACATCGTATATTGCGCCTTGTACCACCTTCATGATTGCAGGATAAATCATGGCTCCTCATTCTTCACATTGAAGTGAGATTCCAATCATTAGAGAGAATACATTGTGCACAATCAAAGGAAGAGTGGGACGCTCGAGGAAGATGCTTCATCTCGGGAGAGGCAAACCAACCAAACCGCTTCTTGGCTCTTAGATTGATCCAAATGTACATATAAAAAAAGAAAACTTCTCAAAGCAATTCAATAAAATGGTGATGGAGGGGAGGCAACACTATTGTGATCGGTGCTATCATGCATGGTGAAGGCCACCTTGGAGTGGCTTGTTTTTGTCAAGCGTGAAACAAGGGATTTTCAATCGGGTACGCTTGCATCTTGCTGGAGTACTCCACCTAGTGTTTAGGGGGTCACATGGGGACACATTATCTCTCTATATAAGGCGTCGGCATCCTCTCCCTAAATGTCGCACTACCCACAAGACCCCTGCGCCAATACAGGGGTTTACTAGGAGATTGTATCTTTGTTACACCACACCAGGGCTTTCCAAGAACATTTTTTTCAATGAAGGAAAATAAAGACGCATGGTGTCATGCCGTGGCATGTGAATCATGTGAAACTAAATTATCTACCTCACTCTTGATGCTTTTGCTATGTGAGACCAAATGCTATTGTGTACATAGTGTGATATATGCGAAAATAGATGCCACAGTTACAACTTTGTATATACCTTGTGGGGACAGCGAGGCCCTCAACGTGGCACTATGGAATGATTTTTCACATAAATAAATGACTATTTTGCTTTAGAAATGTACAAATTTCAAGTGTATCGAAGTGGCACGCTCGTTTTGCCTAGAAAGTTCAATGGGGGCGATCTCGGCCAAAAATAGCAGGTTTCATGCACGGATCGAAGAGATGCATCCAGAGTGCTTGGCAAGTAGTAAAATGAGTTTCAAGATTAAATTTAAGTCCAATGGTATTTTTCCACGATTTTAGGAATTTTCCCCATCTCGTTTGGGCTTTTTACGGGCAAAAAAGGGTATTTTTGGGCTAAAAATGACAAAAAATGGTCATAAAATGGTAAAAAATGACCCAAAATTGGTAAAAAATGGCTCAAAATGCCATATCACTCACGTTCCGTGAATATGAGAATCAAGGGAGCATTTTAGAACATCAATATAAGCACTACAAGCTCCTCTGTGAAAGGATACAAAGCCTACACCTAAGGTATGCTAGTGCGGTCCCGTCCTGTTTCAACCCTGTATTCGAGGTTGTGAGGCCACCAATTAGGGTTTCCCATCTTCAAATAACCACTTGGTAATGAATAATGAATTTCTGAAGCTTCCATGAAATGGATACGACGGAGAATTGAAGCGTTTGTGTAGGGTTTTTATCAGGGCGAAAGAGCACTGCAACTGTGTAATTGGTAGTGAGGCTACACCAAATCATCACACACACAAGAGTTTTGAGTTGATCTTGGTTCTTTTTCAAAGAGAAGCTTTCATGGCTGGAGTTTTGTTCTTTTTTAGTGTGTTTTTGGCTTCAAATCATCCACGCCTTGCTTGATTTTGCTACGAACTCTCACAGTGAGAGGCTCGGCGCTTTCCTAGCCGCACTCCACACTTCTTGACACACGTTTGGTGAACCCGACGTGAAGTAGGCTATGGTGAGGGTTCAAAAGCTTCATTGAAGGTATCAAAACAAAGGTTTAAAGCTATGGAGCAACAGGAGCAACAGGGGGTTCGTTTTGATCCTCTCACAATGCAAATGTTTCAAGCTTTTGCAGTGTTTATGCAGTAGCAACAAGATGCGGAAAGGAGGGAGCTTTCCTCAACTAAAGCGCTTCAATCTATGGTGAAGAAAATGGACCAATTTAAAGGTAAATATGTAACAAAGTATCTTTGTGGATATGTAAAGGATATGGAGCGTCATCGAGTGCCCGAAGTAGAGATGGTGCAAAGTTTTGAACTAGCTGTGGTTTCCGAGATCAGAGAGCATGTAAGGGGAACTAGAAATGAGCATGGGGCAACTTGGGAAGCATTCAAATTAGCTTTGAAAGAATATTATTTCATGGAAGACTCCAAAAGGGTGAGGACTTTTCTAGAGTGGTAGTTCGGGCAAAAGAGGGACTTTCGCCTACCGAACTGCTAAGGGAATTTGAACGCCACTATGATCAACTTTCAAGGATTGAGAAGATAGAGCTCTTTTTGCAAGCTGCAGACAAAGAGATTCAAGAGAATTTAGAGTTACTGCTTGAGGATAAGGATGCCGAATAGGTCTTAAAGACTAATTGGAATGAGGTCGAAGATGCAATTTCACTGCTAGCCAAGTGACAACGACGAAGAGACAAGATGATCGTCAACCCTACTCAAGCCCCAAGTGTTCTCGAGATTCTCATGAAACCTGTGATTGTGGTTCCAAAGAGTGACAAATCCATCTTCGATGATATTGTTAAGGGAATGCAATAATTGGAGTTAAAGCTTAGAAGACTAGAAGAGAAGGGGCAACCATCAAGTCAATCTATAGTGCAACGATCTCAATTCAAAGAAGGTTTTGTGAATAGATGCATATGGTGTGATAGTACTAACCATGGAAGGAGGGATTGTGAAAGTTTCAAAGATGCATTGACAAAGGAGCTTGTTTTCTTTAAAGATGGCAAAATTCACTTAAGTGAAACAGGTAAGCTCTTGGGTACAAATTTTGGCAAAGGTGGAATGAAGAATCTAGTCGCGCACATGGCTACTAGCCATGCCATCTCAATGGTTGAGGCAACCGCCTATGGGCTGAAGGTGGAGCCTATAAAGCAAAAAGGAGTCAAGGTTGGAGAAGAAGCATCTAATGTGATTGGGAAATGTGGCCATGGGCAATAGAGTCTGCTGTGAAAGGTAAAATGACTAAAGAGGTTTTACATGAAGCTAGAGACTGCATTCATCTAGAAACAGGTTGGAATGACCATGTAGACTCTTTGTCAGTGCATGCAAACATTGCCAAATTTCAGGCCATTGTCAAAGACAAATCTAGGCGTGAGAATGGGGATGAAGGTCCTTCAAAACGAGCGCCGAGGAGTGCGGGAAAAACTGACACAGTGCCTCCTAGATGACCTTCCCCACAATAGATGACTGTCCTCGAAATGCCTATGCAAGAAGCCTCTAAAGAAAAGAAGAAGGATGCAATGAAAGCCAAAGCAAAGGGTCCAGCCTACAAGCTCCAATCTGACATAGAGGTGGCAACAAACCTCAAAAAGGTTTTGGAAGAGAGGATTTTGAACAGTAATCTGGAATTTACGTTGGGTGAGGTCCTTGGAATAGCAAAGAGGGAGTTTCATGAAGAGATAATTGATATCATCAAGAGGAAGCGACAGTCTCTTACTGAATCTATCCATGTATAGGGTGAAGAAGAGACTTTAAATACACAAGGAGTACAGATTTATCATGAGCAAGGTGATCAAACTATCAATGCTACAAGTCTAGGGGAGGAGTAAAACAGGTTCACTTCTTGGATGACGAAGATGACGAAGATGAAGTCGAGACCACTCACAAGAGTTACTACTTGAAGAGTCATTAGGCAAGAGCAACTACTAAGACACTAGTGAAAGTGGGAGACTTAGAAGAGCCATACATTGGGCTGATAGATCATGGGACATAAATTAATCTTATGTCAAAGAGTTTATATCAAAAGGGAAAATGCCCAATTGATATAAATCACGAATGGATGATCCGTGCAGCAAACAACTCATTAGGAGAGTTGTACGGAGCTTGTCCAAATGTAAAGGTGACTATAGGGGATGTGAAAGATTACCAGAATTTCTTTGTACAAGAGATGTCTACATACCCTCTTATCCTTAGGCAGCCATACATCACTGCTACTCACATGGAAACCAAGGTAATGGACGATGGGTTAGCTTATGCTAGGATAAGGAGCAGGGATGGGAAGCGTGCAATACAATTCCTTACTATTTGTGTGGACCATGAAAGGAACCGTGAAAGTCTTAGAGAGCAACCCTTGCCAAAGACAAACAATGAATTCAAGGACTATAGGGATATGAGGGGTTTTGGCCATGTACCATTGTAGAGCGGGATCGCAGTGGTACAAGAAGAGAAAAGTTCTCGCATGATGTATATGCAAAGGAAACGTTTCCTACACGTTTTGTAGGATTAACAGACTATGGATATGTTGCTTTTACAAAGTGTGAGGACTTAAAGCGGGGTGAACGACAACATGTAAATAGTGTGCAAAGAGGTTTGAAGATGAATGGTTTGCTAGAAAATGATGAATGCATTACAGGAGTGTTTGATGAGTATTTGTTCGTGGATACTATGCAAGACTTGGAGTCTTTAGTGGATTGCAATTTGCGTATGGGAAGTGAGGTTGTGGAAGTTTTCTCAATAGAAATGTATAAAGTCATTGAGGATTTCAAAAATGCTAAAGGTGTTGATGTACGAGTGGAGACCAAGTACAAGTCTGTGGCAAAGAAAGTGAAACCAGTGGCATTACCTTTACCAAAAGATTGCACAAATAAAATGGAACAAGCTGCTTTGCAACATAGCCTTTGTGATCCAAGCAAGATTGGACACAAGTTCACACAGGAATCTTTGAAGGAGTTAAAGGTTGGTTGCGAAGATAGTTTGACAAAAGCTGAAAAGATATGCTTTGAAGACATGCTTGCCAAACACGGAAAAGCTTTTGCATTCGAGCCTCATGAGATAGGGTGTGTTGATCCATCCATTGTTGCTCCTATGGTGATATTCACTATCCCTCATGTACCTTGGAACTTGAGGCCTATTCCAGTTTCAAAGTCTCACTTACCAAAACTCATTGATCTGCTTAATGAAAAGATCAAAATGGGTATTTTGGAGCCTTCTTGTGCTCCATATTCAAACAGGTGGTTCACAGTTCCGAAGAAAAATGGTTCTTTAAGCTTTATTCAGGATATGCAGCCTGTAAATAAGGTGACAATCAGAAAATTGGGTACAGGGCCAGTTGTAGATGAATTTGCAGAGGCATTGGCAAGAAGGGCAATATATTCTATGGGAGATTTGTACTCAGGGTATGATCAGTTCCAACTAGCAATGGAAATCAGGGACTTGAATACCATGAGGACACCTTTGGGCCTGGTAAGGATGTGCACCTTACCTCAAGGAGCAAGTAATTCAGTTGCACATATGATGAATGGTATGAACAAAATCCTATGTGACTTCATACCTCAAACTTATACCATGCCTTTCCTTGATGATGTGCCAATCAAAGGATGTGATGTAGGTGATATAGATGTGCCTCTGGACTCGAGGGTGTGCCACAAGTATGTGGCAAACCATATAAATGACTGTGATAAGATCTTATCAAGGTTGGAGGAAGTGAACCTTACCTTGTCTGAGCAAAAGTCAGTGTTTGGTGTGAATGAAGTTCTCATTGTAGGACATATGTGTGGGCCATATGGTAGAAGGTCTTGTCGTGCAAAGATTGATGTAATTCAAAGAATGAAAGAGAAATGCATAAATGCCACTGAGGTTCAATGGTTCTTGGGTGCATGCATGTTTTATGTTATCTGGATTCCGCATTATGCACATGTAGCAGAGCCTTTGTATCAACTTTTGAGAAAGAACCAAAAGTTTCAATGGGAAGAAATGCATACACATGCAATTAGGAAATTAAAGAAGTTGTTGCTAATGTTGCCAACTATGAGGAAAGTAAACTATTATTGTGGAAGACATGTGATTGTAACAATAGATACTAGCCCCACAAGAATTGGATGGGCGCTTGGTCAAGATGATGAAGATGATAAGCGATATGTAGTCAGATTTGGAGAAAAAGTCCTAAGTGCTCGTCAATACAATTATCCACAGGTGAAAAGGGAATTATGGGGAGCACTTATATCCCTGAAATGTGATAAAGAGTATTTGATAGGTGCAAATGTAGTAGTGGAGACTGATTGTCTACCTCTTCTTGGAATGATCACAAGCTCCTCAACTCCTGACATTGCTATGTTGAGATGGATTGCCTACATAAAGTCCTTAAATCCGGAATTTAAGCATATTGTAGGAAAAGACAATCTGGTCACGGATATGCTTTCAAGAGCAAGGTTGTCGAGGGCGATGATGTAGGCACAAGGTTCTACAATATCTCTCATGCCAAGGGTGATCATGTTTTCCTGTCAAATGCACTCGCGTCATTTACAGAGGACCTATATCAAGGTGACTGGTTGCTCATTGGACGATATCTGAGCACTTTGACAAGGCAAGACGGGTTAATAGATCAAGAGTTCAAAAGAATACGCATATAAGCCTATGGATACTTTTTAAAATATGGATACTTGTGGAAACATCCAAAACAAAGAAATGGGATGCCGTTGAGAGTTGTGAATGATAAGGATGCTCAAAATGAGCTTATGAAAAAGTTTTATGAGAGTCTTTATGCTGGACATAGAGGTGTATGTGCTACCTTTAATAAAATGAAAGAGAGGTATTGGTGGAAAGGTATGTATAAAGATGTTCTCACTTTGTGGAGTCTTGTGAGACCTGCCAAATGTATTCAAATGTACGTCATCATGATGGGTTGCACCCTACTTACCCATTATCCATGCATCACAAGTGGGTACTAGATTTGATTACAATGCCATTGGGCTTATGGCAAATGAGATACATAGTGCTTGCACGATAAGACTTGACCAACCAAGTTGAAGGTCGTGCTTTAAGAACGAAAAGCACAGAAGGGATATGTAAGTTCCTCTTGGATGATGTAATTAGTCGTTATGGCTGTATTGGGAAAATAACAGCGGACAGGGGTGAGTTGGATGTTGACAAAGCAAGGGATTTTTTCTCTAGATTGGGCATTAAACTCGCTCTCACTATTGCATACAGTCCTGAAGGGAATGGTAAATCAGAACATGGGCATCTTCCTATCATCAAAGCTTTGACTAAGGCTTGCAGAGGTAAAATGGGAGAGTGGCTAAGGTTATTGCCTTATGCTTTATTAGGCTGATTATACAACTCATAGCTCAGTTCCTGGTTATATGCCTTTTGAGTTGATTTATGGTCAGAAACCTATAATGCCAATTGAGTATGTAATTCCCACATAGAACCTTCAAAAGCTATGTGTGGCACATGCCGGAGGATGTACAGGTTAAGAAGGGGGTGGATGTTGTGCCGTGGCACGTGAATCATGTGAAACTAAATTATCTACCTGACTCTTAATGCTTTTTCTATGTGGGACCAAATGCTATTATGTACATAATGTGATATATGCGAAAATAGATGCCACAACAGCTTTGTATATACCTTGCGGGGACAGCGAGGCCCTCGACGTGAACTATGGCATGATTTTTAACATAAATATATGACTATTTTTCTATAGAAATGTACAAATGTCAAGTGTATCAAAGTGGCACGCTCGTTTTGCCTAGAAAGTTCAATGCGGCGATCTCGGCCAAAAATAGCAAGTTTCATGCGCGGACGGAAGAGATGCATCCAAAGTGCTTGGCAAGTGGTAAAATGATGTTCAAGATTAAATTTAAACCCAATGGGATTTTTCCACAATTCTAGGGATTTTCCCCAGCTTGTTTGGGCTTTTTACGGGCAAAAAAGGGCATTTTTGGGCTAAAAATGGCAAAAAATGGTAAAAATTGACCCAAAATTGGTCAAAAAATGCTCATAATGCCACATCACTCATGGTTCCATGACTATGAGAAGTAAGGGAGCATTTTAGAACATCAATATCAGCACTACAAGCTCCTCTGTGAAAGGATACAAAGCGTGCGCCTAAGGTATGCTAGTGGAGTCTCGTGCTGTTCCAACACTATATTCAAGGCTGTGAGGCCACCAATTAGGGTTTCCCCTCTTCAAATAACCACTTGGGAATGAATACTAAAGTTCTGAAGCTTCCATGAAATGGCTACAACAGAGAATTGAAGCGTTTGTGTAGGGTTTTTATCAAGGGGAAAGAGCACTGCAACTGTGTAATTGGCAGTGAGGATACACCAAATCATCACACATACGAGAGTTTTGAGTTGATCTTGGTTCTTTTTCAAAGATAATCTTTCATGGCTAGAGTTTTGTTCTTTTTTAGTGTTTTTTTGCTGCGAACTCTCACACTCAAAGGCCTAGCGCTTTCCTAGCCGCACTCCACACTTCTTGACAATAGTGAGCACACTTAATAATACTTTGGGCTCATAGGTCAAATTTAAAGTATTTGTTGGTATTTATACCTAAAATTTTAATATTTTACTATTTTTCTTGAATACAATCTTGGAATGTAGTCAAATTTTTTACAATTTTAGCCAGTAAAGATACACTAGACCATGGTTTTCTTCAAATGCTTCATTGCAGTGGCCATTTGTGGCCTTCATGTATGAAACTTAAGAGACATTTCACAAGGTTATTGATTTGCAAATGGAACCAATAAAATTTTAGTTTATTGGTGTGAGAAACAATGAGAACATGAACATATGATTTTTTAGATTTTAAAAAAATACTATTTTTAACCAAAAAGAGAGCATGTAGACTACACCATGTTTATCATTTATGTGGTTTCCCTCCCACTTCACGCTTAAGAGGTGGAGCGAAAGGGAAATAGTTCTCAATTAGCAACCAAAAATAGGACCCGCAACCAACTGTGAATCATACATGCCACAAATCACTTGATCAATGTGTAAATCTTTTTAAAAATAATATGGAAGCTACGAGTTTTCTATGTTCCTTCATGTTTGTGCAGGGGGCTAGAGACAAAGATTGACTCAAATACATGTTCAAGAAATGGAATGAAATGCAAGTAAGCTTTGATATTCGCTCAGATTTTAGCTCTCTCGATAAATCTTGCTCGGGCTATGGTAAGACTCGCTTTCTTCATGAGATGTAGATTTGATAATTTTGCTACAGCTTCTCAGCCTCATGGCAACAACAACAACAACATGCAGTAGAGGGGAAACCAAAATTCTTCTAACAATCAACAATCTGCTCAACATTCCAATGGTCATAGAAAGGTGAAATATTCTAAATATTTTTAGTTTGGCCACTCTAAAGATAAGTGCCCAAACAAGGTTGCTAAGAGCAATGTTCATTTCAATGGACAACCCAATAAGGTCACAGATAATCCCAACCAAAGACCATTCAACAACCACCCAAATGGTGCACAAGTTAACCTCATCAAAGATTCTATTCCCAATGACAATGAATTTGAAGCCAATTACAGTGAGGGTGATGATTCGAGATATGATGCAAATGATAACCCCTCTTCGGGTATTCTTATATCTCCATACACTTTACTCAAAGTTAAAGGCATATCTAATGGTAGTAGCCATGATTTCATCTCTTTACGATTGGCACAACATCTCTCTCCCTCTCTCTCTCTCTCTCTCTCTCTCTCTCTCTCTCTCCAACAAAAATCGCAACTATTTTTTGACCTAGTAGACAGCAGTTCACTCTTTTGATCATAACTTCTTCATATGAACTCCGATTTGGGTGATCTACAGCCTCAATCAAAGAGCACGAAGCCCTCTACACATTGACATAAAGACAAAAAATTTCAAAGTTATGGAAGGAATTTTCATAGGAGCATTTCCAAAGTGAACAGGTTTTGGAAAATTGACTCTCATCTCCTATTTTACATACAATGTCTTCCGGCACTCGCAAGGGTTCTTCTTCTTCAATAAGGTCCACAACAATTGTGGAAAATGATCCAAAATATCCTAAATGTGGAGACTAGATGGTAACACAACCTCAATAATTGTGGAAAATGATCCAAAATATCCTAAATGTGGAGATAGAAACACAACCTCAACCAACGACATCGGAAACCATGATCATGGCATACTTGGTATCATTGCAAGAGATAGTAAACAAACAATGTGTTACGAGCACTTGCAATAGAGAATGGCACACTAAGGGTACTTGTGGTTGAGAATGAGAATCTCAAGAGGACACTTGAGATGCAAACAACGCGTTTGATGCAACTTGAATAGGAAGTCAAGGAATGTAAACGCTCTCTTGTGGAGATGAATGCTTTGAAGGAGAAAATGAGCAAAGTAGAGCATGACCATGTATTGAAAGAGGAGAAATTTGACACCATGAGCTGGAATGTATGCGACATGAAAAATGTAAGCACAAACAAGTCTTGGGTGACGCTCCAAGAACATTGTTATTCGTGTAATTCCCAAAGAGAAGTTAGAGACACCTCCTTCTCTTTCCATTGTTATCAAAGATTTCTTAAAAACCCACTTTGGCATGTCCGGAGTTATGGTCTATGGAGCACATAGAGTAGGGAAGCAAGGAGCTCCTCGCTCAGAAGAACAGTCAATTGTATGCACCATGCTGGATGAGACGAAGCGAAAGATTATCCTTGATAATAGTTGGATCTATTTGAGGAATACAAAAAGTTTTGTATGTGAATATCGCACTATTAAGCAACAAAATACTCTTCGCAAGGCATATGAGGAAAAGAATAAGAAAAACACGGAGATCTCTCATGAACAAAATGTGCCAAAGGAGGAGGCAAGTCCCTCGAGAAAATAGGGATGCATGACCTATGAGACCGAGCTACAATTGAAAATATTCTTTTGGAATTGCAATGGATACCCATGGAATGCGGGGGTTGGCATGGATGAACTAACAAGAAAAGCCGATGTTGTACTTCTTGTTGAAACTTGGAAGCATGATACGCAAAGGATTAACGGCTTGGAGGATTACAACATACATTCATTGATGTGGTCAAAGAATCTCAAGAAACAAAGAGGACAAGGAGGGGTAGCATGTATGGTTAAGAAAGGATTGGAAGATTTTGTATCAATTGTGAAAGATGACAAGTACAAATGTTATGTATGGCTGAAAATTATGACACCAAAAAGAGTACCCATTTTTGTAGCCGCTTGCTACATTCCTCATCATGATTCTCCCTTTTATGCTTGCATGGATAGAGATCAGCCATTTTTTGATCTAGAAGAGGACATTGCTTATTTCAAAGCTGAAGGTGATATTATTGTATTTGGGGATATGAATGCTCGCACAAACATGATACTCAACAGTTTGATATGCCATATATTTCAAGGGCGTTGGAGGAACTTCACTTGTATGATCGTACTTCAATTATGGTTGAGAAAGAGCCGGATCACTATGGAAAGTTACTTTTACACCTGTGTAATAGCACAGGTATGGTCATTGCCAATGGTGTATCTTTGTGGAGTGGAACCAATGGACTTACATATAGGAGACATAATGGGGATAGTGTGATTGACTATATGCTACTCTCCGAAGCCATCATGTATCTCATAAAGAGTTTTATGTTTGAAAAATAGACCCCCGAATTTGACCATCGCACCTTATGTATTGACCTTTCATGTGGAGAAGCAACTAAGCATGATAATCTTAGCCAAAGGAGAGATTAATTATCACTATGTATGGATTTCAAACGGGCACCAATGTACATTAAAATGGTTGAGAAAAAATTATGGATGACAAAGCTTCAATATGATGCCCCATTAGAAACTAAATGGGAAGTTTTCAAAAACGTTATTTGTTCTTGTGCCAAAGAATACTTTGCCATAAAGCATCTCCATGGTATCAACAATGATAGATCACGCAAATGGTGGTTTGATAAAGAATGTCAAGATGCTTGAAAGTCCTAGATAAATCTTGATGCAACTATGGACAAAGATAACTATCAAATTCATCTGCATACATACAAGGCATTGATTCAAAAGAAGAGAAGAAGATGGTAAGTAAAGAAACAACTTTTTCAAGTCCAAGAAAAGGCACATGCATGTGGAAGGTTTTGGAGAAACTTGAAGAGCAAGCGGGTTGAGAATTTTGGTATCTTGAGTCTCGTGGATATGTACACACATTGTAGGCAATTATATGAGCAAGCAAATGCTAAAACATGCCATTTTATGGTTCACTCTCATGTATGCCCTCTTTTTTTACTATTGAGGATGTATGCGGTGGGCTTCAAAAGTTGGCCACTCGCAAAGCGGGAGATCTTCAAGGTATCAAGCCGGAGATGATCAAATGGACGAGAGATTTTACCCATGAGTGGATGTGTGATATGTTCAACCTTGCACTTCAACATGGTATGCCTTATGATTGGATTATTAATTGGGTTAATCCTTTGCATGAAGGAGGGGATGTAAAGAATGTAAACAACTACCAGACTATAATGATTGGGTCTCTTATGGAAAAGTTATTTGGATGCATAATGGAGATGAAATTGAGTGATTGGACTGAAGAGAATGACAAGCGTGCAAAGGGACAAGCAGGTTGTTGTTGATGCCATAGCACCATTGATCATCTTGTCACTCTCCGTGTTCTCATAGAGGAAACTCAATTGAAAGGCAAGCGATTGTATTGTTGTTTTGTGGACTTTAAGAAAGCCTTTGATATGATTTCACATAACAATTTTTGGAGAAGGATGGAAGAACTCCAAGTGCCAAGTGAGTTTATGCTTGCAGTTTCTCGAATCTATAAGAAGGTGATTTGTCAATTGCGCATGGGAAGAGAAATTTCAAAAAACATTGTAAGCACTATTGGGTTTAAACAAGAATTTACATTGTCACCAACTCTCTTTGGTCTATGCATCGATCAGTTGGAACAAATGGTACTTGACTTTATGCAAGAAGAAAGCATTGAAGAGGTCACTATTTGCAATGCAGTAATCATGCTTTTGTTGTATGCGGATGATGTAGTGCTTCTAGCACACACTTTAGAAGATGCAAAAAATCTTATGGCCGTCCTTGAGAACATTTGCTTGCATACTGGGCTGATTGTGAATGAATCCAAAACAAAGGTTATTCTTGTGAAAACCAACCATAAGAAGAAGCCTTGCATTGTGTACAACAATGAGACACTTGAAGTTCTTGAGAGCTTTAAGTACCTTGGACTTGAGGTTCCATCCAACCACAAGTGGCATGAATGTGCTATGTGTCCTTTGGAAGCGGGAAAGAGAGAATATTATGCATTTGAGAACATGTGTAATGTAGGAAACATCAAGTGTTGGGTTCTCAAGAAGTATCTTTTTGATGCATTCGTGACACTGGTTCTTCTTTATGGAGTTGAAGTGTGGGGTGGGAGCATCTCAAAGTCTATTTAAAAAGAGTTTGAGAATGTCCAAAAGCGTTTTCTTACAAACTTTCTCCAAGTTAAGACACAAACACCACATATGCTTCTACTTCTTGAGTCGGGATCTCTTCCAATTGAGGTTATGGGCATGGAAAGGGTTGTGGAGTACATGATAAAGATGCATCAAAACCCCTCACATAGATTTCCTACAATTGCATGGGAAGCAAGCAAAAAAGTTCAAAAGACACATAAAAGCAAGATCTTCAGCACGGGATGAATGCAAGACATAAAGAACTGGTTTGGGAGATGGGATGCATTACACTTGCTACATGATGCTTCAATTGACTCCCAAGTGAATGAAGCTTTTCCACAACGCCAATGTATTACGGCTTGGGAGAAATCCGATGGGTCACGCTTCATACATTACACCATCCATACTGCTCCCAACTACAAAACCACGTGCTTTACTGAAAGACAAAACCATACTCACACTTACATGCTTGAATCTATCTCCTTGTCGGCGATACGTACTATCGTAGCCATCCGGCTTAGCTCCCATTTCCTTTGATGCGAGGGCATTGGGGCAATGCAAAAGAGTCAAACTGATTGTGCACATTATGGTCAATGCAATTCGAGAGCCTGAGTACCACACATTACTAGAGTACTCAGCTTTTGGTCATATTCTAAACTTGCTTCTCTCACATTTTCAGCCATAACTTAGAACTACACACTTTCCTCTCCGAGCCACAGTGTGGGCTCCCATTGCAACTCTCATCACCACAATTTTGGAGCATCAAGAGTCACTCATCAGCATGCACATACTACATCACATGTAACTTTGGTCTCATATGTCATATTTGATCTCCAAGGACAATAATAAACTCATATATCTATCTATCTATCTATCTATCTCTCTCTCTCTCTCTCTCTCTCTCTCTCTCTCTCTCTCTCTCTCTCTCTCTCTCTCTCTCTCTCTCTCTCTTTGAAATATCTTCACCTCACAAAGTAAAGACGGTTTTTAGTAACCAACATTTTCAAATGTAAGACTCAAGTCACTCTCAAAGTTTGCATTAGTGAATTTTCATATACACGTACATTTTTAGTTGCACCATTGCATGGTATTGATATGATTTTGGAGATGCCTTGTGACATGAATTTAACCCACCAATCAATTACAAAATACAAACTTTGACTCTCACTCATGAAAACAAAACCTCGTCTATCCAAGCAATCCTAGAACATCAAAAATTTCCACTACTTTCTCACATTTAAGCCAAATAAGCCATTAGAAAGCAAGGGAAAACATAATTAGTGCTTGTAAACCAACTCTGTGCTAAAACTTAAACTCCACATCACTCTTCACACGATTATTTTCTCTCACAATTTAAAGATTGTTTCATGCATGATTTTCTCCTAGGATTCCACCATCATGCCTTGTAGACCATAAAATTGATATTATCTTGGGTAGTGAAGCTCCCTATTGTGTAAACCTAACTACACACATCGTAGTACAAAACCAAATCATAGATTTACTTTATCAAGGGCTTATGAGACCTAGTAGTTCACCATACAGAGCTCTAGTACTTTGTTAAGAATAAAATTGGAGCCTTTTGTATGTGTATTGATTACACGGCTTTAAACAAGATTGTTATTAAGAATAGGTTTCCTATTCCCATAGTCAATGACCTACTAGACAAGCTGAAAAGGAAAACATTTTAAAAAGAATTGATCTTAAATTGAGGTAATACCATGTCAAAATATTTGAAGAATATGTTTATAAAACTACATTCAGAACACAAACGAGGCACTATAAATTTATTGTCATGCCATTTGGTATGACAAATGCACTAGCCCCACCTTTAAACGTACGATGAACATGATTTTCATTGACTATCAAGACTTCATTATAGTATTTTTAATGATATTTTGGTGTTCGGTTAGTCTAAACAAGAGCATAAAGAACATTTAACACGTGTGTTTGACCATGTTTCACAAAACCATTTATACTTGAATCTTAAAAAGAGTTCATTTTTTCAATTTGAAATTAATATCCGTATTGAGCCTTCGAATCTCATATGCTATGGAATGCCCTTCTTGAAGCAAAACTGCTTCAAGACAATCACCACAATCATCACATTGGACCTCACATGGTTTTTAGAAATCCATAAGCATAAGCACTAGTTGGGAGATAAGATTCTCTTTGAGCTAGTCAAAATCATCTTTCTCTTCAGCAGTCCCATGAGTACTTATCGTTCTTCTTTTTTAAGTCATGCAATGATCATGCCATTTGAGAGAATTTTTCTATGAATCGTCTATAGTATACACACATACCAATAAAGCTTTGTAGCTCATGTAGAATTTGAAAAACTACATGGAGATGTTGCTTGTGTGCCTCCAAGGACTTGGAGTACATGATGATATCATTAAAGAACACTCCAGTGAGCTTGTGGTGGGGTCTATAAATTTTGTCCATTAAACGATTGAATGTGGACGGCGCATTAGTCAAGACAAAAGGCATGACTATATATTCATAAAAACCAAACGTTGTACAAAACGTGGTCTTTATGATATCTTCATCCACTATCCTTATTTGATGATAGCTACTTTTAAGGTCAATCCTATTGAAGTAGGTCGAACCTTGTAGCTTATCAAATAGATGTTCTACCCCCGGTACGGGAAATCTATTTTTGATAGTTATATGATTTAGTGCTTGATAGTCCATACACATGCGGTATGTACCACCTGTTGGGGTATAAAGCCCAATGTGGTCGCCCAGGTAAGTGGGCGGGCCGCTAGGTATGTACACATATTCTTCTGTAAAAACCTAATAAGAACTCACTATGCTCTACACATTACAGTAGAGCGAGTTCACCATATTGTCGTGCTCTTCTTCTCGCACTCTCTCTCGCGTCGCACTTCCGCTCATACTCCTTCAACTGGTATCAGAGCTCAGATCGAGGCTCGGGGCAGCATTTGCAGGTAGCCAGAGTCACCTACTCAGATTGGAGTGAGATTCGACAGGCGAAGACATGGCCTGAGATTCATTCTGAGGTCATCTCGGCCACCGTTCCGCTTTGACAAAGCTCTGCGCAGTCCATTTTCGACTACGTGGTCTCGACGGGTGCAGATCCAACTCTGCAAATTTGGGGTCTCGGCCTATGACTGCAGGTGCTGAGGATATCGGCACTCCCAGAGTGTTGATTTGTGGCTGTCTACACATCAAAGGATGGCTCACAGTTCTTGGAGGCGCGTCACATACGACACGGGTGCATCTACACACAGACTGTAGGCGACATCCACTAGTTCATCAGGTAGCTTGTGTTTGCTGCTTGATATTCTAGATTTCATCCTGACATTGCAAGTACTTCAACATGGGATGTATTGTCAGAGATGATATATGTTTGTTGAGGGTTTGCTGGCTGTGAGTCACGCAACAAACAACCGCCGCAGCGGTTACAGCATACAGTGGGAAATTTGTGGATGTATGACTTTGTGGGAAGTCTATGTAGTATCAGATTTACTACAGCCTTTGTTGAGGGTCGAGTGAGGTTTTATTGAGCTGGGGGATTCTCGAATGTTGAGATCCTTTCAGTGATATAGGTCTTGGAGAGATCCCTCGAGCATCCTTAGATAGGCAGCTAGGATGTATTTACTATGAGTTAGACACTTGGGATTGCATCTTTGCTTTACTGCCATTGAGACCTTGTCACAGTCTATGCTTACAGGACAGTGAGACAGGACAGTGAGAGATAGTACAGGTGCAGGACAAGTTTACCCACAGCTTACAGTGTTAGAGAGACAGTGGTTTTTTGAGCTGTTTTTGGTCTGTTTTTGAGTACACTAGAGCCATTTTACAAAGGAGACTCTGCCAAAATTTCTGCAGAATCTGAAGCTTTCTTGGTTCATTTGACAGGTTGATATTGGTTCAGAGGTTAGTTTATAGGGGAAACTCTGCCGAATTTTTCCCAGGAAAGTAAACTACTATGAAGCGTAGTTATGGTTGGATCACAGGACACTGCTCTTTACAATATCAAGAAGCTGGATGGAACCAATTTCCCATTGTGGAAGAACCAGATTTGGCATGTGTTGGTACAAAAGAAGCAGATAAAACCTATAAATCAAGGGGATAAAACCAGAAGATATGGACGAAGATGAATGGAGCAAAATGGATGAATTGGCACTTTCTACCATTATGCTGACTTTGGCAGAAAGCGTTTACTTCAATGTAGCAGACGAGATGTCGGCTTATGAAGCATGGACAAAGCTGAGTGATCTTTATGAGAATCAGAGTGCAGCTTCACAGGTATACTGGCTTAAGAATCTTGTTGACTTGAAGATGAAAGAAGGGACACCTATATCCAATCATCTGAATGAATTCAACACCATCTACAGTCAGTTGTCAGCTCAAGGTGTCAAGTTTGATGAACCTGTTAGAGCTATGTTCCTGTTGATTACATTGCTGGAAAGTTTGGACACTTTTTGCACATCTCTCAGTAATTCTGCACCTCCAGATGGTTTGACTATAGCAAGTGTAGAAGGCAGTCTGCTTACTGAAGAAACAAACAGAAAGACAATGGACAAAGGCAAAGGAACAGCCTTAGTTGTCAGGGGAAGGACCAAAGAAAATTACAAAGGTGGAAAGAGGAATCGGTCTCGTAGCAAGTCCCGCAGTGCTAAAGGCAAGAGTGACATAGAATGCTACCATTGTGGCAAGAAGGGTCACATGAAAAAAGACTGCAGAGAATGGAAAGCATAAAAAGGCAAAGAGAAAGCTGAAGACCATGGTGAGAAGAACAAGTCCTCAGTGAAGATTCAAGAAATAAATGTGACAAACATTGTTGTAGAGGATGACAGTCTAGTGTCAGGAGACATCTACTTCTTGAAGAAAACAATGGACTCAGCTCTTCTTACAGCATCTAATGGAAATGCACTCAGTGACTAGATTATAGACTCAGGGGCATCACTTCATGTGTCTCCAAACAAGGAATGGTTTACCTCTTATGTGACCACTAAAGATCATGTTCGGCTAGGCAATGGGCAGACATGTGAGATCTTAGGTGTTGGAGATGTTCAATTGAAGTTTCAGAATGGCTCTTCTTTCACGCTGAAGAATGTGAGACATGCTCCCGCAATTACAAAGAGCTTGATCAACACATGTTTACTTGATGATGCTGGCTACATCACCACTTTTGGACAGAACATGTGGAAGATATCCAAGGGTTCTATGACAGTAGCACATGGAGTAAATTCTGGAGGACTTTACATGATTTATGTATCAAATGTCTCTAAAAATGTAATCAATGTAACCAAGTAGCCGAACGTTTGTTTGTGGCATAGCCGGTTAGGACATATGTCCAAGAAGGGAATGGAAATCTTTTCTCGTTCTGGTTATTTTCCTGACTTTTCATTTAATGATTTTGAATTCTTTGAACATTGTCTGTATGGTAAGCAAACACAGCAGCCACATAAGCATAGAAGCAGTAGAAGAGATACACAGTTGGCACTTGTTCATAGTGATTTGTGTGGACCTATGCCTAACCTATCTCTAGGGGGAGCTTCTTACTTTATGACATTTATAGATGATTATGCGAGGAAAGTATGGGTTTACTTTCTCAAGCACAAGGATGAAGCGTTTACTGTTTTCAAAACGTTTGTGACACTTGTGGAGAATTAGAGTGGCAAGAAGCTTAAATGCTTACGCACTGACAATGGTGGAGAGTATGTTTCAAAGGCCTTTCAGGACTTTTGTGAGTCAAAAGGTATAAAACGTGAACTTACTGCTCCTTACAATCCTCCTCAAAATGGTGTTGCTGAGAGGATGAATAGGACCGTACAAGAGAAGGTCAGAAGTATGTTGTCTAATGCACAACTGCCAAATGGGTTTTGGGCTGAAGCTGTATCAATAGCTGTTCATCTTATAAATAGATCTCCTAGCAAGGTTTTCCAGAAGGATTCAGTGCCAGAGATGCTATGGTCAGGCAAAATTCCCTCATACAAGCATCTCACAGTCTTTGGCTGTGAGGCATTACTCACGTTCCAAAGGAATTTACGAACAAATTTGAGCCAAAGAGTAGAAAGTGCATCTTTCTAGGCTATGGTAATTCTGGTGAGATGGGGTACAGACTTTGGGATCCCAAATCCAGAAAGGTTATCCGCAGCAATGATGTTCACTTTAATGGATCCAAATATCATTCTAAACCAGAGAGGGTTGAGGAGATTAGAAGAGTTGTCTTCCAAGAAGATGGACCTGCACGTGCAAGACAAAATGTCAGGGCTCAAGAGGATCAAGGACAGAATATATTGGAACCACGGGTTGTGGCTGAGCCTGAGCCACCTATTTTGCATAGATCTAGACGTATCACGCGACCTCCTGATCAGTTTGTTCCATCTATGAACTATGTCATGCTGACTGATTGCAATGAGCCTTCATGTTACAAGGAAGGAGTGCAAATGAAGGACTCCAAGAATTGGCAATTGGCCATGCAGTCAGAGATGAAATCTTTGCATAAAAACCAGACATGGAAGCTAGTTAAATTACCACTGGGCAAAAAGGCTCTACCTTGTAAATGGGTTTACAGATATAAGATCACCGCTCATGATAGTTAGCCAAAGTAAAAAGCAAGGCTTGTTGCCAAGGGCTTTAAGCAAGAACAAGGCATTGACTTTGATAAAGTCTTCTCTCCGGTGGTCAAGATGACTACATTGAGATGCTTTCTTGCATTGGTTGCCGTATTAGATTTGGTGTTTCACCAAATGGATGTCAAGACAGCATTCTTGCATGGTGATTTAGATGTGGAAATTTACATGCAGCAGCCAGAAGGGTTTGTTGAGAAAGGCAAGAAAGATTTGGTATGCTAGTTGTTAAAGAGTCTTTATGGCTTAAAACAATCACCGAGGGCATGGTACCATAAGTTCCACAAGTTTATACTTTCTCAAGGCTACAAACGTAGTGAGTTCAATCACTGTCTATATACAAAGAAGGCTAAGGATGGCAGTTGGCTGATCCTTATTTTGTATGTGGATGACATGTTAATTGCTGGCAAGCACTTGGAAGAAATTTCAGCTTTGAAGTCAAAGATGGCAAAATCGTTTGACATGAAAGACATGGGTGAGGCAAGTCATATACTTGGTATGCACATTGAGAGAGACAGATCAAAGAAGTTGATTTGGTTATCTCAAACAGAGTATATTGACAAGGTTTTGCAACGTTTCAATATGGAGAAGGGAAAGGCATTGAGTGTTCCATTGCCACCATATGTGAAACTTAGCAAACAAGATTGTCCTGTGTCTGAGGAAGAACAGGCTGAAATGGATAAGATTCCATATGCGTCTGCAGTGGGTATTTTGATGTATGCAATGATTGCTACTCGCCCAGACATTGCATTTGCAGTGGGAGTAGTAAGTCGATACATGTCAAACCCAGGCAAGAAACATTGGGAGGCAGTGAAAGGAATATTGAGATACCTGAAAGCTACAAAAAGTATGCGTATATGCTATGGGAGTCAGGAGCTAAGTGTAAAGGGTTTTACAGACTCAGATTATGTAGGTGACTTAGACAACCAAAGGTCTACGTCAGGGTGTGTCTTTACATTGGATGGTGGAGCAGTATCATGGCGTTCTAGATTACAAGATTGTGTTACTCAGTCTACTACAGAGGCTGAATATGTTGCAGCATCAGAGGCATGCAGCATCAGAGGCATGCAAAAAATCAATTTGGCTTAATCGACTAGTAACAGATTTGGGAGTCAAAGAAGAGATGCCTATGTTATATTGTGATAGTCAGAGTGCTATACAATTGGCTCGCAATCCAGTTTATCACTCAAAGACAAAGCATGTCAAAGTTCACACCACAGAAAATCCTGTTGATCTACTTACAAAAGGACTTCCCTCAGAGAGCTTTAGGCATTTTCGCAAGCAGTTAGGTGTAGGGTAGCACATCACTTCTCTACATCTCTTGTATATTAGCTTGTATAGTAGCTTCTCTCACACTTAAAGTACCACATTGGACATTAAGTGGGAGGTTGTTGGGGTATAAAGCCCAATGTGGTCGCCCAGGTAAGTGGGCGGGCCGCTAGGTATGTACACATATTCTTTTGTAAAAACCTAATAAGAACTCACTATGCTCTACACATTACAGTAGAGCGAGTTCACCATATCGTCGTGCTCTTCTTCTCGCACTCTCTCTCGCGTCGCACTTCCGCTCGTACTCCTTCACCACCTTTCTTTTGCACTAAAAGTACCAGAGAACAAAAGGGAGAGGAGCTAGGCCTCACAACCCATTTGTCTACCAGTCATGCACTTGCCTCATAATATCCTCTTGTTGAGCTTCCAAAACTCTACAAGGAGGTTTTTTAGGCGGTGAGCTCCCAGGTAGATATTGGAATTAGGGTTGCAGGAAAGCACACATAGCTTGGAGAAGATGAAGGAAGCTCAAGGCACACAAAAGAGTGTGTTACTTAGTGTGAAATGGAAAGATAGATAGCCCTATAATAATGGGCATATATACAATGCATGGGGAGAAAAACTTCCTAAAGACAAAAAGAGTGTGTTACTTAGTGTGCAATGTAAAGATAGATAGCCCTAGAATGATGGGTGTATATACAATGCACAAGGAAGAAAACCTCCTACAGAGGGAAAAACTCCCCGGCGGTCCTAAGTGTGTTCAAACACATCACTACCGCATGTATATGGTAACAAATCCCCCCTGTAGTGATGCGGTGAACAACAGTTGTCACATAGAGTAAAGGGATGTGCCATGCCGTGAGGACAAGATTAGTCCACAAAGGGGATTAATCCCAAAGCTTTGAACTTATCACAAGACAATGCCTTTGTGAAAAGATCTGCAAGGGTTTTCTGTGTTGGCACATAATCCAAGCTGATCTCTCTTATTGTGAGCCTCTCCCTGACATAGTGGTAATGCACCTCAATGTGCTTCATGCGAGCATGGAAAAATGGGTTCCTCACAACTTCCAATGCGCTTTGACGGTCAGTGTAGATAGTGTTGACAATGTCCTATCGAACAGCCAAATCATCCATAAGGCGTCTGGGCCATACACACACTCAATCGTAGCTGTGAAGACTGCCGTGTAGTCAACATCACAACTAGAAGTGGCCATAGTAGGTTGCTTCTTGCTCAACCAGTTCTACTATGAAGACTCTCATGTACTCCACCTCACAACTAGGAGTGGCCATAGTAGGTTGCTTCTTGCTCAACCATGATATACCAAGCATGAAACAAAAACCACTTGTGGACACTTGCATGTCAAAACAACCAACCCAATCTGAGTCCGAAAAAGCATGTAAGTGTGGCGCAATGATACCCCTTGGGATAAAACAAGCCAAGATGTGAAGTTCCACTCAAGTAGTAGAAAATTATTGGCTATGAATAAATTTTCAGACCTGTGAGAGTGCAAACTGAATATCTGGCCTCGTGTTGCATACATAAATGAGTCATCCAGCAACAGTTTGGTAAAGAGTGACATCTATAGGATCACCAGTATCATGAAGACTCTATTTAAACCCGTTTCCATGGGAGTGGAAATAGGTTTGCAATCCTGAAGTCCAAACTTACATAGCAATGTCTCTTTGTAATTTTATTGACACAAGGCAATACCACGATTACATTGCTTAAACTGTATATCCAAGTAATGATTCAATAGCCACAAATCTTTCATCTGGAAAGTAGCGTTCAATCCAAATTAAATTCATCAATATGTCTGTCAGTTGGTCTAGTGATCAACAAATCATCTACATAAAGAACCACAATGAGAAGTACATCACCCTCACGCTTTACATATAATGTGCTTTTTGTTGGACTATTAGAAAAGCCTCGTTTGACCAAATGAGTGTGAGCCTTCTTATACCAAGCATGAGGAGATTGCTTAAACCTGTACAAAGCTTTGTTACATTTTCAAACCTTATCCTCTTGTCCTTGCTTGACAAAACCATGAGGTTGTGTTTTATAAACTTCCTCATATATGTCACCATTCAAGAAATCAGTAACAATGTTTGATTGATGTACATACCAACAAAAATGAGTTGTCAATGCACATATAAAACACACAATAATCATACGACAAGTGGGAGCAAAAGTCTCTTCATAATATATGTCTTTTTGCTGTGCATAACCCTTTGCAACACGTTGAGCCTTGTAGCGATCAATATCACCATCCAGCTTGCATGTCAACTTTTCAACCCACTTTGCACCAATGGCCTTTTTGATAGGAGGCAAATCACATGAAGTCCATGTGTCATTTTCTATAAGTGCATCATATTTTTATTGCATGGAAGCCATCCAATTTTCTAAATTATGTGCTTCATCAAAAGATAGAGGTTCCTTAACATCATGTAGGCTAGACACAGCCAAATCATTACAATATGATGCATAAGATGCATGGTGAGAGCTCAGCTAAACAAGTGCGACTAGACAAAGGTGCATCCAATTTACTTTCACGTAATGTACGCACCAACCATTTTGGCATACCTCTAGCCTGCTCATTTTCAGCCCTTTCCCCACCAAGTACATCATGTACATCTGCATCAGTAATAGGCTGATTTGTAACACTTTTAGAAAAACCATAGGCTGTACATTTGCCTCATTGGAATTTAAACTTCCACCACTGAAAAGAGGCAACAAAGTGTCATAAATGTCATGTGGGCTTACACTACTTTCTCTAGTACATGATAGTAAGGAATGAAGAAAATCTTCCACAAACACAACATCTTGTGAGACCAAGATGCACTTTGTTTGCAGATGATACAACATGTAACCTTCTATTTCAGCACTATAACCAACAAAAATACATTTGATAGCGTTAGCATCTAGTTTTTTGTGTTGTGTTTGTGGCACCAAAGCATATGCCAAACAACCAAAAACACGCATGTGCTCAATAGAAGGCTTTTTATCATGCCATGTTTCATATGGATTAATAGACTACAAAGCTTTTGTAGGACACCTCGTAAGTTCATAAGTGGCACACATGATGGCCTCAAGCCAAAATGAATGCGGTAAACCTTGACTCTTGACCATACATCGTGCCTTTTTTGTAACTCGCCTATTTTTCCTCTCAGTAACACCCATTTGTTGAGGCGTATAAGGCATTGTAAAATTGTTTTTTATCCCACGACTAGCTATAAATGCATTAAAGTAATGAGACATATACTTCCCCCCTCGATCGGCATGGAGGGTGCCCGTAGTACATTTCAAGACATTTTCATCCATAGTCAGAAATTGTTTGAAGCACATAAACATTTTGGACTTCGCTTTAAGAGGATATACCAATGCATGCCTTTTGTAATCATCAATATAAGTCATGAAGTAAAGGTAATTGCCTAAGGATGGAGTTTGCATGGGCCCACAAACATCACTATGCACAAGTTGCAACCTGCATGTGGCCCTAACTGAACCATCCTTTGGAAACTTAGAACGCTGCATTTTACCCAAAATACAGCCTTCACAGACATGTTTGACAGGTGCTTCAGGAGGCGGCAAAGAATGCATAATACATCAAACTTGACAAATTCACGATTTTCTTGGGTCATAAGTCTCCAAGTACTAGCAAAAGTCTGGTAAGAATCTAGCAAGTCATCAAGAATAATCTACACAAGGGAACTGTCTGAAATGACTTCACCTGCAGAAATAAGTTTCTCATTGATATCCTTGACACCAGCAAGGAAAGTGTCCATATCATCTTCCTCATGCATAATCTTCGACTCCAGCTCCAATTGGAATATACCAAGCTTGTTTTTCAGATTTTGTTGAATGAATGTGACTCACTTCTTTCTCACTCTTTTGAGGGGGTCTCTACCGTTGAAACTTGGGTTCTCCTTCAAGAGGAACATGTATCATCAAGTAGTAAATGTTTCTACGGATCCTCCTCTTCTTCCCTTATCGAAGAGAGTCCTCTTTTGGAAATATCACAAGGACGCCTCCTAGGTACTCTCTCTTCTTGGTGGGGAGTTTGGAGAATACCACGGGTGCACAATTGTTGTAACACTTCACCTTGGAGGGATGGATTGCCCAGGGCTTGTTGAAGCCTAGAAACCGGCTCTTTTATTAGAGAAATCAAAGTCATCAAGATTCATCTCAATCTCTTTTCCCTTGTTAGCCATACTAGCAAATTTCAAGTGTAAATGTTTACTTGTACTTTGCCACTTCAAGCCCTAGTTGCTACTCCTGTTTACCTTCAAATATGAGCACTCAAGCATCTATACCCATGGCTCGAATATTATTAATTTCAAGGAATAGAAGAGAGGATTCATCAGAGCCAATACAATACTGAGTCCTGTCAAGCTTCTAATAGCTCAATGTGAGATCCCCAACCTACCAATACCAAGATCGGGATGGGATCCTTGACAGGTCTCTAGGTCTGATAAAAATCAGAGTCTCTAAACAAGAAAAATCCAAGAAATAGGCCTTTACCATTGACAATGGCTTGGGTCTATAGCCTTAGAAGAAGACCTAGTCTTGTCTCGCAGCGGAAATGGGACAACGTATTAAAAGTCCAAAAAACTATTTCGGCCCTATAGCTGTCCCAATTGGGCTAAGGTATCCTCAACCAACGCTTTTTTCCCCCTAACATATGTGAGGGCACAGCCGCTGGTGGACTCCTCTTCCAAGTGAAGAAGTTTCTCAAACGTTTTTAGTACGCAGGGATGGATAGTTACCTGACTAATTAGGTCCACCCGTCTATGATTGACAACCTTAATCAATCCCCACTTACCACCCCGCACTCACACATGATTCTTTTGCTATTCAATTACTACCACGTTCTTATCACAATTGAAATAATGATTCCTTTTATCCTTCATCACAGGATTTTATTAAAACAGCCCTTGAAAACATTCTTTTAGCAAAGAGACATCTTTCAACTTAAGACAGGGTACTGTCAATCAAAACATTGTCCATAATAACCATGACCAGTACTCTTCTTGTCTCAAGATCACCTAAGGGTAAAAAAACGGCACCCATTCCTTATTCATAATCCGGAGTGGATAAACCCCCACCCAAGGTTCCGGGTGCCCATACACCAAACTAGTTGCCCATCCAACCGGGCGGCTCCCCTAGGATTAAAAAAATGGTATCCTAACTTATGTAGAAACATCAAGACATGACACGGAGTAGAAACTCAACATTCATGGGGGTAACCGACTTATCCGTGGCTAGAAAGCCAATCATTATCATCAATTTATACTAAGGAGTCGGAGGTGTCTTGAGACAAGTTGTCTTATATCTTTCCTAATTCAACCAATTTGAACCCAAACAGTTCTTTCCTACATTCTAAACAATGCACGTTGGAAGCTACCCTCCGTTTTTGGTCAATTAATCATTTTCTTATTCTTACTCACTCCTTACGTATGCAATGCTAACTTATAAAAGAACTTAAACTATTTAAAGACTTAATTGAATAATAGGAAACCCACCTAGGATTGATTGGCCATCTGCTACTGTGTTGGCGCCTGAAGACTCTCCTCTGTAGGTCTACTACTAGGCTCGGCTTCGTAGTCGTACTACGCTCTAGTTCGTTTTGGAGCTACGTCCTCATCCTCACATGTAGGATTTGCTCGGGTCCTTATAGGTGCCATAACTTATTATCCTCATAAAAAGAACGTCTAATCATTAGGTAAATTATCCGAAAACTAGACTTAACCTTTGTATCCAATTTTACCCAAATCTAGGTTAAATTTAAAGTCTTAATTAGTAAATTCTTGACCTAGTAATTTCTTATTTGTCTATAGAGGTATGATAACTTTTTTCACATCTTCCCTAACAGTTTTCTAAGCTATCCTAATTTTCTTATAATTTTGTGTATCTTTTTCCTACTTTTTCCATCGAATTTTAAGCTTGGAATCTGTTTATTTTGAGATTAATATTTATTCTATTTATTTTCTCTCAAAAAGTTAATTTCATCCAGTTTATATCATAGGTTTACACTTACTATAATTTTCCTAAAAACTTTTGATCGTAAAGTCTATTTATTTTAATTAATCTTTTGCTAAAACTAGGACTTTTTGTCAATTATAATTTTTTTAACTCTCTAATTAACTATGGTATAGTTATCACAAGGAGATAAGGACATTTGTGACCTTTGGTAATTATCTTTTATTTTCCAACTCAATTATCTAATTTCCAACTTTAATTTTCAGCTAAAATTAGTATAATTTGACATAGATAAATATCTATACTAATTTTCTAACCTTGACATAATTATCACGGCCTCTTTATCATGTAATTTAACTCTCATAAATAGCATGTAATCATATAACATGATTTACTAATTTCCCTCTTTAGTTTCTAACTAGAATTAGTATAATTTGACTAAACTAAATATCTATACTAAGTTTTCACCCTTGAAATAATTATCACGGAATTTTCATCATGTAATATAGCTCTAACAAATAGCATGTAATCGTATAGCGTGAATTGCTAATTTGTCTCTTTAGTTTTCAGCTAGAATTAGTATAGTTTGACTTAGATAAATATCTATACTACTTTTCTAACCTTGACATAATTATCACGACTTTATAATGCTATAATCTAACTCTGATAAATAGCATATAATCATAGCACATGATTTACTAATTTCCCCTTCTAATTTACCCTCAAAAATAGTGTTTTTCTACTAAGATAATTAGCTAAAATAATTATCTGTAGTTAAGATAATTATCACGGGTTTTTCAAAATGTGATTTAGCTCTGATTATTATATCAAAGCTTTTTAGTTTAATTTACTATTTTCCCCCATTAATTTTCCTTTAAAAATAGTGTTTTCTTGCTGAGATAATTAGTTACATTAATTATGTAAGGTTACGATAATTGTCACCAGTTTCATAACATGTGATTTACCTCTGATATTTATCTCAAAGCATTTTAGATTAGTTTGCTATTTTTTCCTTTGTATTTTCCCCTAACAACAGTGTAATTCTGTTGAGATAATTAGTTAGACTAATTATTTGAGATTAAAATAATTATCATGGGTTTCAAAAGATTTTTTTTCTTTGATATTTATCTCAAAGCATTTTGGATTAGTGTAAAATTAGTGTAAGTTTGTTGAGATAATTAGTTAAACTAATTACCTGAGGATAAGATAATTAGCACGAGTTTTATAGGATGTGTTTTTTCTCTGATAAATATCTCACAGCATTTTGGATCAATTTTCTATTTTCTCCTTTTAATTTATCCAAAAAATAGTGTAATTATATTGAGATAATTAGTTAAACTATTTATTTGAAGTTAAGATAATTATCACAAATTTCATAAGATGTGGTTTACCTTTGATAATTATCTCAAAGCATTTTGAATCAATTTTCTATTTTTTCCGTTTTAATTTTCCTTAAAAACAATATAATTATACTGAGATAATTAATTAAATTAATTATTTGAGATTAAGATAATTATCACGGGTTTAATAAGATGTGATTTATCTCTAATAATTATCTCAAAGCATTTTGGATCAAATTGCTTTTTTTCCCCTTTTAATTATCCCTAAAAATAGTGTAATCATGCTGAAATAATTGGTTAAACTAATTATCTGGGGTTAAGATAATTATCATAGGTTCCATAAGGTGTGATTTACCTCTGATATTTATCTCAAAGCATTTTGGATCAATTTGCTATTTTCTCCCTTTTAATTTCCCCTAAAAACAATGTAATTTTGCTAAGATAATTAGGTAAACTAATTATTTGAGGTTAAGATAATTAAGTATCCCTAAGATTAATCACAATAATCAGCAAAAATTTTTGAATCAAGAGACGATTTTTTAGTATACATAGGTTTAATCTTCAATTAATTAAGAAATTTGTAAACGGGTTAACCTATATTTGCTAATTAAGAAAGGTTAGTGCTAATTACGATTGATTAGCCAGCTAGAGCTTTCCTCTCTAGTGATTTCTGCATAGAGGTCTCTCTAGATAAGAGAGAATGTACCAAGGCTCCGAGTCTGTCTGAAATTGTGAAGCAAGGGTTATATTTATAGGTTTCTGGGCACTCACAGGCTGGAAAATGGCAGTAACTTGCATCCCAAGTAGCCCAGCAACTCCAAAAACGCCCCCTACTGCTAAATCTAGTATGGGAAAGTTCATCATTACCCGCACAGCCCCCGGGATACACAGAATCGATTTTCTACTAGTTTGTTAACTTACAATGATTAATTTTGGAAATAACTGCAATTTCTAGAACCTTAGGATAAAAAGTCTTTAGCAATAATAATTACTGAAACCATTCAATTTTACTTAAATAATTAAATTCATAGTACTTTCAGAGCCCGTAACTTTTCCAGATTTTATCGGAATTCGGTTTTGAAAAATTTGAACCCTAGTAAAGCCCTGGTTACGGTTCCAAAAATACCAATATTTACCATAGCTGGATCATTCTACAGTGTTTTCTTAACAACCAAGTTAATTTGATCAAGCTTTGTACAATTTCTAAGGTTTCAAAAACTGGAAACCTTACACTCAATAATGGTTAAGCCATAAGCAAGCCCCGTAGGACTCCATTATTAACACCATAGCTCTCGACAATATCCCCGTTAACTGCATAAAGCAGGCGTGCTTCAAGGATGAAAAATCTCTATTCTACTTACTCTTTTGCAATTAATAACACCAACCATTTGTAGCGAGCTTGAGGACCTCTCTTCTTGAGCAAGAAAAGAGAAACCAATAGCTCTGGTACCAATGTAACATTTAATGTGCTAGTAACTTGTGTGTAGTGTAAATTGATAACAATGTAGTGAGCATTTCATTAAGAACAAGTTCCTAATGAGCATAGAGAGAGTACTTAATTTGAGAAAGCAACATAGCAATTTACACCTAGCTAATTTGGCATTGACAATACTTGAAAAGAGAGAGAAAAAGAACAATTGACAACAGATGAGGACTGAAATTACATGGAGCCGGCTCCCCATCCATAAAGGATTTGTATTTTTAGCTTCTCCCATGAAAGGAAACTTTTGTACAAAACAATTCTTGTGTTCCTTGACAAAACTTGTTGGTGCAATAAAGATGGAAGCTTCATGCACCAATTTATTCTTGAAAAACACACCTAGTGTCTCTAGCCTCATTCCCAAAGACCTCACACACCTTCAAAAATGGTGAGAGCTAGCAGCGAATGAGGGTAGATTGAGAGGAAGAAGAGGTGTCTTACAAGAAAGAAGTATTCTCCTCACATAATCACTCTAATAGAATAGCTTAGCTTTGTAGAGGAGATGTGCATGTCATTGAAGCTTGGATCTTGGTTGGATTTGCATTCCATAGCCAAGAGTTGTTGGTGTAGGCCCCTACTTCTCAATGCTTGGAGAAGGAGATGGAGTTCTTCTTGCACACATGAGTTGTGTGTGTGTGTGTAGCAATGTGTTAGAGAAAAATGTATCCCTCTCTCTCATCTTGGTTGACCCCTCTTGCTAATTGCTCAAGATGACCTCCCATTGGCTCTTGTAAATTTTAGCCAATCACAAATTGTAAGCATAGTTGATAGCCTTTTGACAAGTGTCCCCCTTTCCCCTTTTGTGAGAGCTTTAGGTAATTAAATGATTCAACTAAACTGTCATTGGACCTCTTAGTCTTCTGGCCAATAGGAATTAGGCAATCCATTGGCCTATTGAATGCTCAATTGGATCCCTTGGTAGACTGTCCAATAGTTTCCTAGGGAGCTTAAATTCTATTGGTTCTTTTATCAAGCATTTTTAAATTGATTAGACTAAATTTACTCTAGCCTTATTCTCATTGGTCTGCCTCTATGGCCATCCAATAAGATGTGAGGGGAGATTGGGGGAAACTGGCCTAGGAGCCTGACGTGTGTCCAATATTCCCTTTGTGTAAAGGGGGAGCCTTGGAGAGTGTGTGTGTGTGTGTGTGTTTCTCTCTCATCCCCTACAATAAGGGACTGCCCCCTCCTTCCTAGGGATGTGGGAAGACTTTTGAGTCTTCCCATGACCATCCAATATTTCCCTTACTTTGGCCTTTGGACAATACAATTAAGATTGAGAACCAACTTCAAACTCTGCCATTTGGTAAGAACTTTGTCCTTTGCATCACTTACCCTATTGCAATGAGCATGCCCAACCTTTCATGGACAACTTAAGGACCTTTCTTCTTAAGCAAGGAAAGAGAAACCAATAGCTCTGATACCAATATAATGGTAATGGCCTATGAACATTGAGAATAGAGCAATTAAGAGATCATAGTGAGCATTTTTATGAGACTACTTTGGGAAAATAGATGGTGAATTTCATTAGCGGTAGCAACATAACCATTATACTTAATTGACTTGGCATGAACAATACTTTGAGAGAGTGAGAATTAAAGAACTTTACAACAATTGAGGATCGGATTTATGTGGAACCGGTCCCCCCTCCAAAAGGCTTTTGTATGAAAATTTCTCCCATAAAGATGGCACATCTCCTAGATGCCCTTTTGATTGGCACAAGACCTAGCAAGCATGCAACCCCTATGCCTAGCTACATCATAACAGCAATGGACACCCACAAACATCTAACAAAATCCGTCCGTTGATTTGTACTATTCTCTCTATTGACGGTGCTTCTCTCATGGTCATTTGTTGTGAGCATAGTATGACTTCTTTGTCATTAATCTCTCACTCTAATGTTTGGAAAGAGGATAAAACACGCAATCCAATAGCATCACTTGTTGAACAGTCACAATTCAAAAACAAATCCTTCATTGCATGATAAGAAACCTCTCTCTGTCATTCATTCCCCTAAGCATGACAAGAATTTTTTGCATGATAGAGATTTAAGTGTTCGTAAGGATCATCAATCCCTCAAGTGGCTCCAATCTTGTGAGGAATTTGGTAGTTTGATTGATTCTGTTCCTAGTCAAGATAGCCGAAGTGCAAATACAATCAGTCACGCAAGATAGATCTTGGATCTTGAGTCAAGCTCCACAATACTCATTCAAAAAAGTAAGTTTTGTTCACATAAAAGGTCAGTATGCATTTTTTGAGTCACTCATTCATGATAGTCTCTTGTATTTTTATCACCATCTTTGGGTGTTATGTTCTCATAGGAAATCCATATTGCACGATGTACATGATTCACTTATAGATGAGCAAAAAAGCATGAACATCACTTCAGATAAGGTAGAAAGTTTGCATTCAAGGAATACTCAATGTTTCATCATTGTAGCTCATGTTAATAAAATTTGCATGCTGGTTCCTTAGCAAGAAACGGTCAGAGCAAAAGCATTAGCATGATTGTCCATCAAGCATTGGTATTCCCTTTATGGTTTGCCAGAGTCTGAAACTCTAGGTAGAAAAGTCAAGTTTAGATCACATCTTTGGCATGTACTCGTTGAACTCCATCACATTTCTTATTTGCATTCAATCGACACTCTTCTAGAAAGTATAGTCCTTTGTCAATCATCAGAAGAGTAAAAGATGTTTCTATGAAATTGTGGTTGAAGTGAATTCAGGAAGATTCCCGAGAGTTGATTATTGAAGAGGATAAATCCGAGATCATAGACAAAGTTGAATACATGGAGCCGAGACAGAGTATTCTTGATGGATTCCGGCGTGGCCCATATAAGCAAGCATTGCAATCCTTTTTGAAGTTCAAGTATTGCGGCACCCACGCAGTAGAGTGGCCCACAAAGTGCAAGTATCGTGGCACCCACGCAACAGAGTGGGTGCCGAAGATTTCTTTTTCAAATTCTTTGGAAATGTTAGTTGCATACCCTTTAGACTTTGCACATGAGCATGGCCAGTGTCTGCTATGTGTAGGCACTGAGGAGTATTCCCATACATTCCTCAGGTATTTATATGCGTGTGAAACATCTCTTATAAGTAAGTTTCATTGGCATTGCCCGACTTAGATTTAGTCCTATATATAAGTGACCCTAGGGGTCAACACCAGTGTTTTCAGTTTTGGGCCCAAAACAACAAATCAACCACTGTTTTTAGATTTAGCCCTCACATCATCCAACGTTTTTTTAATTTTTAGCCCATTGGCAAGAGTATATCAACCCATGGACTAAACGTCAGATCATAGTCGCGAGCAAGATCAGCTCTAGAGTTTTGTATTTTCAGTCCTTAGCCTCTCAGATCCAAGCATTAATAGAAAGATCCCATTAGCATCTCTGCATCTAGGACCACTATATCAGCATTTGTGCAATCTAAAGCAAATATTTCTCTAGCAATAGAGAGCAGGACCCTTGGAGGGGGGGTTTGGGACCCCATCTGGTCTTAATTCTTCTCTCTCTCTCTCTCTCTCTCTCTCTGTTTCTCTCTCCCTCTCTCTATTTTTATATATATATATATATATAACTCACAGGACCTTCACTCACAGTATCCTTCTCTCTTTTCTCTCTAGCCTTGAGTACAAGGAACCTTGAGTACACACTGAGCACTCACCCTAAGCATTCACCATCAATCACTTCTACTACACATTATAGTGTGTGATTGGAGTCTAGTCCTAATTTTAGACATGAGAAGCATACTATAGAATACAAGTAGCGTCAAATCTGATATTGTTCTCTCGCTATCATCTTCCATGTGTGTATATATATATATAACTCACAGAACCTTCATTCACAATATCCTTCTCTCTTTTCTCTCTAGCCTTGAGTACAAGGAACCTTGAGTACACACTGAGCACTCACCCTGAGCATTCACCATCAATCACTTCTACTACCCATTATAGTGTGTGATTGGAGTCTAGTCCTAATTTTAGACATGAGAAGCATACTATAGAATACAAGTAGCATCAAGTCTGATATTGTTCTCTCACTGTCATCTTCCATGTGTGCAGAAAATACACGAGATACACTAGGGTCACTGCCCTGCTTATGTTCTAAGTATCTTAGGTATGTCAGAGGATGATACTTGTTCACTATACATAAGAGACGCATTTAGTATGATGATTTCTGATCATATCACTTGTTTTTGTTGTTGCTTTGTGCGGGACTTTTTTTGTCTTTTGATGGGAAGATTTGGGTGATTGGTTTATGCCAATCGAAGACACTTGCATTTTTCAAAGGGGGCGGGGGGAGTATGTCACCAATGGATGGCAAAGGTGTAGCTATCGGAATCCTAACCAGTTGGCCAAAACCCTGAAATTTGAAACCCTAATTTCAAGGCTGAAATCCAAAACCCTGATTTTTGGAGACCCCAACTCTAAAAAATATTCAAAAACCCTAATTTCCAAAAACTCTAACCCTAACCCTAACCCTCTGGTGACTTGGTAAGTGACATGACACATGAAAAAATATAGCAAAAGTCTTTGCGCTAGAAAATGAGTTGTAAACAGTTCATGCGCTAGAAAGTTAGCCGAAAAATTGGAATTCCTTAAAAAAAGTCAGTTGTGTGTGTGAGGAGCCAGCACAGATACCAAAAAAGTGAAAACAACTAAGATCGCATATACTGGGAGTGTGTGTGAGAGAATCAAATAAAGCAACCATAGCTTTTATTGGAGGTTCATGTACAGTGTAAAAGAATGACCTTGATGCCAATTGTAAACTGTTCAGAGAAAAGAGTTCTCATGCCAAAGAATCTATGATAGCCTTATACTTGACACACATTGTGTGACTGCTAATAAAGTGAAGAACCACTGTAAGGGGTGCCAACTGAGAGGCGAGTCATCTACTGACACTTGGTGGTCTCACCATGTGTGTCTCTACAGTGTACTTGTGTTTTTGTTTGGTTCATTCAAATTTGTCAGCAATAAGTCACCACCTATGACTTCCGTCCAATTGATTGACACTAGCACCTTTGTGAGCCTGTTTCCATAGAACATGCATGAACAAGCAATCCCTTAGTTAGTTTGCATCCATGCATACCCTCTAAAGGGTTCCGTCCGATGGAGCCCAGGGGACACAAGGATTTAAAAATACATCAAAGACCAACTTTGGTGTGGGTCTACTGATATGGTAGGCTGTACGCTCCTCCATAAAGTGCATTGGCTGTAGATGTGGCAGGCTATATAGGCACCTGCAATTTGTGGTGCAATTTACTTTGGCAGCATTGAGTGCTAGCTTGAGAGATCAGATGCTTTTGGAACTTGTAGCTTTTCATGTGCTGCTTTTAGGTCTGAGAGTCTTAATAAGGAAGTTTCAGGGCCTCTCTCAGATTATCTTGGAAGCATTGAATAGAGAGAGAGGACCATCAAATATTGTACTTTGTCAAGATTAATATTAAAAGACATATCGAAAGGGGCACCACACTTTGGAGCCACTCTCTCTAGGCAAGGAAGTACGTCAAGCCATCTCATATCTCCCAATTGTGATTAAGTTATTTTCAGTTTTTCTCATGTGTGTTGTGTCAAATTCTTGACTTGAGGTGTTCCAAGTCTGTTACAATGGTATCAAAGCTTAGAAATATTCTTCTTCTATGCCAAATGTGATCCTTTTTGCAGCACACACAGGTTCTTGGTGAAAGAATCTTCAATCCCAACCCTGGATTTATTAGTTACTCCCACCCTTCATTCATTGTGCTTGGGGCTCGCTCCCATCTTCATCGCTCTCTCTTAAAGGGCATAAGCCATAAAGAACCCAAGGTTACACATGGGTTCTTACGGAGAATCTCACAAACATAACATGCCTCGGGGAGGAGGCGAAGAAAAGTTGAAATCTGATGCGGGAACTGAATAAAAGAATGAGGATTTGGCATTTTTTTGGGTGGAGAAGTTTGCTAGAGCAGAGCAAAAGCGTAATGTGAAGGTTAACATGTGTGTCAAAAGATTGATTTAGTATTCCAAAGATTTGAGATTTTCAAAATGTCTAAAGGATTACCCAATTGATGGTATTTACTCAAGAGGTCGTTGATTCTCCTCCTAGGTCGAGAAGAAAGCTAAAAGGACAGACGAGTGCAGAAAAGCGGAAGCTTACTCGTAGGATGTCACGTGCACATGGCTCTGTGTGCCACGTGGACATGCTTCATCAACTTCTAGACCTAGTTTTCCACTTCTTCCTAGATAACAGTGTCTAGAATCCCAGGAGGATTAGTATCGGCAACACTGTGACCCTATTTGCAGGACCTGCATGTCCAGACAAGTCCATTAGATTAGGTTTTTCATTTTTGGAACCCTCTTGCATAAATGGTTTGTATATGCCTTTTGATAGATGTTATTATGCTACGGTGGGCATCTTGCATGACAAGCATGTAGTTCTAGGATAGAGGAATCCAACGAGCCATTCCCCACGTTGATTGGATTCTCAGTTGGCAACTGTCTCACCCAATCTGGACCCCTTGGCTCAAATTATAATGATTTATTTTTATGATTTATTTTTTGTGTGATTTGGTGGACACTTGCCCTACCTAGGCCTCAATAATTACTTAGGGCCCATCCCTCACCTATAAAGGGAGCAAGAGAGCTCCCATTTCGGAGTCAAGTTGTAAAAGTCTTGGACACTCCAAGTGGGAAATCAATAGGAACACACAAACAAAGACTTCAAAATCATTGAACTTTAATTAATTGAGAGAGAGAGAGAGAGAGAGAGAGAGAGAGAGAGAGAGAGAATAGATAGATAGATAGATTGATTATCGTCCTCGGAGGTCAAGTATGACCAATGGGACCAAATACACACATTACAAAGGTAGCTCCATCATATGACTAGTACAACTCAATTGGTTGGTATAAAGACTCGAGGTGGGAGTACTAGCTTTTAAGGGGGTCATACAAACGGGCACGTGAGCAACGTATCCTAAAATGGGAAGGAGGGGGACAAAATGACAAAACAAGGGGAAAACACCTACGTGGCTACTATTGCGGATAGCAACGGGGTCTTCTTAGGAGTTCAAAAATCCTGAATGAGATCTTGCCCATCTCAATAGACTGCCGACTTTCCTTGTTTACAGGCGTCATGCATTTTCTTGAGCTCGCTTGCTTTGAGTTTGAGTTGGTTCGAAGTTAAATCCTCAACATTCCAAAAATTTGTTCCCTTGAGGAGGCGGGATTGGCGTTAAAGCCTCAACCACTCCTCTTTGTCCTTGAAGATAAGTGTGCATTGCCCAGGTGGCAAGCGTCTGCTTGTGTCATTGAGCCAAGAGACCGTGTTGGGCTCAATAGTGATTGGCTGCAAGATGTCATTGAGCTTGATGATTGCTTCTTTGAGAGTGTCCTTGGTGGTACACCATGGTGATGGGAGCCCTCTGATCCTCACTTTAAGACTGAGGGATTCTTGTAGCTGGCATTCTTGGAGGGCGGCCTTTAACTCGATGCCGATCTTCTGTGTGATGCCATCTGTGACTTCTCGGACTTCCTTTTGGACCTTCGTAACAGACTCCACAATGGAGTCTTTAACCTCTCATGCTTTTGTAAGGAGAGTCTGAATCTCTTCATCCTTTGTGACCTCAAGCTTGTGTAAGCATTTGTTGAGGGATACATTTTCCCTAATGAGCTCTTGGATTTAGGTCTCAAGAGCCAATATTCTAGCTTCTTGGCTAACGAAGGAGTCCTTCCTGTGGACAACTACCACAACAAGAAAACTTTTACGTGCACCCTAAGCTGGTGTGCTAGGAGTAGTCATTGTTGAAAAAATGCGTGAGAACTGGCGCATGCAAGTCAAATGACCTAGCCCAAAAACAAAGAAGCCGAGCGGTTGGAGTCCAGGGCAGCGGGCTCGAGGTCAACTAAGGTGGCGGACACAGTTTGCTTGCTGTTGAACCCGGTTGAGGCCAGCCAGTTGTAGCTGAATCTGCAATGTTGCTCGAGACTGGATCAGAGTATAGCTGGGAGTTGCTAGGGCTGTATGGGGCTGGCATGAGCACGCGAGTAGAGCACGGCATAGTAGCAATCGCCAGAGCCACAGGGTACTGGGATGAGAACTCCAGTAGAGCAGGGAAAAGCTTAACTAAAAGTTTCCCCCCCCCCCCCCCCCCCCCCCCCCCCCCCCCCCCCCCGCAAGGCTGCTCCTCGCCCAAGGGGAGACTGTGGGAGAGGAAGAGAGGCTAGTGTTATCGCTGAGAGAGAGAGAGAGAGAGAGAGAGAGAGAGAGAGTACACTCCCTAGCGTAGTTCCATGCCTAGAGGTACTGTCCCCAAAGACTAGCACCCCTTTTGGTATTTCTTTATCATTAGTCATTACAAAGTACAACTCTCGTGGGACCTTTGCTCTCAGACTCTGCATCCGGATGCCGTTAGAGTGAGGCCCCAGGGGTTCTTTTATTATTACACTTGGGATACCCCAAAAGAAGAGCCCCAAAAGTAGTACAATGAAAATCTTCAACTCAAAAGCATCTGGCCCAAAAAGCTGCTGCGTAATTTTTGAAAATCTGTACAACATGACATGTCATCACCTATCAATGCAAAACAAAATATATATGTATTGCTACCACATCATCATGTCAATGTGATTTTTGAGTGTCCGTACAATTGTTCAATCAGCGCTTAAAAATTGCTTATGTCCCTGGGCCTTGTCGGCAGGTACTCTTAAGTTGGGACAACTTATAAAGTGACTTTGGTCCAAGTAGTCATGCCATGTCATCAATTTGTGACATACCCCCTCATGAAATAATTGTAATCACCCTCGATTACGCCTACAAAAATAGAAAGAATCCATAAACCAGTTCAGTAGATAGTGACTCTAAGTAACGACGCAGTAGAAGACACAAATCTAGCAGTTGCACAAAGACGGTAGTCACTGAATTTTCACATCACATTCAAATCAAATCACATAGAATCCATCAAGATCTAGGACCATGATTCATAGGAACGTATTTAGGAATTGCATCTAGATCCACACAAGACCTCACTAATGTTGGATTAACTAATCCTTACTGTAGATTCTCTAGATGAAACACTGCAGCCATTTTGTCTTTCAAACCTGTACTTCTTTCATAAAACCGTCTAGCAGAATACTGTCAGCACCTCAATATTCCTAAAATCCAAAGAAAAATCAGTGACTTTTTTCCATCCGGGGTAATCCGTGAGTGACAAAGGAGCAGAGTTACTCCCCTCTTGTTAATTCATGTGTGCATCAGATTCAGCCCTACTAATCTATGGGATCTCTTGGAATAGTGCATCTAGAATGAAAGCCTCAAGGTAAAGTTAAATAATCTGAGTATCTACTAGTCCCTCCTCCTCCATCTCACTTCGCATCCAATTCGGGATAGTTCTTGAATTTCACTAAGAACTGCCATTCACTTTACCTTTCTCTTTCCTTTTCTGGCGAGCCAGTATCTATTCTTGGAACGAGAATCTCCTCGTTCTCGTCTACTTCAAGTTGCTCCTTAGGCTGTTAGATGGTACCTCACTCTTGAAAGGTTTCAAGAGACTCACATGAAAAGCATCGTGATTCATGAATCTTCCAAGTTTTTGGCGACTTCAGTGTGAAGGATAGATCAATTAGCTTATCTTGAATCTGGAAAGGGCCATAATATCGCATACTTAGCTTTGGAAAAATCCGTTCCTTTCATGTTTGTTTCCTTAGGTGTGCCTTCTCAAACTATAAAAGCACCCAGTCATCTTCCTTCAGTTGCAAGTCACATCAATTCTTGATAGCTGCCTTCTTATGCCGTGCTTGAGAGTTCACAAGAGCCTCATGTACCCTTGCAAAAGCACTATCTAGATCTAGATCATACTAATGTGCTCAAAAATCTTATCATGGGTCTAGGGAATTCTTTTTTGTATCAATCGATTCCCTTTTCATTTCTTTTCTTGTGCCTTGGGACCTATGGGTAGCTTCGCTACCTTCCCATGTCCATTGGCACATCAGTCCCAATCATTGAAACTCTGAGACGCACTATCATTTGATCCCCTTTCTTCTCAGGGATCCTTTGATGAACTTCCATCTAGTTACCTTAGTTTGTCAAAACCTTTAGTTATGCTACCATTTGATTATCTAGAATCCTGTGATGAGTTGTCGTTTGGTTCCCCTGATTCATTCTCTTCAATCTAGTGGACTCTTTCCTTGTTGAGGTGGATACTATCCTGGCCGTAAGACAATTCAATGAGCTGGCATGCATTGCAAATTGCCGCTTAGCATGTTCCATAAGTCTGTGAATAGAGTGAGACTTTTGATTAAGACAATAGTCTCAACTCCCTTTTAGAAAACCACAGCAAAACTGCTCAATCTGGGCTCTCAAAGTATTCTTCTCAAACAAAGACACTAGCCAATAAGTATCTCAAAACCTCTGGCAGACTGGAGTAGTCATCCAATGTATCTTTCTCAAGAGTTTTCAAGTGATGCCAAGCTATGATGTCATCTTGTGAATAATCATATGATCTCCAAGTTGATGTGAGAATTGTCTTGAATTTTAACCACGTCGTAGGTGCTTCTCTGTGTAACAACAGAGTAGACCACCATGTCTGTGAAGTTCCTTTCAAGTAAGATGTCACCCTTCACACCCTGGAGTGTTCTGTGAATCATCCTCTAAAGAAGTTGACGTCAAGCTATTGTACCAACTCAAGGGCTCGATGGATAGTATGAAAAAAAAACACATCTCAATCATGACGCCTGAATCCCTTCTCCTTGGTTTCCTTGTTGATCTGGTCATTGTCAAAAGAGGACAAGCTCTCCTCATTTGAACCACTAGATGGCCTTCCAAGACCACGATCACTTCAAATGGCGCCTTCCCCGTCGATGAATGAAGTGTGTTGTTGTAGACAAACTCCACCAAAGTCAAGTACTTTTCTCATTAAGTCTTCTAATCCAAAATATTAAACTTCAACAAATCCAAAGCCACTGAATTGGCTATCTCAAATTTCCCATCTGTCTTAGGGTGAAATGAGGATGGGAACTGCAACCGTATGCCAATGTTTCCCCCAGATTTCCCTCAAAAGCAAACCAAAAAATTGGGGATCTCTATCGAAGACTATGGATTGAGGCATGCCATGTACCCAAAAAATATGTGGACAATATCAAAACCTTTTTGCTCGAAGGCTGTGCAACACAGGACATTGTTTTTAGCATCAAATATCCATCCCATATGGAATAGCCTGAAATTATCTCTCCACTTTGTATCTAGTGAAAAATATCTACAAAATCAGGATATGTGGCGTACTGATCTACCATATCCTTGAAGCTTCAATAATGTATCACAAAATGGCCAAAAACAAGGGTAGCATCTGCCACCAAGTTCTTCAGTCCATGAACATGGACTATCAGAAAGTGAAAGTGTGACAGGATGTCAACCCAAATGCTACTTCTGGGAAAAGAGGTAGCGTAAACTTTGATGGTATGTAAAGACGGTAAAATCAACTCCGAGTAGAAAGTGTTGCCACTGTGTAAGAGCATGGATGACTCCCAAGAGCTCTTACTTGTAAATCTGTGCAACCATTCAGGACGTGAAACATATTTCTCTTGTAAGCCATGGCCTTCTTGCATCAAGACAGCTCCCAGACTACAAGCACAAACATCACAGTAATCTTCAAATGGCTTTTGCAAGTTTGGCAAGGCCAACACTGGTCCGGTTGTCAACTTTTTCTTCAGAGTGTGAAAGGGTGCAATATTTGACGGTCCTCAAGTAAAAGGAACCCCTTTTGAGTCAACACATGCAAACTAGAAACTATCTTTAAAAAATTTCAAATGAACTGCCGATAATATGAGCACAACCCGAGAAAACTTTGAGCTTCACAAACATTTTTTCAAATAAGGCCAATCTTGAATGGTTGCTACTTTGGCCGAGCTCATCTTTACCCCTACTGCTGAGACAATGTGTCCCACATTTTTGGCAAGAAGGACTCGCTCTTTTTCACATTTATAACCAATCTTTGTTTTACAATGCTTGGAAAACTTCTAACATATGGTGTCAATGTTCTTTCTAATGCTTTGAGAAGACAATGATATTGTCAAGGAGAGTGCCCACAAATGATCAGTACTCTCAATTTTTTTTCCCATCATATGGTTGAATATAGCCGGTGCACTTGTAAGGCCAAATGGCATAGCTAGATATTCATACAAGCCAAAAGTCATCTTGAAAGCTGTCTAATAGACGTCTCCAATAGAAATACGATTTGATAATATCCACTCTTCAGATCGATTTGGCTAAAACAAGTAGATCCCTGAAGTATGTCGAGTATATCATCGATCCTCATGATAGAGAATGTGTTTCTATGGTGATTTTATTGAGATCTCTATAGTCAATGCACATTCTCCAAGATCCATCTTTCTTTAATACTAGTAGCAATTGTGAATAGAAAGGTGAAGTGCTAAGTTGAATAAGACCCTTTTCTAGAAGTTCTTTTATCTGGTTCATTATCTCTTCATTTTGAGACCGGCTCACTTGATAAGGTGGTCAATTGGTGTTGTATTACCAGGAATCAAAAATGTTATGATCTTTCGAAGGTGCAGGAGGTAAATCTCCTGCTAAGCCTTTAAGGTAAGAGTCATCCTAATCTTGAATAAAATCTTTTTGTTCCTTGTCGAGGTCAGACATATTTGACCTTTGATCATCATTCAATTATTTCAAGAAGAATGAATAAACAAAAATACTGGATTCCATTAATCTAGAAACGGTCAAAGCCAGTTCGAGTGGACTAACTTGCCCTTCAGTTTATCATGTACAATCTCTTTGCCCTTCTCAGTCTTCAAGATGGCTTTCCTTGCCCTCTAATCGACCATGGCACTCATGGCACTATTCTTGTGAACCAAGGGATTCGTTGGAGGACGTCACACCCTTCCAAAGGCATGATGTAAAAGTCCTCGTGCCTTAAGTACCCCTTACAATGCAAACATAGTTTTTCAATGGCAGGTGTAGTGGAAACATCCCATCCGGACGCCACTAGAACAACCTCCACTAGTGGTCCCATTTCCTTGGGCGTAAATCCCAATCGAGCCGCCAATTTGGTTGAAGTAAAGTTGGCCTTGGCTCTTCTATCAAGAAAAATAAGGGCTTTTGAGTCTTGCATTTTCCCCATGCTCTGCAAAGTTCGATACTTTTGTTCATATGATGAATGTTGGCGGTCCCAACAAAATTTGATATCAAACGTGCTTTTATCTTTCCTTTCCTTCTGCGCTCGGTTTTTGATATGTAACTTTGTGGCTTATCTTCTAGTGGTTCTTTGGTTCATCTTCTGTTCAAGAGTTTTGTCTAGTCTTTGTGCAAGCACACGTTTTGCTTTTTTGCACTCGTCTATCCTTTCGTCTTTCCTCTTGACCTGAGAGAAGAAGAAATGGCCTCACACCATCTCGAGTAAATCTCATCAATCGAGTAAACCTTCAAGAGCTTCGCAATTCTTGTGTCCCTAGAGTACTTGATTAATATTTTCACACGTGTCAACCTTTTGTTTACGTTTGTACTCCGCTCTGGCAAACTTTTCTTCCAAGTATCTATCAAAATCTTCATTCTTTTCTTCAGTTCCTGTGCCGGATTTCAACTATTCTTTGCGCACCAAGGTGTGATATCTCTGTCAGATTCTCCGAGAGAACCCATGAGTAATCTGGACTTCTTATGGATTATGCCTTACAAGACAGAGCGATGAAGATGGGAGCACACTCGATGCGTGATGTACGAAGTGTGGGAGTGGCTAATAAGTCCGGGTGTGTGTTGTAAAAAGGATCAAATCCTCCGTAGAAGAAGATTTTTTTTAATCTCTGATACCACTGTAACAAGCTTGGACACTCCAAGCAAGAAATCAATGGCAACACACAAACAAAATTTTTCAAAATCATTGAACTTTAATTTAGAGAGAGAGAGAGAGAGAGAGAGAGAGAGAGAGAGAGAGTCGACATGGCCTGGTGTAGTTCCATTCCCAGAGGTAGACCCCACCCCTTTCGGTATTTTTTTATCATTCATAATTGCAAAGTACAACTCCCACAAGACCTCTGCTCTCAGACTTGGCGTACAGATGCCGTCAGAGTGAGGCCCTAGGGGGTCTTTTATTTTTACAAGGGATGTCCCAAAAGCAGAGCCCCAAAAGTAGTACAATGAAAATCTTCAACTCAAAAGCATCTCGTCCAAAATGTTGCAAGCATAATTTTTGAAAATCTTTATGACATGGCACATCAACACGTGTTAGCACAAAACGTAAAAATTTGTATCTCTACCATATCATCATGTCAGCGCAATTTCTCGGCATTCGTATAGTTTTCCAATCAGTGCTTAAAAATTTCTTGTGTCCCTTGGCCTGTCAAGACAACTTGTAAAGTGACTTTGGTCCAAGTAGTCATGCCACATCATCAAATTGTGACATAAGTTGTAGAAGCAGCTGCAATAGAGTACCTTCCTCAACGTTTTTGCAGCATCCAGCCTGGTGTTTTCAGCTTGCAACCTCAGTCAGTGTTTTTAGAGTAGATCAGCCAGTGTTTTCAAGACAAGGCCCTAGCGGTAGCTCTTGGCAACATATCAAGCCAGAGGTTTTAGTTTTCAGCTCCTTGCTTGCAAGGCAGTGTGAAATCTGCTAACGCTACCTATCCTAGATGCAGCCTGGTACTTTGGTAGCCCATTGAGATCTCACCCTTGCCATTCCCTTACTGTTTACATCAATAATGATCCAAGGTGCATGAAATCAGGCCCGAAGGTACCTCTTCTTGAGGAGTCAACGCTGCGAGTCGCCATTTGACTCAGTAGAGTCTGTATTGAGGTATTGCATTGTGATTTCATTCTATTTACACAATCAAAAGAAAATACCACATTGGCAATGATGTGGGGGGCCCTTGAGAAGGTTGTTAGGCACCCCATCAAGTGTCACTCTCCTTTCTCTCTCTTTCTTTCTCCTTTTTTGTTCTTTGCAATACTAGACAGATCCCTCTTCATAGCATGTTCCCATCAATTGAACCTTATCATTGGCTAGCATAGCCTCTTTGTAACAAGAAGGCTCACCACTATCTAGGAGATGTGAGACTCTTTGAGATCTCCACGGCTGATCAGAGCTTGTACTAGCCTGTGTAGTAAGTGGCACAAGAGTTGTCTAGATAGGAGGTGATACATCACAAAATGTCAATTTCCAGAATTCAATCTCTTTCATTGGTTGTCTATCCATCAAGTAGTCTCATTAAAGACAACATCACTATTGCAGATCACTGATTGACTTTTTGGATCCCATAAACGATATCCAAATTGACCATCTACACCATAGCAAATGAACATGCATTTCCTGGACTTAGGATCTAGCTTAGCACACAACTCCTTGGGTACATGTGCATAAGATTCAGAACCAAATGTGCGAAGTTTTTCATAAGACATTTTATGTCTTGACCATAACTCTAAAGGTACAAAAACTGTAATGAAGCATGTGGTGATCTATTGATCAAGTACACGGCTGTGTATAATGCTTCAACACAAAATTCTTGCAATAGATTAGCCTGTGATACCATAGACATAATCCACTCTTGCATGGTCCTATTCATTTCGTTCCGCAACACCATTTTGTGCAGGGGTATAGCGAGCTATAAACTCACACTTAATTCTCCTACTTGAACAGAAGTCTGTAAACTCTTTGGAGACATATTCTCCTCCATCGTCTAATCGCAAAGCTTTTAGCTTGTTTAGACTAAGTTTCAACACTAGATAAGAACTCTTTGAAGCAAGAAAAGGTCTCATCTTTAGACTTCATGGCATAGACCCAAACAAGCCGTGTTGCATTGTGAATGAATGTAACATAATAAGATGCAACACCATGGGATTTAGAAGGCATAGGCCCACATAAATCCCTTCGCACAAGCTCTAAGGGTTTTCTTTCTTTGTCAAAATAATGTGTATGATGTGTCCGTGTTTGCTTTCCATATTGATAGTGCTTACAAAAGGGAAAATAAAAAAATGACAAAGATGGTAGGTATCCCAAAGGAGAGAATGTCTCCATTCCCTTCTTTGACATATGTCCTAACCGGATATGCCACAAAGCAACGGTTGGCAACTCGATTATAGAATGAACATTGTTTTTTATGAGATACATAAAGAGGATAAAGTGAACCAACTTTAGAACCATGGGTTATAATAAGACAACCCTTTGCAACACGCCAAGACTGCTGATGAAAAGTGACTTTGTAACCCAAGTCATCAAGACGTCCAACTGAAATCAGATTGCGTGTCAAGGCTGGAACATGACGCACATTATGGATGATAAACTTCATCCCCTTTGCCATAACCATGGCAATATCACCTACGCCAACAATGTCACGAGTAACTGTCACGAAGTGTAATAGAGACAATGGTGTTCTCGTATGTAGTACACCAATGCCTATGAGGTGTGACATGCAATGAAGCACCTGAATCAAGAATCCATGTATGGGATACTTCACCACTAACAAGGAGTTCAGCTGGCATAGAACTCGTCAAATGATAGATTTTCTTATGCATCAGAAAATACATCATTATTTTCACTCAACGTATTAATGTCTTGCGCATCACTGTCATCCTGAACTATGTTCAGTTCTTCAATCTTTACCGAACTCTTTGGTTTATCCTCTCTATCCTCATGATCTTTGCTTTTACCTCTGCCCTTCTCTTTGTCATGATTCCAAGCATAACAATCCTTCTTTATGTGACCAAACTTATCACAATAATGGCATTGAACATTGCGGCGACCATGAGACTTTGATCTATCCTTTGATGCATATCTATTGTCCTCTTTCTTGGACTCACGTTGTGAAGAACGGCCCTTCCGTTGCTTATCATCCCTTTGCACATAATGAGCTTTGCCATGATGCGAGCTAGCTACGATCTTCTGACACATCTCCTCTAACAAAAGTGCACTAGTAACATCATCATATTTTAGCGTATTAGGAGCAGAGTTACTAACAGCTGTGTAAACGATATCCCAAGAGGATGGTAGCGAACAAAGAAAAAATATTTCTTTCATCTCATCATCAATGGGCATGCATTGTGAATGAATTTGGACAAAAAGAGAATCAAAATCATTGATATGGCTGGCAAGGCTAGCTGACTCCTTCATATGAAGGTTGAAAAGTTTTCACATTAGGAAAACCTTATTGCTAGCCGTATCCTTTTCGTAAGTGCCACATAATTTCTTCCATAAAGCATGAGCAATCTCGCATTCCAACACTAAAAAGTACACCGACTCACCAAGATGCAGGCTAATCGTAGACCTGCATAGCTCATCAAGCTCCTCCTACTAAAACTAAGTCATGTGCATATCTTTAATTCTAGCTGCAATATACAACGTTTTCTTCTTTTGGACAAGCACATCATGCATTCCCCATGCATTTGGTTCTTCCAAAGCTGAAAATTAGTGCCATCAAACTTCTTTATGTCATAAATGTCACAATATTTTCTAGTAGACATGGTGACAAAACTACCAAAAGATTTTAGAAAATTTTTGGCAGTCTCCTTTGTATTTGGGACTATGCCAACCAAAGTATGAGACAAAATGACAAGGTATGTCACTCACAAAGAATAAAAGAGGGAAATGCCTCTCAAAGCACACTATATAGAGACCGGACGAGGTGCATAAACTGTCAAACTGACCATAGACCGCTAACTCGGTGTCAAAAGCACCTATACCACTCTATACATGTCATATGGCGAGGTCTTGTAAGGGATTCTCCAGCTACCTATATCACCGAAGGTATTTCCACATTTGAGAATACCCCAGTTCAATGAAAACCTTCCGCTATCGACCCTCACCAATGTAGGTTATGCAACAAAACATACAGCCAAGTCTCAAAACTAGCTATCATCCGGACCAAGTCTTAGAAATGCCAGGACTGTCATACTAGCCAAAAGATGGCTCCACAAAAGCATACAATGGCAGTATCCACAAAGACATACAAGTCAATCACAATGCTCAAACATGCACCAAAATAATGTGCATGCAAATAAATATCCTTGCGGGGAGTCAAACTGGTCTCAAAAGAGCTCAAACACTGTTAAAAGTGCCAACATATTCATGTATGCATAAAAAACTGCTCTTACTGGAACCAAAATATCGCAAGCACTAAAACTAGTGGCCTGTTAGTTGATGCCGATGCCGTAGCCAAAGTCAATATCGAGGTCGAGAAGCATAGAGAAAGCTAACCAAGCCACTCTATGTACCTATACCTGTACCTATAATGACTATGGAAGCTCTGCAACACAAACTACCACAAGAGGGCTGAAAAATGCAGCTGCTGAATCGTAGCTCGAATGAGATTTTTGATGGAACGAAGAGCTCTGAAAGTGGAATAAAACTCTAGGACACCTGAGGAAAATACTCTTGGAATGCTAAATTTTCCGATGCCGAAGTCGGAACCCCGTTATGCGAAAAAGTTAGAGAGATTAATGATGGGAGCCTAACTCTGAAGTCAGCTCCTATAGAGGAAGTTTGGTTAGACAATCTACCTCCTGATATGGACATGGACGTACAATCCTTGTATGGGAACTACAGACCTGAAGCTTCAGGAATGTCTGAACCGTTGACTTTGAAAACGTTACCCTCTTACTTGGAAGCTAACAAAGATGAATCCATGTGTAAAACCACTCAAATAAAGAGAGCGAAACAGACCCTAGAAGTAGACAACATCCATTCAATCATGTCTACACCCATCCAATGCATTATTACTTTAGGAGAACGGTTAAAAATCAGACCATATTTATAGAATGATCTATAGAAAACTCTGGAGAAGGTGGGGATAACAAGGGTAATTGTAAAAAAATTGGAAAAAACGAAACACGAATTGGATAACAAAGAGGTTTGATATGTTCCAATGAACAAAGTCGAAGAATACTACAAAGGGGAAGAAGGAAATACAACCCTTCCAGTGAGATATAATGACATAGAAACCATGGCAATACTGGATAGTGGGTGTAAAAGGAAAAAACAGTCCCAGCATGTAGGAACTGTCTCCTAGAAAGCCGAATAGTGGATCAGTCACACATCAATAATTACAAGGGCAGTTACTACAATAACTTCTAGAAGTAGGGATTTAATATTTACGTAATTACGTCAAATTTTGTGTGATCACAAGGTCTTATTGACATATTTACATGGTCACAGTAAACATAATCACACAGAACCCGGTTAATGGTGACCTGCAAACCCACAAAATTCCCGCCGGGCTTTTCAATATCCCCGACGGGCCCGCCGGGGTTCATCATTTTTCTTGTGGGCCCGTCGGGAATACTTAAAATCCCGGCAGGCTCTCAGTGTTATATATACGCGGACCCGATCGGGCCCGCTGGGTGTATTTTTGTCTTCCTTTCATCTTTTGAGAGAGAGAGAGAGAGAGAGAGAGAGAGAGAGAGAGAGAGAGAGAGAGAGAGAGAGAGAGAGAGAGAGAGAGAGAGAGAGAGAGAGAGCTCTTGCGACCACCTTTGCAGGTACGTCGAGAGGAGAGAGGAGAGAGGGAGAGAGGGGGTCGTGTGGGAGCGTGCTCTGCGTCGCACTACGTGGCAACAGTAGAGTACCTGACCACACGATCCGGGTATGTGTTGTGTGTGTATGCGTTGTGCGGTAGCGTGCCTTTTGTTGTAGTGCACCGCAGTAATAAGGTACCTTACCACACAATGGGAGTGTGTGTGTAAGCTATTCTACGGAATAGTGCTTATCACGGGGGCATCACCTCAGTGACGCGGGGAAGATGGTGTCCTTGTGGTAAGTATTGGCTTACTGTCTGGGTACTACGTTAGTAACACGACAAATCTAGTATCCTTATGGTAAGTCCGCTTCCCTTTCCCTTTCCCAAAAAACATATGGGAATCGATCGGTAACGCGGCTATATGATGTTTGTATGCAGGCCATTGTTTTTCCTTAGATTCAGGTGGCACTCGATCGGTAACGCGGCTAATAGAGTGTCATTTGTTAGAAGCATATGCTTTTGGATAAATGTGGTGTTCAGGTCGTTAACCCGACCATACGAACGTCATATAATTTGTATGTGCATGTGCAGTTAATTTTTTAAGTATTAAGTATATGAAATACTTGGTCGGTAACGCGGCTGTGAAGAGTATTCCATATACAGAATGTATGAACTGTTTGATTTTGTTGTTTTTAACTGTCCATTTGAAATTATATACTAGCTAATCATATTCAAAAGAATACTTTATTCATGAATCATCGCTATTTTAAATGTTTCATTTATATAAATTACATGTAAAAAAGTATTTGCACACAAATTGCATGTTTAATATTCTTTTTTAATCTTTTTAAAGGACTCTCAAGCATTATTGCTATTTTTAAGGCTTCATTTACATAAATTCTCTGTAAAATATCTAAATTCACACACTTTGCATGTTAAATATTCTTTTGTATCTTTTTAAAGAGCATCAATTATCATCGCTTTTTGATTGCTACATTTACATAAGTTCTATGTAAAAAAGTGTGTAAACACAATTTGCTAGTCCAATTTGTATACTTTCAATGTTTTAAATGTTTTTGAAGTTTTTAAGTCGGCGTGTGCTTTGTTTGAATTAGTATGTGCGCGTGGAGAAAAATATAAGTTAAAAATTCAATATATGTTGAAATGTGCCATACTGTTAACATGTATTCTTTGATCTGAATTAAGTTCTTATAAACCACTTGTTTGAACTGCTTTTTACACGTGTAACAGATTGCAATTCTAAGTGAATATTATTTTCAATTTTTATCAATATTTCCTTGCACATTTGTTAAAGTCTTCAAGTGGTGGTTAAGAGTTTATCTGAGATAGTGTGAGAGTGTTAGTGTCATTCGCAACCATGAATTTGTATTTGATATGCTATTTTTTTATTGTCCAATGCAAATATGACGCTACATCAAAAAAAATGTATTATGCATGCCATTCGTAAAGAATGTATTTTGGCAATCTCATCATGTAGAGTTGATCGTATACTACAGATTAGTGAAAGCGATGTCTAAATCAAAGACATCACTAGTGCTATATGGGAGAACACAGAGCGCAGGTTGGGACTTGAAGGCCAATACCAGTTGTTGCTTCCAGCTGGGATACGAGAATTTGACCCCACCACAAGGTCGGGACAGTGTTGGGAAATATGAAAGTATGATGCAGAGACTTAAAGGAAGATATTCCACCTATCTGCGACATGTCAAAATTAGAGCTCTAGGATAAATTGTGGAAAGAACAGAAGTTAAAGATGAAGCGTGTGAAAGCGCACGACCAAGAAGCCTTACCCAAGAGATTGAAGATGGCCAAAAATGCGCAAGCAGCTTTGGGAGGTCGATCCAATGCTAGCGGCACCAGCACAATCATGCACACTGATTTGAATGAAAAGTGCGCTCATCTTGTCGGCATCCCTCACAAAGCTTTGGTAGAAGGTATTAGGATTGGAGTAGGCTCCTTCGGTGTGTGCATATTGTACACCATCAAAGGTATCTTATTTTTTCTAGACCACATTACATATGTGGAAAAATGTTACAACGGAGGGAGTGAGGCAGAATTTGACAGCTTTCAGATAGATAAACAAATGCAAACTCTTCACCCCTCCATTATAAGGCCGGTGCATTGGGTTTACTATCTACAAAAGCTCCTTGGAGCACAATATTCCCATACTATAATAGGGGTACCATGGGCGATATGATGTGTCGCTTACCGTTCGCTCACAGATTGTTCAGAAGACACATGCACAGGCTACAACACGGCTGGAGGTCATTGCCTGTCGCAAATCTTCCTGTAAGCGAGATAGACATGGTGCGGATCAAAGCAGTGATTGAGAAGATGCCAGAAAATTTTCATGCCTTAATCGACGGCGTTGCAGCTACCCACTTGGCCGGTATAGTGCACAGCGACCTACACCCGTTCAACATAATGTTGGACTTTACTCGTTCCAATAAACCCTGCGTCGACATCATTGATTGGGGTATGATGCTGAGAACACTAGCTAAGCGTGTAGCAAATAATTATCTGCATCCAAGCGCACAGTCGGATGAAGCAGTTTTGAATGCACAGAGAGCAGGGAATGCCGAGATGGCTAAGCGACCATGGATTGATCCTGAACTATACAATCCACGGTGGATAGATGCATACACAAAAGCGAGCTACATTTATGCATTAGGCTACCTATTCGACATGCTGGTAGATTTTTGGAGTGCAACCAGAAAAGTTTATTTTCCAGAAGAAGTTTTTCACCACCCGGACGAAGATGTTATGAGAGCTATTCAAATTAAAGTAGATTGTTGGATGAAGTTAAAAGAGCGAGACCAAAAAAGGAATTCTTCTGACGTGTTGATATTTTTCAAAAAACATTTAAAGACAGACCCTAACCCTATCCAACGTCCACTTGTTGAACTTGCACCATCATTTTATCCGATTTAAACATTTCTATGATATACATATGTCTTGTCCAGTGTATTCTTTTTTTTATTGAAGTGTATTATCTGGTTTGAAGTGGCTTACCTAATTGAGTCAATTATCTTTAGTCATTTCAAATTTGTCATTTAACTGTCAGTATTTCAAATTTGCCTTGTGGTTCAATTAGTCGCCTTTGTTGTGGTTTCATTTAGTAGATTCTGCATAGTGTCCCAATGAGTGAGAATATATATTTGCCAATAATATTGAATATTTGTCTATCTGTTGACTGCAGCTCTAAGAGAAAACGACCGATCAAGGACAAGATATTGGCACCCAATCACTACCTGATGATCAACAACAAGCAGTTGTTAATGCATCTCAATGCATGAAGTCTCTGGCACACAGCATGTCGGCACAACAAGCGACACATACTGCTCGCCAACTCTCAAAGTGGGCAAATCCAAACAATATGCAATGGAAAGAGATCAATAAAGAAGTGACAAAGGACATGATCAAGACAATATGGCCATGTGAGGACGTAGAGATCAAGAAAGGAAGGTGGAAGGTTTCAAAGTGCAACCATGATGCGATCAAAGATAACGCGGAGAGGATTTATTTGGAGGTTTATGGCCATCCCCTACACAATGCAGATTGTGCGCTATATTTTGCAAAAATGTTATATGTCCACTTTGTGCAACAACGACGAGTAGACTTCTCATCAAAGGAGACAATTGTTGCCACTCATGATTTAAGGGAGAGTTGTGTCACTTTCACCTGAGATGAGCTGGCATTGATAGTGGAAGGTGCCGACCTAGAGTTAAAAAGAGAGAAGGATATTTACATGACACAATTGGCAAAGAAAGATGCAAAAATAACACAGCTTTCTATAGCCACCCAGACACCGCAACCCTCACAAGTCCGGATGGAGAAAATCATTCACCACTTAAGTCAGGACGTTGAAAATCTAACACAGCAAGTGAATCCAACACCTATACAAGGGACACACATCAACCACCTTGTCTTGCATCTGGAGTTGGTCCCCTCATCTACTTCAGATGCATCCTCATCTTCCCAATATCCATTTTTCTACAAGAATTTTCATGGATGGAGTGGATATTATACATTGAAATGTGGTCATTATTATCATTTAGTTTGTCTTAATCATTTGATGCAAAATAGTAGTCGATGTGCAATCTGTTCACAAGATATTCCACAAGGAATATATATTATGTTTGGCATGACAAAACAAATATAAATTCAAGCAAGCACTCCCAGATACCCCTAGCACAATTAGAAATCTGTTTGATGAGCAAGATGCTGCTTCAGGTCAACACAATTGAGATCGACAAACTATATAATATCGCCACAAACTATGTACTATTGCGAATATGAAGCATTGTAATTACTCAAAACACATTTGAATACAAGGTCTTTTACAATGGTTATTGAAGTTTACGCATTCTACTCTCAAGCTATATTGAATCAGTTGAGTTGTTATCTGGTTCTAAGTTTGAGTGTTGTGGTTCTCCTTGTAATTCAACCTCCAAATCTATTATCAAATTCTCTTCTATTTCATCTACAGTGCATTGAGATACACCAACATTGAACTCTTCTTCATCTTTGTTTTGACAATCACACAAGTAGGTTGGCATTTCCTCCTCGTAGCCAACACTTTCGATGTGATTCACTATCTTTTCGTTGCAATACAGATACACCAATTTTTTTTGCTCTGTTTGCTAATAGTTTGTTGTGAATAGTGCTGTGAATATACTTGTATGTACTCCAATTTCTCTAAACTTGATTTTGCTGCACATTGTGTGAGTACTTTCATTGGAAGGGGACGTAAGGTAGAGTAATGCTCTCCACCATTCATCATCCACCACTTCCATGCAGGTTGCTCTTTTGCCATTACCTGTACAAAATCATTCGCAAAAGGACCTTCTTTTAATCTAAATGCACTCATTTCTTTGATGTAATCAAGTCGGTCCTAAACGTTGGAGTAGAACGTGTTGGCCACATGATAGAAATCACCTACCACATCTGTATTGGACATCAGATCTAAATTTCAATACTCTGGATCGAGCATGTAAGCCACGCTATGGAGTGGACTATAAGCACTCTTCCACCTTGCATGAAAATACTTAGCCAAATTTTGTGTTGTTTGCTAGAGAATGATAATCGTCAGTCCTTCTCTGCTATAGACTCTTTCAGCTCTTCAGGATTTTCAAGACTCTGTTGGACTGACCACCATGTCATCCACACTTTGCCCAAGTTTGGTGCCCTTTGATCAAGATTGCGGATCGCGAACATAGCAGGCATCATTACATGGTATGCATCCATTATACTCCTCCACCAAGAAACCTTGTTCACATTGCCACGTAGACATGTAATTTTATCTTTCACTTTTTCTTTCTGCTCAAGTTGCCATTCATCAAAGGCCACGCAATTGAATGTGCCAATCACAGTGTGAGGTCCTTGCCCCTTGTCGAGAGGAGCGGAGTACCTTTGATAGGTCTCCAATCCTGATAAGGAAAAACCAATGGACATTGCCTTAGCTACTACGTAGCCATGGGCATGAACCGTTAGTGAAGGATTGGTCCTATCTCGCTATGGCGGAGCGTGACCACCATAACCCTATCTAAAAACTATCTATAATCAATTATACCTAAAAGTATAAATCTTAGAGTGACCAACCTGTGCGCTTTTTTTTCCATGTTTCAGAAGCACAGCCGCCAAGGTTTGTCTCTTTTAAGATTTATGACTAAAGAAAAAATTCTAGCGTTGGAAAGTTACCCGACTCATCGGGTCCACCCGTCCATAGAATGATAACGTCGGGGTATCATTCTCCCACTTTCCACACCACACTCACCCTTCTTTTGTTATCTAATTACTACCACACTGTTTAAACATACATGTTCCTTTACTTTATTTATGATACTGGTTCGTTAAAACAGCCCTTCAAATAGTATTACAAACAATTGTCAAACAAGAAGTCGTCCAATTTTAAACCAACAACCCTTGGATTAGGTTCACTCAAGAATCTCTACTGGCGCTATTATGTCCGATCGGTGTATATATTATTCATAAAAACCCTTGTCCTCATGAGCGTCCCATACCGCTCGATAAGTAATCGTTGTGCTAATCTGGACGTACTCCCATCACAGCAACAACGGTGCCAATCTGGGCGTCATCCTCATGCCACGGCAAAACAAAACTGCAGTATCCAGCTGGGCTAATCTGGGTGTACTCTCACCACAGCATCAGTGGTGCCATCCTGGGCGTCATCTCACGCCTCAGCAACTGCCACATAATACCAACGCTAATAAGTAGAGATACTTGAGAAAAACCATACCGAAGGTTTTGGACAAACATTCTTTCCTATAGCAACCAGTTTAACCAGACAATCTTTCCTACTTGTCAAACATATGACGCATTTCTTGGGGTTAAGCCCCGTGGTTTCGGTCCGTGTTTTCTTTTCATAAGGTAAATAATATATTCCTATGGTCTCGCATATGCAATGATGCATAACTTGAAATTGCAATACTAACCTGTACCATAGCTCCGATTGGTCCGATTGGTGGAGACATAGCATTTTCCGCAGGGACTCCACCGTTACTTGTACCAGCTTCATGATCATTAGTGCCTTGTGTTCGAGCACGCTTTGGAGCCATTTTTTTGTACTACACTTATGTTATACACTTAGAAATTTAAATTAGTCAATTCTCCTAGTAATCTCCTTGTTTTCAAAGAGAGTCTGTAATTTGAATCCTCGCCAACTCGGATTCACACTTAGTGTTGTTGTTCTACATCTAATTTCTATACACCAAATATTTGCTAATCTTAATTAGTAAATTAAGTGTGTAAATTATGAGTGAAAGTTTAGGAATGCATTACTTTTATGCATGACATTTCTAATCCAATTCTAACTTCAATTCTATACTTTAACTAAATCAATTTTTAGTATTATTCAAAATTCTATTTAACCTAATTGACAATAACATTGGTGAATGAGAATTTCATCATGTATAATAAGAATACAATGAGTTCTCTTATGTATTAACTTTCAATTAACAATATATAAGTTAATAGTGAATATGTACTAACTAGAGAGAATAGGTATACTTAGAGAGATTAGAGTAAGAGAAAACATACACACACATCTTTTCTAAAGTTAATTGAATCTCCCCAATCTATTAGAGAGATTAGAGTAAAAGATAACACACACACACACACACACACACACACACATATCCTTCTTAAAGCTAATTGAATCTTACTAATCTATTAGAAGATTAGAGTAATAATAGATAGCACACACACACACATAACTAATTGAATCTTACTAATCTATTAGAGAGATTAGAGTAAGAGATAGCACATACACACACATATGGCTAATTGAATCTTACTAATCTATTAGAGAGATTAGAGTAAGAGATAGCACATACACACACACACATGGCTAATTGAATCTTACTAATCTATTAGAGAGATTAGAGTAAGAGATAGCACATACACACACATACATGGTTAATTGAATCTTACTAATCTATTAGAGAGATTAGAGTAAGAGATAGCACACATACGCACATATCCTTCTTAAAACTAATTGAATGCTCAATTAATACACACCTTATTAGTCCACTAGAGTTTTTGCTCTCTTAGTGGTTTGTGGATGCCTTCTCTCTAAGAGAAGTGGCAGCACTTCGTGAGCGCTATAGAGGCAATTTCTATGTCTAAAGTGTGAGCATGGATGCTCTATTTATAGCAGAAAGAAAAACGTCCAACTTTTTTTTTTTCAAAAAAAATTATTTTTTTTAATAAAAAAATATTTTTTTATTTTTTTATTTTTTTTTCAAAAATCATATCCGCGTTTTTGGTACCCTTGTGGTACCCATGAGCTTGACCACTTTGTCATTATCATCAAAAGATAAGGCCACTCCTTTCCATGTGATAGTGTGTCCCACTTTGTCCCCTCCTATGTGATCCATGTACCTTCATTTGTCATCCCTATGTATTCTTTTGTCTTTATAATTAGTTTATTTATTTCTTTAATGATAATTTACTTTACATTTTCAAGTTAAACTTTACAGTCTTATATTAACTTTACAGTAGTAAAAATAAATTCTACAATCAGTAAATAAGTCTTGCAATAAGTTAGTTAGTGATTCATATAGCTAAACATGTCAGAATTTTGTAGCGTAAATTTTAAATTCTAAGTTTTCTCAACCTACGATTCATAATTTGAACTTGAATATCTTAAATAATGAGTGATGGTTAAAAAAATTCAAATGCGTAATAGAACTTGTGTGAAATTTGAAAGTAGAGACCTTACACACAACACATTTATTACGGATAAGTGATTCCAAGGTATAAAAGTGTATGCAGAACCGAGTTTCAACAGCAAGTTTCAGCATCACTGACATATGCATCCTATACAAATCGAGCACTCTTTGTCGTTTCAAGATAAATTTCACAAGTTGATGTGCTGTATCAATTATTTTGGCGAACCATGCGGTTTTTTTGCTAGTGTACCAATCTTTCAGCACCAATTTCAAGCTATGCGTATTACAACCATTGACAAAAATGTGTGGAAAACACTTCTTTATTAATTTACTGGCATTTTTACAATTCTTTGTGTTGTCCATGACTACCTGAACGACATGTTCAATACCAATTTCTTTAATTACATTAATCAAGACCTCAGAAATGTATTTGCCACCTTTAATTGCACCAAAACTATCAATCTCTTTTATAAACGTTTCTCCCCTTGGACAAACTAGCATTACATTGATCAGTGGTCTTATCTGAACATTTGACCAGCCATCACTCACAATCGTACATCCTGAAAGCAAAATATTCCCAAGTATTATTTTGCCAACACGCTCTTTGACTTCGACGTAACATTTGTCCAAGAAAATATTTCTTATTGTGTGATAAGAAGGAGTTGAAAATCCTGGACCAAACTCACCGATTTTCTTCCAAGCAGCCTTCCAATGATTGCTGTCTACCATGACCAAAGCACTTCTAGTAAAGAATATTTCTTTGGCGAGTGTTGTTTGTGCTTCTTCCAGAGACTGCACTTGAAAGCTCTGATGTAATGATTTTTGAAGCATTTGACAAAGTCCACCTTCATTGTGAAGTTACTGGAATTTCCTCTCCTTGCGCAGGTTGTTCTCCAAGGTTAGTTGGCGTCACTACAAGATCTGCGGAGTTAATATTTGGCTCTCGGAACTCTCGACTCAAAGGCACATAGCTATATATATATATGTTGTCTCTTGCCACCCTTTTTGGCACGATCTTCTCTCAAACGCTTTGCAACTGCAGGTGCCTGAGAATGTTCACATTTCTTACAACTGTTTTTAGCGCTACCCAGAAAATGATCCCTAATACGTGGTGCATCGCCTGATTTTTTTGTGTGACAAAATTTACATTGCCACTCCATATATTGGCCACATATGTTGTGAGCATAATTCCACTCTTTGCCAAGAGATTTTTTATTCTTTGGCTTCTTCGTACCACTTGTGCCCACATTTTGCTCCATTGCTTTTAAATTAAAACTGAAGAGAAAAGAACAAGATGTTCAGTTTTTGAATTTTTTTTAAAATATATATATATTATAATTTAAAAACCATTCAATATGAAAGTAACCATGATGCACAATATGAAATTTTCAATGCACGCTAGTCAATCCACATATCGATCACCTATATTGTGAGCAACCATACACATTGCAATGTAGTCTATGCATGGCATAATAACTATAACAATGCTATGAATCTCTCTATGCAATTATTATTATAATGATTATCTATATGTCCACTTTGATTTGCAAACAATAAGACACATCTAATTTTATTTGCTTCCAAAAAACAAACAAAAGCAATAAATATATGATTGGTCATTTCATGCACTAATAATCTAACGTAATACATAATGCACTCTCTGTATAAACCAATGCATGAACTAACGCAAATAGATCTTCAATATAATCACTCAATTGAGAACTACTTGTACCCATGAAGGATTGTAGCCCACCCATGCAACCAATTCAATAAATAAAATATATTTTAACCCAATCAACGATTAGAGCTCTTATATTGTGGAGTGACAAGTGTAAATCAATTCAAATGCAAGACTTCAAGGATCTTTATATGCCATGTACACTAGTAGACGACATCCGACCCTTGACTATCGACTCGTCATTTACTATGCTCATCTTCTAAAACCATTTATAGCCCTCATTTGGACCAATGGATTCTTCTCAATGAGCATGATTCTCCAAGTTTTCAGTTGTTTTGGTTTTGTACCTGTATGTCGGTAAACGAATTAAATTTTTTTAGAAGTGGTTACAAAGAATCACGTTCGGTCCAAAAAAAGGACCTGTGACTCTGTAACCTCAGGTCGATTCATAAGGAGATGACTATACCCGGTACTCGAATACACTCCCCCAGGATTTGCCTAGCTAAAAGACCTGGGTTAGCACACTATTTACTATATATAATTACTACTGCATATACCCGGCGGGCCCGCCGGGAAAATGAAAAATCTTGGAGGGCTAACTGGCTCTATACGTTTTTGCAGGTCAAAATCAAAGTCATGTTAACAATTAATGTGATCACGTGATGTTTTTGTGTAAATACTAGAGTTATTCACGTAATCACTCGATCATGATTACGTTAATGAAATCCCTGTCTAGAAGGATATAAATAGGACCCATTACATTGTAATTGGGCTTCTTGCTTCTTACTTCTTAGTTCTCTTGGTTTTAGCCTTCCAATTATTTCTTAGGTTACAATCTCTTCGCCTGTAACTTCACCTTGTAATCATTACTACTACTGTAATCATTTGAGCTTCAAACCGTTATACTTTGTACTGATTGTTCCTGAACTATGAATTTGAAACTACAAACACTTTTCCAGTTTTTCACTCTATCTCTATTTTAGTGTCACTGATTGAACTGATAACTTACTAGTAGCTCTAAATTCTAACATTGGAATCAACTATTTGAAGAGATCAGCTCCAATTCCATTTTGGCGATCATGGTGGTTAGAGCTGCTTGCTTGTTGACCAGAAAACTCTTCTCCGAGTTAGAATTTTCAATTATAGGGATTGCACCCAAAACCGGTCGTGGTCATAAATCATCACACCGCGTTGACCCTGTTCCTAAGAAATCAAAACGAAACTCTGATCCGAAGGACCTGGTGACTAAGTTTGAGGCTTAGGAGGAGCATGGTCATGATGATGAGGCCAAGGACTCTCAGCACTCAAGTCAGTCTAGAAGGAGAAGGGCTGAGAGGGAAGAATGCAAGGCCAAAAGTTCTCGGACCACACATAGGGATAGTGGGACCAAAGGCAGCAAGGGTAGTCGTCGTAGTTCCAGTAGAAAGCCAAAGAAGAGACCGAAACTGAGACTGACAAAGAGATTGATTGGGATGCTGATATAGACCATTACAAGAAGTCCTCAAGATGGAGTCAGTCTCCTAAGGTCAAAAGAGGCAGAGACTATACTGACCGGCATGATTATATCTCTTCATCGAAAATTTCTTTCCCGGTGTTCAAAGGTGGGAAGAAAGATGATCGAGATGTTCATATCCAAGCTTTTGAACAGTATGCTGAGCTGAAAAATATTGATGAAGATGATTGGGATGAATACTTTCCTCAGACACTAAAGGATGCAGTAAGGAAATGGTACTACTATTAGCCAGCTTGCCAACTCAAATCATACAACAAATTGCTCAAAGATTTCGGACTGAAATATTCAGGCAATAGAGGAGATGAAGACATCCTCTTTGAACTGGATAAGATAAAACAAGAAGAATTATCAGTCAAAATTATGTTGAAAAGATCAAGGAGCTAACCAGTGAGGCGGTCTGGGGCGGGCAACAAGAAGAGTGGCCTCTAAGCACCCTTCTAGGCTCCCATGCTGCTCAATTGGGTTGGGGTTGGAAAAAACAACAAACACACACACAAACCCGCAACCTAACCCTACACAAATTTGGGGCACCACCTAGTTTTGGATGCGAACTAGGACGCATAGAGAGAGAGAGAGAGAGAGAGAGAGAGAGAGAGAGAGAGAGAGAGAGAGAGAGAGAGAGAGAGAGAGAGAGAGAGAGAGAGAGAGAGATAGTGCTCGGGCTGCTTTGAAATGTATCGGCAATGATCAAGTAAAACACAATTATATATATAAGAAAGAGAGAGAAGGGGGAGGGGGTGCTTGTTGCATTAATACCTTCTTTCAAATCTGTCATGACCAATGAAAGTGAGATTAGTATTTGTTCAACATAGCTTGAGTAAATTACACCACAACACATCACAAGAAAAACCACTCCAATCACTGTCTTAAAGCGAGGGGAGTCCTCTCCACCCTATCGCCCTCTTATAGTATGTGGGATTTATGGCTAAATTGATGACAACACCCAGAGAAAAGCTATCAAGAACTTTAAAAAAAAACACCAAGACACTTACACATCATTGTTGTCCATTACTTTACGCTGGAAGAGAGACAAAGTATCCAAGATTAGTCCAAACCCACCCTCCTTGATTCAGCAAATGTTGGGCTTACACTAGTAGGAGAAATGATAGATTTCCTACTCTCAATTGAATGATCACTCTCTCTTACAATGGCATAGAGTTCCCTTGCTAATCACCCCTAATACAACACATGCATATGCATAAGACAATGAGCTTCCACTCAAGAGCTCCTTCTAGGGAGGTTGAGCTTGGATTCTCAAGCTATAGCATAGTGCTCTTGCTTATGGCTCCCCCGTTTTTGTGCTAGCTACACCCTCCTTTTATAGCAATTTTGAGGGCTAGGGTTACTCCTCTAACCATGGTTGGGTTAGATTTTCAGCACTTATCTAATTTCTTTTGCTTAGAATTATCAAGAAGTTGGCGGGGATAGATGAAGAAGAGAGAGAGGAGAGAAGTGGAGGTGATAGGACTTTTCATAGTAGGTTAGTGTTAGTAAATTAGTAAAGTTAATATTCTATTAATTTACAAATAGAATTGGATATTTACAATGGGAGTATCCATGTAGGGTACAAATAAGGAAGAAAAAACTCTTAATAGGTAAGAAATTATGGATTTCTTACAATGTTGATGCTCCAAGTGTCTTGAGTAGGGTCAATTTTGACGCTAGTTGACAGTCCACTAGCTTTGACGGTACGTTTTTTCTCCACTCTTGACCTTCATTGAGAGCCAAGGTAAGTGAACATGAGTAATCAATCACCATGATGCTGTCTTTCAAGAGAAGAGGCTGAATTTTGTGGTTTTTTTGATAGATATGGGTAATATGGATCAGAAAAAATGAGACTAAGTGGTCAATTTTGGAATGGAAGTGTGTGTAGGAGACATGAGTTCACCATGGTTTCTCTTATTCTTCAAGGTTGAGAAAAATGTGAGTAGGGTGCAGAGAGGAGTGGTGGGAGAGGTGGGGATGATGAGTGGAGAAGTGTGTGTGAAAGAGGAAAATGATAAAGTGGAAGAGGGAGTGTGGCTGCATAGCATGGGCAAACTAGGGTCCACCAATAAAATCATAGCTCAGAGCTCGTAGCTCAAAATAAAAAGAAAAAATTTGAGGTAAAATTTCAGCTCACAAATTACAACTTTTGTTTGTATCACCTTTTCAAATTCAGGGAGCATGTGATCTTTAAAAATTCAACAAAACCGACTTTTTTTTCCACTGCACAAAGTCCTTGTGAGGTCCTTCTTTGGATGATTCTTTTGAATACCTCCAAGAGTGAGCTCCCCATGGTGCATGCATGCATGCCACATACCCTTGACCTTATTTGGTAGGTCTATCATTGAAGATATTGTTGAGATCATGATATAAGTGAATAGTACAACGAAGAAAATCAAATATTGAGGGGTCTAAAAAAATATGTATATGTCAAATATAAATAATATAGGTGGGAAAAATATAAAGGGGTCAAAATAAATCTCTCTCATTATAAGTCTAGCATAAAAAGATGAATATTTTTTGGTGGTCTAATGTATGAGAGTAATAGAGAATAGATATAGGAATGAAAAAATCACAATAGTGAAAAAATATACACATAAATAGAACTAGTTTTTCTGGATTTTTGTTGGGATGGAATTACACCAAAAATAAGAGAAGCTTGCATGAAATTATTTTTATATGGAATAAAGAGTATGCAAAATGGTAAGAAAAAATATGGTAATGGTGAGTCAATGTACGTAGCATAAATAACACACCATAGGTAGAAATATTTAAATAAATACCAAAATAATTATGAAAAATCCTTTTATTTAGGCCCTATATACAATGAAATATTTACACACAAATGGTCCATAATATTTTTTATTTTTTTGATTTTATTTATTTTTTTGGCTCAACTAGCCCAATGACAAGCTAGCTAAGGTTTTTAAGAAAATATGGAGAAAGTCCCTAACTCACATACGTCTATGTACAGTGAAATGGTAGGGATAACCAAAATGTTTGAGTGATTTGATAGGGTGAGGTAGCTTACTATGGCAATTATGGAAAGCTAAAAAATGGCTATCATTAGTCCTCCCCCAGGATGATGGTATATTTATGTACCATCATAGAGCATCCTTTCCAAAAAGAATGCTTCAGAGTCCTTGACGAGATCTTCATTGTTTGGCCCCTCAGAATTTTGGTTTGAGTTACACTCATGCTTCACGGAACAATACCTACATGAGATACATGTCTTTTGACAAGTCTTTGGTAGATCCTTTGGTAGAAGGCGACTCAAATAAGGCTTCAAGCGATACCCGTTTACCTTCCTGGAGTGCTCTTTCCCATTCAATTCCATAAGTTGATAGTAAATTGAATTGAAAGCCTTCTTGACTATGTATGGCCCCTGCCATCTAGTTTCAAACTTGGCATCAAAACAATTATCGAGTCTATTGTCATACCTTAGCACAAGATCTCCTTCATTGATGCCTTTGTCCTTCAGTTTCTTGTCAAGCTTTTCCTTCGTCTGTGTGGCTTTCCTCTTGTAGCACTCGTATGCTGCTTCTCTTTTCCACTCAAGCTCAGCCAAGGTAAGAAGTCCATCCATCCATGCTTCTTGATCATCTTGTGTTGCTTTGCCATGAAGTCGCATTGTTGGAATGTTGAACTCAATTGGTTGTAAAGCCTCTTGACCATAGAACAAGTGAAATGGTGTGAACTCCGTGGCTTCCTTGTATGTGTTTCGATACGCCCACAAGGCACCATCCAAGAAGTCATCCCACAACTTTGTCTTGTTTTTCACCATCTTTCTAATGATGCCTGCAATGACATCATTAGCTTTTTCTACCAAACCATTTGATTGGGGATACTAGGGTGTACTATGACGATGTAGAATGTGAAGTTCTTCACAGACTTCTGTGAGCAAGCCCTTTCTAAACCCTGGACCATTATCAGAAACAATCTCCAAAGATGTGCCAAATCTACAACAAATGTGAGTGTAGACAAATTTGCTCACTATCCTCTCATTTACCTTTGCCACACTTTGTGCTTCCACCCACCTAGTCATATAGTCTACAGCCACTAGAATGTAGAGTTTACCATTTTTTGTCCTAGGCAGAGGACCCATAGCATCAATGCCCCACTTTTCAAAGGGTCCATTTGCAAGCACGATTTTCCTTGGACCATAAACCAATCTTCTATTCCCATTTACCTGACAATTGTGACAACTTTTACACCAATGTTGGACATCCACATGCAGACTTGGCCAAACATACCCCGCAAGAAAATTCTTCTTCACAGTTAACTCTTGGGCAAAATGACCACCACATGCCTCTTCATGCAAACCTTCTAGAATGGCTGGAATCTCCTTGATAGTTGGTACTCTTCTGCACACTTGATCCTTCCCTCTTTGATAGAGGAATCCTTCTAGGAAGAGATACGCGCTTGCCTTCTTCATGAGTCTCCTCTTCTGAGCCTTCGTGAAGTCTTATGGAAACTCACCCTCCAAAATGTAGCTAATAATGGGAGTCAATGACTCCAATCCCTGGTATCTCGGTTGCTTGATAGTTTTTGTCACCATGATGACCTGCACTTGGCCAATGCATATCTTTAAACCATGAAGTAGTGTGTCGTATTCTTCTTCATTGTTGCTAGTTAAACCTGGTAGATTGATCTTCTCTTTCATGACCACCTTTCCACTTGGGTTGAGCAATACTAGCCCTCCCCCTGCTTTTCCTGTGACTCATCGAAAATCTCAATCAAAGAACAAGGTAAAAGAATTAGGAATACTTTTAGGTGGTGGCAATGGTAGGGTCTTTACTTTAGGCACCTTAATCTCCTTCTCATGTACCCTATAAGTAAGGATCCCTGCCAATTGTGCACGCACACTATCTTCTACCTTGAAAGAGTATTGGAACTCTTGCAATTCCATAATCCACTTTGAGATCCTAGTACTAAGATTCATTCGAGATGACACCCAAGGGAACAAATTTTCTACAGTGAGAATTACAAAAGGTTTTGGTAGCAAGTAGGATCTAAACTTTCTCACCGCAAACATGAGAGAAAGCATCATGAGTTCTGCCTCTGTGTAGCCTCTCTCCAAAGCATTCATGACCCTACTAGCAAAGTAGATGGGTCGCATCCGGGTACTATGGGGATCTTGTTGTAGCAAAACCGCTCCAATTTTTTCTTTCCCAACACTAGAGCTAACAAAGAATGTGTACTCCCAACAAGGAGGCATGAGTGTTGGTAGCTCTGACTGGATGACTTTAATGTTACAAAAGTACTCTTCAAGCTCATCAGACCATGCAAATTCTACTTGTTGTGTCAAATTTTGCAAAGGGTGAAGTAACTCCGAGGCTAAGTGAATGAAGCGTGACATATACTTCACCTTTTGAATGAATTAGATGACCTCCTTAAGACTCTTTGGTGATGGTAGCTCAATGAGAGCTTTTGCCTTTGCTGGATCCACCTCAATACCTTTATAGGAAACCTTGTGACCAAGCAACATCACTTGATCCTCACCTATGTGGCACTTGTCCGGGTTGAGTTGACCTCCCATGTCGTAGAGCTTCTTTTAACCTTCTTCTACCCTTTGTAGATGCAATGATTTTGAGCTATAAATGCAAAAATCATCAATAAAAACCCTAATGGACTTTCCAACGAATGCTTGAAACACCATGTTCATGAAGCATTGGAAAGTTGCAAGAGCATTTGTCAGTCCAAATGGCATGACTCTAAAAGCATAACAACCCCAAGGAGTGATGAAGGTTATTTTCAATTGATCTTCCAATGCGATACCTATTTGAAAGTAACCCGAGTAGCCATCACACACAGTGTACTTCTCATGACTAGCTACCTCATTTAGTATCTCATCTTGAAATGGGAGTGGAAAGTGATCTCTTTTTGTTGCCTCATTGAGTGGACGGTAATCCACACACACCCTCCACTTACCATTTTTCTTAGGAGTGACAACAATGGGAGAGACCCACTCTAAATTCTCCACTGGATAAATGAAACCTTCTACTAGAATCTTTCTTACCTCCTTGAGTAAAGCCTGCTCCTTGATGACTCCTAGCCTTCGTAGCTTTTGAGCCTTAGGTGTGGCCTCTGGCTTCAACCCAATTTTGTGTTGAACAGCATCTACTCCACGCACATCGGTGTAGTCTTTAGAAAAAAGCCTAGGAAATTTTCTTAGTACACATTTGAACTCCTCTCTTTCGTCCTTTGTAAGTGTTGTAGACAACATACCTTGTAACATTCCTTCATCTTGCACATTTTGGTTCTCTTGGGAACCTACCTCTTCCAAACCTGGGCATAAGGTCTCTTGGTTGTTTGGATTCAACCTTACCCCCATGACTTCGATGGAAGACTCCTCTTCAGTAATGCTACCGCTACTCTCTCCTTCTGAAGTGCTATTGGTCCAGCCTTCCTCCGTCTCACTTTGAGATGATTCTTCATGGAGCTCCTCTTGGCGTTGCTCCTTCATGTCAAAGACAACCTTCTTATGATTGGCATTCCTGAAAATTAATTTTCCACTCTCCTAATCCTGCAAATCTCTCATTTTCATTAGCCATGGTCTTCCTAGGATAAATGGGTAACCATTTCCTTTGGTAGACATGACATAGAAATCCATTGCCTTCTTAATGCCAAAGGACTCTACAAAAACATTTTTACAAATGCCTACACACCTAGCTTTTCTATTGTTTGCCATCTTGACTTTAATTTCAGGTGTCTCATGGATGTGCATGCCTAGTTTTTGCATGAGTCCCTTTGTCATGATGCAAATTTGTGCACCCCCATCCACTAGACCTTTCCTAACCAATCTTCCGTTGATGTAACAATCTAGCACATGTGTAATATTCTCATTCATTTCAGCATGTGCAATTTTTATAATAGGCACACTCTCTTTACCTTTCTCCTAGTGCTAACTGCCTTTGTTAAATCCCTCCTAACTTGTGGGCATAATGCAAGAAATTGAGGCCATGAGATATCAGGACCCTTACCTCTCATGTCTTCCAATAGGTTGTATGGAGCCATTCCATGTCCAAGAGGGAAGTCTTGGAGATTGATACGACGTCAAGTCCTCTTAGCTTCCTTGGTCTCCTTTGCCTTCTTGCCTCGTCCATGGTCACTCTGTGATGTGACACCTTCTTTCTCTGTACCTTTTCCCCGGCCACGCTTAATGCCATTTGCTTCCATGTCAACCTCTTTTGAGTTTGTCACCTCTACCACATGCACATTTGGGTCTGGCAAAGGTGGAACTCCTTCCACTCCATGTGGAGGTGGTCTTGCTCCATTTGGCCTTTGTAGAAGCCGTGGTTGCTGACTAGTTCCTTCACCGCAATTCCAACATTTCAAGACTCTCCTAGGTCGTGAATCTCGCTCTTCAAACTTCTTTACTTGTCCCTTTGGACCTACAGCTTGTGCAAGGTGAATTGACAAGATGCATGAAGATTCATTTAACTTCTCAATCACTTCTGCCGTTACCTCAGGAAGCTCCCTAGATGTTGATGCTTGTGACCCTCTATTGGAACCTCTCCCCTTAGGCACTTGAGTTTTATATATCTCTCAGCACCCCTAGTTTCAGTTGCATCAAAGGTAGCAGGTGCACCCGCCTCAACTTTTACCTTAAGGTCAGGAAAGAGTTCGGCTATGAACCTCTCCTTCTTTAGGAACTCTACACCATCACCAGGGTTAGCAACATTTCTCACCCATACAGCCCAAAGACGTAGAAACTCTTGCTTGTACAAGTAGTAGTCATCTAAGTATTTTTGCTTATGAGAAACAATGTCTTGCCATAGTTTTTGAGTGTTTTGGGGGTCAAAAAAGTATCTCTTGAAATGATTCACAACTTCCGTGTAATTCGCTTTAACTTCCTCAGGAAACGAGTCAAACCAAGTGCTAGCATCTTTCCTAAGGACCACTTCAAACATCTCTACGCGTTCTTGATCAATTACTATCCTCTTGATACGACAAGACATCTTGAAATTTGCTAAAAATAATTATGCATCCTCTCCAGGCTCTCCCAAGAAAAGAGGATATCCAGATATATGGCGTTGGGCCTCTATTGAATCAGTTTTAAGGTGACAACACGTTTTTGTTTGTTTTTTTAATTATTTTAAGATTTACACAGTAATATTTTCTAAATTGCAATCTATTCTACAACAAAATAAAAATATTCACATCAAATGACCTATGATAATCAATAAGAGGCAAGATGACAGGGTTTGGTGATGCCAGAATTTCTCCTACTCTTTGGGCACCAAACATGAACACCAGACATTGTTGAAAGTGGATCTTCCTACTAATTGCAACATGTATTCTAATGTGTGGAGTGAAATGGAAGGGGAAAACCTCTATTCCTGGGCCATTATCCATGGTCTATGCATGACCTAATGCTTAAAACAAAACAAAAATATAGACGTCCAAACTAAGGTCGTACCTAATGAGAGGCAAAATAAAGGGATTTACTGATGCGTTTATCTCTGCCAACTTAAGGGGACCTAAAATTCTACAAATTACACGTTGAAATTGCAACTTAGTACTAACAATTATGTATACCTTTTGCCTTGCAATCCGAATGAAAGGATAATACAAATTCTCGTGATTCATGCAAACTACTTGACTATTCTAAAGATTGATCCTACACTAAACATACACAAGCCGTCCTCAGTGGGGGAACCAATTTGAGGCGGTTCGGGGCAGGCAACAAGAAGAGTGGCCTCTAAGCACCCTTCTAGACTCCCATGCCGCTCAATTGGGTTGGGGTTGGAAAAAACAACAAACACACACACAAACCCGCAACCTAACCCTACACAAATTTGGGGCACCACCTAGTTTTGGATGCGAACTAGGACGCATAAAGAGAGAGAGAGAGAGAGAGAGAGAGAGAGAGAGAGAGAGAGAGATAGTGCTCGGGCTGCTTTGAAATGTATCGACAATGATCAAGCAAAACACAATTATATGTAAGAAAGAGAGAGAAGGGGGAGGGAGTCCTTTTTGCATTAATACCTTCTTACAAATCTATCATGACCAATGAAAGTGAGATTAGTATTTGTTCAACATAGCTTGAGTAAATTACACCACAACACATCACAAGAAAAGCCACCCCAATCACTGTCTTAAAGCCAGGGGAGTCCTCTCCACCCTGTCGCCCTTTTACAGTATGTGGGATTTATGGCTAAATTGATGACAACACCCAGAGACAAGCTATCAAGAACTTTAAAAAAAAACACCAAGACACTTACACATCATTGTTGTCCATTACTTTACGTTGGAAGAGAGACAAAGTATCCAAGCTTAGTCCAAACCCACCCTCCTTGATTCAGCAAATGTTGGGCTTACACTAGTAGGAGAAATGATAGATTTCCTACTCTCAATTGAATGATCACTATCTCTTACAATGGCATAGAGTTCCCTTGCTAATCACCCTTAATACAACACATGCATATGCATAAGACAATGAGATTCCACTCAAGAGCTCCTTCTAAGGAGGTTGAGCTTAGAGGAGAGAAGTGGAGGTGATAGGACTTTTCATAGTAGGTTAGTGTTAGTAAATTAGTAGAGTTAGTATTTTATTAATTTACAAATAGAATTGGATATTTACCATGGGAGTATCCATGTAGGATACAAATAAGGAAGAAAAAACTCTTAATAGGTAAGAAATTATGGATTTCTTACAATGTTGATGCTCCAAGTGTCTTGAGTAGGGTCAATTTTGACGCTTGTTGACGGTCCACTAGCTTTGACAGTACGTTTTTTCTCCACTCTTGACCTTCCTTGAGAGCCAAGGTAAGTGAACATGAGTAATCAATTACCATGATGATGTCTTTCAAGAGAAGAGGCTGAATTTTGTGGTTTTTTTTATAGATATGGGTAATATGGATGAGGAAAAATGAAACTAGGTGGTCAATTTTGGAATGGAAGTGTGTGTAGGAGACATGAGTTCACCATGGTTTCTCTTATTCTTCAAGGTTGAGAAGAAGGTGAGTAGGGTGCAAAGAGGAGTGGTGAGAGAGGTGGGGATGATGAGTGGAGAAGTGTGTGTGAAAGAGGAAAATGATAAAGTGGAAGAGGGAGTGTGGCTGCATAGCATGGGCAAAATAGGGTCTACCAATAAAATCATAGCTCACAACTCGTAGCTCAAAAAAATATGAAAAAATTGAAGGTAAAATTTCAGCTCACGAGATACAACTTTTGTTTGTATCACCTTTTCAAATTCAGGGAGCATGTGATCTTTAAAAATTCAACAAAACCGACTCTTTTTTCCATTGCACAAAGTCCTTGTGAGGTCCTTCTTTGGATGATTCTTTTGAATACCTCCAAGAGTGAGCTCCCCATGGTGCATGCATGCATGCCACATACCCTTGACCTTATTTGGTAGGTCTATCATTGAAGATATTGTTGAGATCATGATATAAGTGAATAGTACAACTAAGAAAATCAAATATTGAGGGGTCTAAAAAAATATGTATATGTCAAATATAAATAATATAGGTGGAAAAAATATAAAGGGGTCAAAATAAATCTCTCTCATTATAAGTCTAGCATAAAAAGATGAATATTTTTTGGTGGTCTAATGTATGAGAGTAATAGAGAATAGATATAGGAATGAAAAAATCACAATAGTGAAAAAATATACACATAAATAGAACTAGTTTTTCTGGATTTTTGTTGGGATGGAATTACACCAAAAATAAGAGAAGCTTGCATGAAATTATTTTTATATGGAATAAAGAGTATGCAAAATGGTAAGAAAAAATATGGTAATGGTGAGTCAATGTACATAGCATAAATAACACACCATAGGTAGAAATATTTAAATAAATACCAAAATAATTATGAAAAATCCTTTTATTTAGGCCCTATATACAATGAAATATTTACACACAAATGAGCCATAATATTTTTTATTTTTTTGATTTTATTTAATTTTTTGGCTCAACTAGCCCAGTGACAAGCTAGCCGAGGGTTTTAAGAAAATATTGAGAAAGTCCCTAACTCACACATGCCTATGTACAGTGAAATGGTAGGGATAACCAAAATGTTTGAGTGATTTGATAGGGTGACGTAGCTTACTATGGCAATTATGGAAAGCTAAAAAACGGCTATCACCAGGTAGCTACAGATTCCACCATCACAAAAGAGCTTAGGGAACAAGAGGTGCCCACACCAATGAATAAATTCAATGATTTGGTACAATGCGTCGTGAAGCTTGAACAACAGTCAAAGAAGGAGAGGAGTCACAAGAAGAGGAGGTCCAATAGTAGTAGTTCATCCACTGAGAATTTTGATTCCAGTAAGACCTTTAGTAGCTCTGAAAGCAGCTGAGATGAAAAGAGCAAAGACAAAGCCAAGAAGGGGTCCTGGTCAAGGAAGATTGATGATATGGCGCGGCAGATTGTTGAAATCAGCCAAACTAGGCAACCGATTAGAAGAATAGAAACTTGGTGTTCAAAGTGTAAATCTAAAGATCATGTTTCGAATGAATGTACGCAGTGTACCTATTGAAAAGCATATGGTTATTTATGGAAAAATTGTGGCATTCACATTCATCACTTCAAGAAGGGAAAAGATTTTTCTGTAGTAGTGGCATTTACCAATGCTGAACTAGTTAGAGTGGAGACTACCAGTGTACCCCAAGAAGAGAAATCAGGTACTAGTGGTACTGGTACTCGGCGCGGCAGGTACCAAGGGGGTACTGGCCGGGGCCGGGGTCGTCATAATTTCTAGAACCGAAGGCTGAACTATGGCAAGTATGGGTGTTTTGCGGCTCAGTTTCCAGAAACACCTACTATTGCATCTACTAAGGCAAAGGCACCAAAGCTAGTTCCTGTAGGAGCAGTTACACGTAGCAAAGGGGTGGTCATTGAGGAAATTCCAGATGAACCGGAAAAACTAGTCAGTCTTAAAAGTAGCAAATGGGCTCAACAAAGAGAGGTGTGGAAGGCAAAGGGTAAAGAAAAGGTAGTTGATGAATGGCAGGAGTAGAGAGAACTAGCGGGCGAAGATCACAAAAATATTTAGCCAAGAAACTGCTAGAGTAGCTAGAAAGTTTTGATGCTCGGGTCATTCAAAAGATACCAGCCCCATCTTCTAGTAAAGCACAACTAGATGAGTCAGGGTTTGGGATTCCTGAGACTATGGTGACTGCAGTACAGGGACTGATGGAGGAATTAGGGAGCATTAAATCAGATATAATAGCAACAGAAAACACTCAAAGAGGCACTAAAGGCACCAAAAAATAAGAATGGTACTGTGCAGATACTTTTGATTCTTCAAGTTCTAATAATGACTCTAATCAAGATAAGGAAGAAATTCATGTCAAGATTTGTGGCAGAATTCAGAAACTCACAATTGAACTAGATGATATTAGAAAAACTTTACCTGAAGCAGCAAGATTCATCTGACAGCGAAGGAAGGCTGAAGTGGAATCCAAAGTAGTTGACTTAGTTGCTATCAGAGATGATGAAGTGCCGGTAATCCAGGTAGATTACAAGGTTAGGAAACAGTGGGAGCCTCTATCTGGTGTCATACTAGATGGAGGAGCATGATTAAATATCCTGGGGGCACACCTTCAACAGAAAATGGCTATCACAAATCTAAAACCAACACCTTTTAAAGTTCAAATGACGGATCATCGAGTTGTGCAGGCAGTTGGGATGATAGAGAGTATGCAGATAAGGGTGGGCAAAGAAAAGTTCAAGACTAGTTTCCTAGTACTAGATGTGGAAGGCGCATATGGGATGCTACTGGGGCACCCATGGTTGCGAACAACACAGGCTGTTCACGACTATGTCAATCAGACTCTTTGAGGACCGGAGTAAAACTTATACTTTTATTATTGAGTGGGGAGAATTCATGTATCTGGTTATGCCATTTGGTCTTTGCAATGCTCCGACGACTTTCCAATGATTTATCATGGAAATATGCAGTGAATTTCTCCACCAATTCCTTGCCATATTTATTGATGACTTCGTTGTATATTCATCATAGAATACGCATTTACGTTGTCAGGAAAAGTGGATTTGTTTGAATCCATCCAAATTTGTTTCCTTGGTCTAGAAAGTACAGCTACTCGGACATGTATTGTCCAGGAATGGTATAGAAATGGCCAATGACAAGATTCAGTGTGCTCAACAGGCCAAGGCGCCCTGCAATGCATCAGAACTAAGCTCTTTCTTGGGATATATCAATTTATATAGAAGATTTGTGCATCAGTTTTCTTCCCAAGCATTACCTTTGTATGAGCTCACAAAGAAGAGCAACAAGTTCAATTGGACTGCTGAATGTGAAGAGAGCTTTCAGAATTTGAAGAATTCCATTATTAGTAAGTCAATACTTCGACAACCAAATTGGGATGTCATTTTTCATGTACATGTAGATGCTTCAGGACTGGCGATGGCCAGAAGGGAGAACTGACCATCGAATGTATTTTGCCAGTACGAGATTGAGTCAGGCTGAACAAGGATATACCACTACTGAAAGAGAAGCCTTAGGAATGGTTTTTAGTGATACTAAATTTTGACACTATTTGTTGGGCAAGCGATTTCATTTTTATGTCGATCATCAGGCATTATTATTTTTTATTAACAAACTCATTATTCAAGGCAAACTAATAAGATGGATGATGTTCCTGATAGAATGTGAGTTTCGCATTTTTCATAAGCCCGGTAAAACCCACCTTGGTGTTGATTTCTTGTCCAAGAGTATGGATGTCTACTCTAAGGTGTCCTTGAGAGATGATCTAGTGGATGCAAAACTTTTTTTGATGTCAGCTGAAGACACAACTGATCCAGAGTTGTATGATGCATATCAATCTCTTTCTAAGGGAGGATTCCCAGACAACTAGATACAGAATTAGAAGAAGGCTCTGATTATTAAGAGTCTGAAGTTCACCATCATTGGTGGATCATTGTACAGACTGGGAGTAGATTGGGCTCTTTGAAGATGTGTGCCTATGGAAGGGAGAATGCAAGTTATTTTAGAGGCACATGATGGGGATTTTGGAGGACATTTCTCCACTGATATCACTTACAAGAAAATTTTGCAGGATGGATTGTGGTGGCAACTTTAATATCCGATGTCAAAATATTTTGTAAGACATGTGATATATGCTAGAGGATGGGTAGACCCACAGCAGTAGATATGACTCCTCTAACTCTAGTCCAGCCACTGGGAGTGTTTATGAAATGGGGTCAGGATTTCATGGGTCCATTCAAGAAAATTACTCCAAGGAAGAATAGGTAAATATTGATGGCCACTTGTTATGTCACCAAATGGATGGAAGCTAAGGCCCTTCCCGACAACAGCGTGAATTCCACTTCTGTATTCTTATTTGAAAATATTATATGCCGTTATGGATGTCCTGTGGAGATTGTGTCTGATCAAGGAATACACTTTTTAAATGATACTATGAACATTCTAATGGAAATGCTCTCAGTAAAGCGTTGCAAATCCACACCATATTATCCCAGCTGCAATGGGCAAGCAGAGAGCAGTAAAAAAATTGTCAAGACCATTCACACTAAGATTGTGTAGAAGGAGCCACACCAGTGGGATCTGAAGCTCCAGACTTCTCTCTGGGCATTTAGAACAAACTATAGGGTCACCATTGGATTAACACCATTCAGAATGGTGTATGGAACTGAAGTTGTCATACCTATGAAATTTGTAATTCCCAGCCTCAGGATGGCAGTAAAATATGGATTAGATTTTAACCACCATAACCTTAAACGGAGACTGGAGGAGTGAAAACGGTTGGATGAATTAAGACAGAGGGCTATGCAGGATAAGGAAATTGTTCATCAAAAAAAAAGGAAACACTGGCATGATAGACGTATCAAAGTTAGGGAGTTTCAGAAAGCAGATTTGGTTCCGCTCTATCAATCTAAATTGGGACCTAAGAACCAAACTTAAAGATAGCTTGGTCTGGTCTATATGAAGTGAACTGGGTGTTTTCCAATGGCACAATAAGGCTGAAAGATTTATCTGGATTACTGCCACCAGGTGTGTATAATGGGGCCAAGATCAAGCTATATTATTCAGATGACAAAGAGACTTCCAAGGCTAATGATACAGATATTCTGGGAACTGAAGGCCAGGAAAACTCAAAATTGGCTATTTTAAGACTTTTTCATCTACAACTAGTACTAGAGCCTGTCAATGGGTCAAAAAAGTCTCAGCACGACAAAACCCTGTCATTACCAGAATCAGTAAGTGTTAGAGCCAGTATCAGTTTTTATGGGAAAAGGGCCAGTCCGGACTATCTGTAATAATCATTTCAAAGAACATGTAGAGTATTAGCCAATGCATATATTCCACATCATTGACAGTGCACAGAAATCTAGAAATGGTAAGTAATGTAGCTTTTATGGTGAGAATGTGTATAACAGTAAGGTCAGTAGGCATTTTTCCTCATATGTCTCCTGCGCGACATCTGCCTGCTATTACACATTTTCCATCACCAAGCTCTGAAGCCTCTTCCCTACAACCTCAAACTTCTTCATCAAAAGAAAGAGTCAATTGTAGTTTGTCTTTACCAGACACACTTAGATATGGATTTGAATATTCAGGTAAGTCTTCTTCTTCTTCCATAGAGTCATCGTCTTTACCTTGTATGGGTAGAAGAAAAATTTCAAAGAAGATGCAAGACACTAAAGATCAAACTTCGGCACTTATCACCTCTATCAAAGCTTCTCTACAACTTATTCCCCATAGTAATATACAGTGGTGTTTGTTTACTTAGCAAGAAAAAATGTTGCTACGACTCTGGGATTTGCATGTGGTTGTGCAAGCCACACGAATAGAGTTTGACACAACTATCATTAGGGAGGTTCTTGATTCCTTCAATGCTGATGACAACAGCACTGTAGTGTATGGTATGAAAGTGTGAGCAACTCCGGACGACTTTGCTTATGCTTTCAAGATGCCAAATGAGCCAAAGCCAAATGTGGCCACTACAAAACAGATAAGTGCATCTCAGAAGGAAGATGAAGCAGCCAAGAAAAAGAATAAGGCCAGTGCAGAAGGGGTTCCAACAGCGGGTCTGGACGTCCCAGTTGCTTATCAATTTGTGGTTGAAGCTGTGATTCTGAAAAATAACCCCACATATGTCTCAGAGAAACTATTTGCTATGTTACTGGCAACGAGATTAGATGCCACAGTTTCAATCAACTTGTGTCAGATTCTGTCACATAATGTGCTTCAGCAAACTGCTAAGTTGAAGCCTGGTATGTCTGGCAGTTCTTTACTGGGCAACTTCTCTTGATTCTCATGACCAGGTACAGATGGCTTGGAGTGAGAAACCCATCTCAACAACTAGCAATGTTGAATTATCCTCAAATGAAGAAACCCCAGGTACTCAGTTGGCTCTCACTAGACAGAAGAGAAAGGCCACACAGGTGGAAGTTGGTAGTTCCAAAAGACCAAAAACTTTATTGGCCAAGATCGGTGCTTTCCTAAAGCAATTAGAAAGTCAAGTGTGTCTACTAAAAAATCTCCAGTAGCCCAGACTTCAGTTGGCCAGGCAGACCAATCTCTAGTAAAGATTACTTTTGGGACCAACCAGTAAGCGAGATAGAACTAGTGCAGACAAAGACCAGCTAGACACGACCAGTGCTGAGCAGTTGGCAGTTCATACTGATAAGGGAAAAGGTTCAACACCTGCTAGTCCACTTAGTAAAACTCCTATCCCTTTCAATGAATTGGCTTTAGCCTTAACCAAGACGGACAGATTACAACAATTGCATACTCATCCTCTCATAGGATGATAAGTCCTGCACAAATCTGACTTTACCAAATTACCATATATGGCTCCTATTACAATTTATGAGCCAGTTGCCTCTGAACCAGTGACGGTCAATGATGGATGCTTAGTGCTTATACACTCATCCTGGAATACAATTGTCCATGCTTTGGGAAAAATGTTGGATGCCTGAGTGTCTACTATGAAGTGACCAAGTTAAAAGATGAACTGAGGAACAGTGAGCAGCAAGTCAAGAAGTTGAAACAAGATATAGGGGCACAATCCCTGTGGCATGAAGTTCTGGAAAATCAGTCAGCCCATACAATTCAGACATTGGAAAGTAAATGCTCAAAGCTTGAGTTTGAGATGAGGCACTTAAATGAAGAAAAGCCAGAAGCTGAGAGAGCTGCTGACAGATTTGAGACTATGTTGAGGATGAAGAGAGTTGAAATTGATTTCAACTCATTACTAACCAGCCACATTGCATTGAAAGCCTCTTTAATAGAACGATACATATACAATAATAATTATAGGTGTATTTCCATCCTTGTCCAAACCCACAATAAAGAAGTTAGATACTAGATCTCTGATTTTTGTGAGTATATCAAGAGTATACCAAGTAGTTTTAGAACTAAGCCACTATGGGTTCAAGTCTACTACTTTGTTCGAGAAGATGTGAAAAAAGTAGTTGAGAGAGGTTGTGGATCACCTCTGGATCCAATTGGAGTTCAGTAACCAAGTCAGTTAAGCAATTAAAAAGGGTAGCAAAAGCTCAGTGAGGACTAAGTGGAGGAAGGGGAATGTGATTCAAACCTTTATTAAGAAAAACCCATATATCATGATCCTTGCAAATGTCTAGCTTTGAAGTACAAATGTGTGATCCAAATTTATCAATTTGAGATGAAAACTCAATATGATTAATGCAATTAAAAGTATATACTAAGTATAATGGGGGGAGGGATTCCGGCCCCCTGTCCCTCTGCCCCGCGTCAAAATCTCCTTCAAGTAGTGGGTGTGGCCTACAACGTTGGGAGCACAACAATGTAGAGAGAGAGAGAGAGAGAGAGAGAGAGAGAGAGTCTTAAAAAGTCGGTATTGTAGAACCAAATTTTTAATGGATATGTGTACTTCCAACCAAACATAACAAAATAAGTAATGAAGTGTGACCAAAATTTTGATAAAAGATTTCCATAAAAATTGCATTTAGGTGGGTATAATTCTAGAATTTTATTTACAAAAAGACAAGGCAAAAAAATCTCATTTTGAGCCTCTTTAATCTTACTAAATGGCTTTTGTTTTGTCTTTACTTTTTAACTAGAGAACAAAATTCAAGCATAATAAGCTATCTATTTAATGCTAGACTGACGGAACCGCGAAGGCTATAGGTAGTCTACGTACTGATGTCAAGATCTTCTTGCCCGCTAGGTTGGTGATGACCTAAAAATAATACAATCACACATCAAGAATAATGTTATGCAAGCAGGTTTTTCGCCCTCCCTCTATTGGTATAACTTTTACTCTTTCCTCTGACATAGGTAGAACTAGAAGTAATAGAGGGAGTCAAAAAAGAAGTAAGAAAATTACGGGTATTTGTCAAAGCAATAGGTCTTTTTAAGGATGGGGTAGATTCTTCCTCCGTATTGGGTTTAAGCAAAGCGTATTTACTCCTTGGTAGTTCACTACAAGAGGTACTTCACATTAGTGATGCTCGCAGTGCAACGCTCAAAAGTGAAAATCCACGGTGTCGCTATTTTGTTTTTTGCATAGCGACGCCTATAGGGTAAAAAATAAACCAAGAGCGACCAAAACTCAGAACTCAAATCTGAGTTTTGGCACTCAAGTGAAAGAGGTAAACCCGCGCTCTCCCTCTCTCTCTTTCTTCCCCCCACACACACACATGAGGAGAGGAAGGAGAGCCTGGTATGCTCCTTCCCTCTCCTCTCTCTCATGTTCCCTTCCCCTCTCTCTCTCTCTCTCTCTCTCACACACACACACACACACACATTGTGTCTTTGAAAGAGAGAGAGAGAGAGAGTAAACATATGCATAAACAAAAAACACATACACACACACATGCATAAACAAAGAATACATACACACACATTGAGAGAGGAAGAGAGAGAGAGAGAGAGAGAGATAAAGTAAAGAGAGAGAGAGAGAGAGAGAGAGATAAAGCAAAGAGAGAGAGAGAGAGAGAGAGAGAGATAGATAGAGAGAGAGAGAGAGAGAGATAAAGTAGAGAAAATTTGAAATAAAATATTGTATTAAAATTTAGGGTTAGGTTAGATTTAAAATGACATTGAAAATTAGGTTAGATTAAGATCTAAGATTAAGTTAGATTACATTTAACTTATATTTAAAATTTTATGCTAAATTTAAAGTTAAGTGATTAGTTTAAGATTTAAATTAGATTTAAGATTATGTTAGATTACATTTAGATTTAGGTTAGATTTAGATTTATGTTGAGTTTAAGATTAGGTTAGATTTAGATTTATGTTAGATATAAAATCAGGGCAAGATTTAAGATTAGCTAGGTTATATTTAAGTTAGATTACATTTAGGTGTATGATTTAAGATTGGATTAGATTTAGGTTTATGTTGAGTTTAAGACTAGATTAGATTTAGATTTAAGATTATATTAGATTTACATTTAAGTTAGATTACATTTAGGTTTAGATTAGATTAGATTTAGGTGTATGTTGAGTTTAAGAATAGAGTAGATTATATTTAGGTTAGATTTTAAGGCATTTCAATGAAGGCTTTTCCCAAAGAGCAAACACTAGGTACACAAAAATATGTATATTTCCATGAGAATCTGACACCTATTAACTCACCCACTAACCATGTCCAATTAGCTCAGAATCACCATATGTTCAACTAGGTTAGATTTAAGATTAGATTTTAGATATAGTTTTTAAATTAAAGTCTACCTTCGGGATTACGGGAAAAAAATAGAGTTAGGTGAACGGTGATCCCTCTCTTCCTCTCTACGGGTATGACCTTAAGCTGGAAATCTTTCAACGGCATGATACTTAGATTGGAGGCCAACATGCAATGTGCTAAGTAATCCCTCGAACAAGGATATGCTGTGAAGAGATGTTAAGATGTTGTGAATTGCTACAACTAGAGACGAGGGAAAGGGCGTTTTTCCACTTCATGGAGTATCATGTAGATGTGGGTGTGTAGATTTCTTGTATCCACAAATATAGGCATTGACCAATAAGGACGATATTATAACCCGATGGTTCTGATCTATGTGCACCTCCAGACCGAGGTGCACGAGCATCGGACATGACTAGAGAATGTGAGGTAGTTTACAAAGTGAAGAGAGAGAGAGAGAGACAGAGAGAGAGAGAGAGAGAGAGAGAGGGAGAGAAAAGACAGAGGATGCCAATAGAAGATTAAATTTATGTCTAGGTTATAAGGTTTTTACATTCATTTTATGAGTAGTGACAAGGATGTGGGGTTGTCCAACCGAAACACCTATCTTATGTACTTGTAATCAATGCAAGCATGTTGTGCGATGGACAAGATATATTTTTCTGTAGCACATTTGTGAATTTGGAAAGTTTGATCCGTTTATCATAGATCGAGTTGTTTCCAATTATAACTCATCGGACTCTGACGCTAGCCAACAAGCAAAAATCTTGCAACCTGATGCATGGTTTTTAGGACCCCTTCTGAAGATGCAATAAAGGCACAGTCAGTTGTTGGGGAGATGAGGATACTCTAGTCCAAGGGATCTCGAAAGAGAAGAAAAATCTACTTCACAAGCACCAAAGAGTAAAAAAAGCCATGGACAGAAGATACGTGGGAACGAGCTCTTATGCATGCCTACAACCTATATCTTACAGAATAGCCCATTCTACGTGTGAATTTCTAGTGAAATTTACACGAGGATGTTCGTGTGGACTCACAGCACAGCATACTCCGTTTTCACTTTTTTACCGACAGTAAATATTTTTTACCTACAGTAAATATTTTTCACCTACATGGTAAATACAAATCACTTTTTACCTACAGTAACTTTTTTTACCCATGGTAAATATTTTTTACTGCACCATAAGTATTTGGTAGATAACAGTTCACTGTTACTAGAAGCAGTGATTGGGCATCAAAAATGCAGTTACAGGAGGAGAAAAGGGGAAAATCTTATGGTAAAGGTGAGTAAACAGGGATAAAGACTTTTGAGTTGAAAAGAGACATGCTGATTTTTTCAAAGAACACATGTCAAAAGAAGCCATGGTTGAGGATTTTTTGAGAATTTGATATTCAGGAGGACCCAGCAGGTCCCCCCCTGACATGTGCAGAACCTCCAGTTTCAACAGCCACCTTACCTGCTCTTAAATGCTGGTCAAGGCCTTATCCCCATGTGTCACAATCAGAAAAATCAGCATTTACCCTCCCCTCTCACATCACTCTAGAGAATATCTTGATGGTGACATATCAGGTGACCTCAATCTGTTGACCACCCTAAGCAAAAAGTAACCCCAATCAGCGGATTTAAGCATGTTTATCCCTAATCCTAAACCCTCTCAGAAACCTATATAAGGAGGCCTTCTCTCACTCAAAACAAACACTTCACCCACTTCACCAAGCAACGAAGCTATGACGACATTGCTCACAACGAGGAGCTATGGATGGAGCTCTACTCTCTCTCCCCCTCTCTCTCTCCCTCTAGTATGCTACATTACTAGCCCTAAAACCTAAATAAGGAGTCGTCTCTCATGCTCCATGGCCACCATCCTCGCCATCATTCTCTAAGGTATTGATATGTTGCTAGTAGGATCATACCTACTTGCTGGGTTGATTATTTTTGACAAGGGATTATGCCATCCTTGCTTGCTTCTCTATATCCTTGTTATGTATGATCAGATGCCGTTGTATTGTTAAGCTGATGTCTTGTGTATATATATGCTACATAAGGTCCCTAAGCTTCGTTTCTATGTGTTTTGCCATATGTTTTGATGCCATCATAATGCCAGAAGTCTCACTTGCCTATGTGCACTATGTGTGAGGTCCCTAAACCTCTTAATTTAGGGTGGTGCCCCTTTTGTTTTGTTCTTTGCTTGTTTGCATGAGGCGTGGTTTGTGGAGTGTGCACGAGTACAGAGGCCACCCAACTGCACTGCTCTTTTTCTCGCCATCATTTTGGTGCCCCCACTGAGGAGTTTGCAGTTGGACGATGTGCAATCTACAACATGGACGAATGGCGTGAGGAGTTTGCAAATTGGAGAACAGAAGAGGAGGAGGCTTTAGAGGCCTTAAAAGCTTTCATCGAGGTGTTGTTACCAGGTTGCAGTGTCATTGAAATTCAAGAAGTAAGTTCTTCTACATGCCTTGTTTGTGATCGTCGCCAACAAAGGAGATTAAGAAGAAGAGCTTGATATACCTCTCCTCTCAACCTATGAGTTCTCCAGAAACCTCCAACGCACACGAGCTTGAAATATTCTACATCAACATACACGAAGGTACTGTGACACACATTAAGGGAAGAGAAAGCATCACCAGACCTCTCTTTTCTGAGGAGCCGACTAAGAGGAGGAAGATCACCTCTACACCTAAGTGGCCCAAGGCCGCAGCGCGTGCTTAAGCGTAAGGTAACATTTGGCTTAATCTCAGTAATAAGGGATTACATGACCACTACAGGCAAGAAAAAGGCTAGTGAGCAACCAACTTCAACCTCCAACTTGCAACCACGACTCTCACCCCTAAATCCTCCTGAAGCAAAGAGGCGAAGGCTTGCCTACAAGATTGCAGCCCGTCTGCGAGTGCTCCCAGTGCACTTTGTGAATCTAGACACCACCAATCCCAAGCCAACCTCCTATCCGCGTGAAGATCACTTTGGAAATTGTCCAAAGTGCTTTGGAGACCGGGTGAAAAGCCTCCTTGCCCTACCTTTGCTGCTAATTTTCAAGAAGTTATCTCAATCTAAGGAAACTATCTTAGTTGATGATGTGCTGCACATTAATGGTGTCACTTTCATTCGTCATGCTAATTATGGTAATAGCATCCAATTGTTGCTTGCTAAAAGGCTCAGCATTGTACAAAGTGTTTCCATCACGCCTTACGTCTTCACAGATGCATCAGGAAGAGTCGAAGTGATCCGAGGTGATGACCTTCTGTGGCTGATCAGGCTCATTGGTCCCAAGGTGGTGCAACTAAGCTAGGCTCCTGTGTGTAAGTATGGATGCCAATAATGAGAATGATGATCCCCGCATGTTTCCTTTCCATTTTGTGCGTCATATCCGTGTGAATATTTGTATTGATAGAAAAATCTTTTATCAGCAAAGAATAGCCCTGTTGTTTGGAGCCGAGAGACTTGGGGAAATCTTGCGCTCTCCTCATCCTGTCATTCTACCTTTACTAGACTATTACCATTCCTTTGATGTGTCGATCTTCATCCTATTTTGAGCTAAGTTGTGCTAAAGCTCCAAATTGTAATTACCATACTCTATTTTAAAATAAATTAGAGCTGTTTGTGTAATTGTTTACTCTCTCACCTATGGCCTTCCCTAATTTTTATGGTAAGCCTGGGGAGGTTGCTCCAGACTTTTTGGATAATTTGGAAATGGCCTTTCTGGTATCGGGAAGGGATGACGAAGCTACTAAGTTAAGGGCCTTTCCGTTGGTCTTGAGGGAAGGTGCAAAATTATGGTATCAAACTTTGGCACCTGAAGAAAGAAGAGACTGGGAGTCCTTAAAGATGGCCTTCATCGAAGAATTTCGCCGCCATGAGCCTCCAGAGGAGATATGGAGACAGCTCTTAGAGCTACACCAAACATCACCCAATGACTATAGAAGCTATGAAGGAAAGTTTTCCAACATGTGGGAGAAATGGTGTCCATCACTAGGTGAAGGAGAAAGGGCGCCAGAATGCCTAAAGAAGGACTATTTCCTGGCAGGGCTTTACCCCATCCTTCGAGAAAAGGTAAAAGGTAAATTCCTAGATACCTTTGATAAAGCTATGACTTATGCAAGGGACAAGGATAGGAAGTTAAAATTCCAAGCTCAACTACAAGGGGGAATGGAGCCTCCACCACTAGCTCAACCTACGGCAAGGGTAGTAGCAGGGACAGGAGCAACAGACCAAGAGTCCTCTCAAAAAGAATTACTTCAACAAATCACCAATCAACTAGAGAGCCTGTCCATCAATCTGGTTCAAGGTATGAGGGCTCCCTAGCAAGGAAATGAACGAAATAGACAAGAAGGACAAAGGCAAGCACGTGAGTACATTTGCTACAACTGTGGAGAGGTAGGTCACGACATGTATTATTGCCCCCATCCACGACGCTATCAAGGAAATGGTAATCAAAGACGGCCTCCTCGCCAACAAGTCACTCCTCCTCGAGCTAGGCCACTAAATGGACAAAATGCACAGGTGGCTCCACCAATCCAAATATTGAGACCCCCTCCTCCACCACCACAAGCACTAGCAGAGATCCCTCCACTACCATCAGGAGGGGAGGACAGGGCTATCTATGTCATAAGTCTTGACAATGGTAAGGATAAAGGAAAAGAAAAAATGGAGGAAGCTGTTGCCATGCCAATAAAGAGAGTTAGGAGACAAATAACTTATAAAATGGAAGCTTCAGAGCCGGATAAAGGGAATGAGGGTTCTTCCCAAGTGATAGGAGACAAGAAAAGGAAGAATGGAAGCTTCAGAGCCGGATAAAGGGAATGAGGGTTCTTCCCAAGTGATAGGAGACAAGAAAAGGAAGAGTAGGTCAAGGAGGCACATAGGAGTAGAAGACTTTCCACTTGGGGTAGGATCCATACCTTACGACTTGGTAGCAGATGTGAGTAAGCAAGGACCAAAGATTTCATGGCAGCAACTCCTCCACCTTTCCCTAAAGATGCGTAGAACATGGTCTAAGATGGTCAGCACCAGGAGGGCTAAGGCAAAGTCAGTTGGGTCTATTAGTGCAAGAGGCATGAAGGATATCGTGCCAGTCATTGATGCAGAGATTAAGAGTCAGCGAGTCTCCAATGTGTACGTAGATGGTGGAGCCAAGATTTGTGTTATGACAGAGAAATTAATGCACAGGTTGGGTTTGGAAGTAAACGAGCAAACTTCCTTACAAGCTAAGATGGCAAATAATGTAAGGGTGGCTTGTGTGGGAAAGGTTAATGGAGTGAAGGTTTCAGCTTTTGGTGTGGCAATCTCAATTTATGCTTATGTAATCCCAACTAAGGGGGAGGGCTATTCGCTAATCCTTGGAAGACCTTGACTTATGGCTATGAAAGCTAGGCAAGATTGGGAGACAGGTTCCCTTGAGTTGCGACAAAATCATAAGGTAGGTGGCAAGCAACAAAAAATTGTGTATGACATGAAGCAGGGTAGACAACAAGACCTAGAGATGGAGACTTCTATGGATGAATGGAGCACAAGCAGCTGCTCTTCATCTGAGGATGAGTCATCTGAGGAGGATGCTAGCTCTTTGGAAGTCATGGGAATAATACTACGAAACCCAGAAGGAGAAGGTGGTCAAGACTCTCTAAACAAGGAAGAAGCCACAGGCTTAGAGGAGATGCTAGCTAAGGACCTACTAGAAGAAGAGAGAGAACCCTATTTGCAGGTACTAAAGAAGCATGCTGGCCTCTTTATAATTGATTACGAGCACATTAAAGGAGTGACGGTAAGCCAACACTATATCCAATTAAAGGAAGGTGCCAAACCAGTGGTGCAAAGGCTAAGGAGATTAGGGCTAGTGCAACAAGATGCACTCTTAAAAGGAGTAAAAAGATTACTCAAGGCAGGATTTAGCTACCCAGTGGAAGATTCTGAGTGGGTGTCTCCAGTTGTGGTAGCACCAAAGAAAAATGAGAAGTGGAGGGTATGTGTGGATTACAAGCCTCTAAACGCAGCCACAAAAAGGGACCATTTTCCTTTGCCTTTTCAAGATGAAATACTAAATGAAGTGGCTGGTCATGAAAGGTACACAGTGTGTGATGGGTACTCAGGCTATTTCCAAATCAGAATTGCAGATGAAGACCAAAGAAAGACTACCTTCATAACACCTTGGGGGTGTTTTGCTTATAGAGTTATGCCTTTTGGTTTAACTAATGCCCCAGCTACTTTCCAGAGGTTTATGAACTTGGTGTTTCAACCTTACTTTGGTAAGTCCATACGAGTCTTCATTGATGATTTTTGCATTTACAGCTCTAGGGAAGTACATCTGTCCAAGGTTGATGAAGGTTTCACCCGTTTGGCCCAATTGGGTGGGCAATTGAATAAAGACAAGTGCCACATAGGTGAGAGCAAGGTCACTCTACTAGGCCATGTTGTGTCTCAAGATGGTATTGAGGCTGACCCTGAAAAGGTAAAGACATTGTTAGCTTTACCTACTCCTTCAAACGTGAAGCAACTAGTCTCCTTCATTCAAAAGGTTTGCTACATGGGACGATTCATACATCTCCTTTCTCAGGCGATCTATCCTTTGCAGCAGCTCACTAAACACACTACATTGACATGGAGTGAGGAGGGTGAAAGGTGCTTTCAAGAAGTTAAAACCATTTTGAGCTCATTGCCTGTCGTCCTACAACCCACATGGGGTGAATTATTCTATGTAAATCCTAGTGTAGGTCCAGAAGCTCTAGGAGCTGTCTTGATGCAAAAAGACCCAAAGACATCTCTCATGAGACCAGTCTACTTCTCTAGTAGAGTGATGACAGCTGTTGAAAAGGGTTTCAGCGCAACTGAGCAATTGGTGCTAGCTCTTAAATTTGCAGTGGAGAAGTTTCGGGCTTACTTACTTCTGAGACAATTTGTGGTGATCACAACTGAGGAGGTTTTTCCATATGCCCTACAACACATGGAATTGTCTCAAAGAATAGCAAAGTGGGTGGTGCAGCTTCAAGAGTTTGACTACACACTACAAGTAGAGGATTACACCCGTGCTTGTTTGGCAGATGTCCTCACACAAAGGTGTTATGAGAAGGCCAAGAAAGAGGCACCTAGTAAGGTACCACCTATCCCGGAGCCTGAAGTTCTACTGGGAGCACACAGTCTGTATTTTGATGGGGCTTACAAGAGGACCAAAGACAAGGCATCAGCAGGCATAGTAATATTAGGTCCAGAGAAGGAGAAGATCTTTGAAAAAGGGTTTCATCTAAAAGAGGTTCATTTTAACAATGAGGTAGAGTACCATGCCCTTGTTTTAGGGTTGCAATGTTGTCTTTCTCAGGGCATTACAAAGCTAAATGTTTTTGGTGACTCCATGTTGATTGTTAAGCAAATGGTTGGTGTATGGGCCTGTAAAAATGACAAATTGTCTGTTAAGATGAGGGAAGCAAAGGCCTTGTTGAAGGGTTTTAAAGAAGTTCGAGTGCACTTTGTACCTAGAGATCAAAATCGAGAAGCAGATGCCTTAGCAGGTGAAGAACTACAAACTCTCATAGTAGGTGCTATCCTTGTGAAAAGTCCTTTATACCAGGGAAAGGAGGAGCTGCATGATTTACTTTACTTTCTTGAGCATTGTGAAGCACCCTCTGGTATGAGTAAAAGTGAACGTAGGTGGTTGGCAAAAAAGGCTACCAGCTATAGCTTAGTCAATGAAGACTTGTATTGTAGAGGGAAAGATGCTGTCTTAAGGAGAGTTCCTGCATCCCAAGAGATAAAGGATATTTTGTTTAGCTGTCATGAAGGTGTGTGTGGTGGCCACTTTGCCCAAGAGATTACTAGCAGAAAGATTTTACAAGCAGGGTTCACGTGGCCAAGCCTCCATCGAGATGTACAACATTGGTGCCGCACATGTGAGGTTTGCCAAAAAGATGGACCAAGGCCTCTTACCCATGAAAATCAGCATCCAATCAAAACCTATGGTCCATTTGAAAAATGGGGGATAGATGCAATAGGGCCACTACCTTGCACTCAATCAGGGAAGGAATACATCATTATGGGGGTGGAGTACATGACCAGAAACTCGTCCCACAAAGCGCATCACAGCCAAGGACGTGAGTGATTTCATTTTTTAATGCCTTTGTTGCCGTTTTGGCACACCTTTGGAGATTCTCTCGGATAGGGGACTGGGATTTCGAGCTGATTTAGTCGGGCAATTGATGAGCAAGTTAAAAATCAAGCGCAGGCACTCTACACCATACTACCCTCAGTGCAATGGTCTTGTCGAAAAGGTAAATGGTCTTATATGTAAAATCATCACTAAGCAAGTGCATTTACATCCTAAGGCATGGGACAAACACCTAGATGCAGCACTTTGGGCCTACAGAACATCCTTTAAAACATCCTTGGGGTATACACCTTTTCACTTGGTTTACGGGCAAGAGGCACTATTGCCTATAGAAGTGGATCTAGCGAGCCTCCAAGTTCTAAAAGCACATCAAGAGGATAGTCAAGAGAAGCAGGTGGAAGGAAGAATCATCGATTTGGAGAGGTTAGGGCTAGATCGAGAGTCAGCAGTGAAGTACTATGTAGCCCAGGCAGAGAAGAAACGAAAGAAGTTCAATCGCAACCTTGTCCAGAAAGGTATCAAGGAAGGTTCTTTAGTGCTCAGATACGACAATCGCTTTGATCGCAGGAAGGATGGTAAGTTCTTGCTTAAGTGGGAAGGCCCTTTTGTAGTGATACAGAGGTTCTCAAATGGTAGTTACCAACTAGGTGACCTAGATGGTAAGGTACATCAGACCCCGGTAAATGGTTGGCGATTGAAGGCCTACCACTGTCGTCTTTCACAGCCATATGCTGGTGAAATCAATGCTAAGGATGGTTCAAAGGAGAGCTCATCATATTCGAGCTCCAACTAAGGTAACAATCATGTACATAGTCTTTTTTTTTTTTTTAAGGAAAAAAGAGAAGAAAAAAGAAAAAAGAGAATGCTACCAGTGAAAGTGGATATTGACAATGGATGGGTATGGCTTTCAAGGGTCTAGGAGACCAGTTGTTAGTCATGGATGGATACAATTATTCATCAGAAAGGACTAAACAGGGTGCATCAGCCAAGAAAGCAGTAACATGGCAAATTCAATTGATACCAGGTGGGTAAGTATTCAAGAGAACCCTATTGTAGCACAACCTACAGCTAGAGGCATCAAATACCTCTAGCTTAAGGGAGAGGGCTATATGATGCATGGTTTTTAGGACCCCTTCTGAAGATGCAATAAAGGCACAGTCAGTTGTTGGGGAGATGAGGATACTCTAGTCCAAGGGATCTCGAAAGAGAAGAAAAATCTACTTCACAAGCACCAAAGAGTAAAAAGTGCCATGGACAGAAGATACGTGGGAACGAGCTCTTATGCATGCCTACAACCTATATCTTACAGAATAGCCCATTCTACGTGTGAATTTCTAGTGAAATTTACACGAGGATGTTCGTGTGGACTCACAGCACAGCATACTCCGTTTTCACTTTTTTACCGACAGTAAATATTTTTTACCTACAGTAAATATTTTTCACCTACATGGTAAATACAAATCACTTTTTACCTACAGTAACTTTTTTTACCCATGGTAAATATTTCTTACTGCACCATAAGTATTTGGTAGATAACAGTTCACTGTTACTAGAAGCAGTGATTGGGCATCAAAAATGCAGTTACAGGAGGAGAAAAGGGGAAAATCTTATGGTAAAGGTGAGTAAACAGGGATAAAGACTTTTGAGTTGAAAAGAGACATGCTGATTTTTTCAAAGAACACATGTCAAAAGAAGCCATGGTTGAGGATTTTTTGAGAATTTGATATTCAGGAGGACCCAGCAGGTCCCCCCCTGACATGTGCAGAACCTCCAGTTTCAACAGCCACCTTACCTGCTCTTAAATGCTGGTCAAGGCCTTATCCCCATGTGTCACAATCAGAAAAATCAGCATTTACCCTCCCCTCTCACATCACTCTAGAGAATATCTTGATGGTGACATATCAGGTGACCTCAATCTGTTGACCACCCTAAGCAAAAAGTAACCCCAATCAGCGGATTTAAGCATGTTTATCCCTAATCCTAAACCCTCTCAGAAACCTATATAAGGAGGCCTTCTCTCACTCAAAACAAACACTTCACCCACTTCACCAAGCAACGAAGCTATGACGACATTGCTCACAACGAGGAGCTATGGATGGAGCTCTACTCTCTCTCCCTCTCTCTCTCTCTCCCTCTAGTATGCTACATTACTAGCCCTAAAACCTAAATAAGGAGTCGTCTCTCATGCTCCGTGGCCACCATCCTCGCCATCATTCTCTAAGGTATTGATGTGTTGCTAGTAGGATCATACCTACTTGCTGGGTTGATTATTTTTGACAAGGGATTATGCCATCCTTGGCTTGCCATCCTTGGCTTGCTTCTCTATATCCTTGTTATGTATGATCAGATGCCGTTGTATTGTTAAGATGATGTCTTGTGTATATATATGCTACATAAGGTCCCTAAGCTTCGTTTCTATGTGTTTTGCCATATGTTTTGATGCCATCATAATGCCAGAAGTCTCACTTGCCTATGTGCACTATGTGTGAGGTCCCTAAACCTCTTAATTTAGGGTGGTGCCCCCTTTGTTTTGTTCTTTGCTTGTTTGCATGAGCCGTGGTTTGTGGAGTGTGCACGAGTACAGAGGCCACCCGACCGCACTGCTCTTTTTCCCGCCATCACAACCCAATAGATGTGTTCGCAAGCCCTTTGGTCAAGCAGCATACGTGAGGCCATAAGATGTAGCCTCTGGCATCTCGGAGGATGATCATGCAGACCACATTCCCAACAAGGCAATGTTTGAGCCCAAGATCGAGAAAATGATCAAGACGATCATGGATTCAAAAAGGCTTATCTATGAAGATATGAAAAGTGAAGCCGATACGCCACTGTATGATGGAGCATGTGTGTCTAGATTGAAGGCACTCCTAGTTCTTCTCAATATGCAAGAAAAGTTTGGATGGAGTGACACTCGAATCACAATGCTTTTCAGGTGATCTATTACAATGTGTTTACTTCAATAAAAGACTATATATGTATAATGATCTGATAGATTACTTACACAAGCGTACCGCATTTTTTCGTTGTGTAGATTGCTCAAAGAGCACATACTACCAGCTGATAATGTGAACCAGATTTCGGAGAGGAAGCAAGAAAGATCTTGCAAAACTTGGGGATGGATTGTAATTTGATTCACGCTTGTCCTAATGATTGCATTCTTTTCAGAGGGGAATACATAGACATGGAGAAGTGTCTGAAATGTGATTCCGAGAGATATCGAGTAGATCTCCACTGACAATAAATTCCACAAAAGGTTTTGCAAAATTTTCCTCTGCTTCCTCACATCAAGCATTTCTTAGAATGTAAGTCCATGGCTGCCCTAGCATCATGGCAGAGGAGAATAGATCTTCGAATGGTGTGCTACGGATTCTTGCAGATTGTGCAGCCTGGAAACATATAGACGAGATTTTGTAAGGGAAGCTCAAAATTTGCGCATGGGCCTGGCTATGGATGGCGTAAATCCATTTGGTTAGAGATCAACATCTTACAGTGTATGGCCCATTGTCATCGTCAACTACAACATTCCCCCGTGCTTGACTACCGAGAAGGGGCACCTCACTACAAAAGGCTCTTCATATTAGCGACGCTCACACAGCGACGCTCAAAAACAAATTTCCCGGCGACGCTATGAGCGTCGCTATGAGCGTCGCAAATTTATTTGTAAATTTGCGACGCTTATAGCGACGCTCATAGCGACGCCAGCTGGGGTAAAAAAATTAACCGAGCGCGCCCAAAAACTCAGATCTCAGATCTGAGTTTTTCGGCGCCCTCAAGAAAAGAGCAGGTAACGCTCTCCCTCACTCTCTCTCTCTCTCTCTCTCTCTCTCTCTCTCTTTTCTTCTCCACACACACACACACACACACACACACACACACACACACACACACACACACGAGGAGAGGAAGGAGAGCCAGGTATGCTCCTTCCCTCTCCTCATTCTCATGTTCCCTTCCCCTCTTTCTCTCTCCCTCTCTCTCTCTCTCACACACACACATACACACACACATAGTGTTTTTGAGAGAGAGAGAGAGAGAGAGAGAGAGAGAGAGAGAGAGAGAGAGAGAGTACAAACAAAAACAAAAACGCACACACATACATAAACAAAGAATGCACACACACATTGAGAGAGAAAAAGAGAGAGAGAGCATGCATAAACAAAAAACGCACGCATTGAGAGAGGAAAAGAGAGAGAGAACATGCATAAACAAAAAACGCACACATTGAGAGAGGAAAAGAGAAAGAAAACATGCATACGATCCAAAAAAACGCACACACATTGAGAAAGAAAGAAAGAGAAACTAAGGGAGCGTCGTAGGAAACTAATTAAAATTAAAAGACCTAAAGATCTAGCCGACGAGGAGTTGAACTGAAGACCTATTATTCAAGAGAGAAATGGCATAATCAATCTATCATACTTGGCATGGGTGATAGAAAGGTTATACCATTTATCTCTTTTTATTGGCACACACATCCACACACGCGCACACACACAGGAAGAAGAGAGTTATAACGTCGTAGGAAACTATCTTAAAAGACGTTAAAGATTAGGTTATATGTAGACTTACATTAAATTAGATTTAGGTTTATTTTTAACTAGATTTACGTTTATTTAAGCTAGATTTAGATTTACGTTATATTAGATTAGATGCGGGTCTCCATAGACTGCGATGCCTGCATGAAGCGGGTGAAGAAAGCCCTCAATGGAATATAGGGTATTGCTGCCTTCACTCATGGTGGGCTCCGTCGATCCAAAAGTACTGGTGAAATGTCTTCAGAAGATAGGGAAGAAGGTGGATCTTCAGGGCGACAAGAGTCACTACATCCCCGACACAATGACCATCTAAACAACCTCTAGTCATTAGACTTACGTTAAATTAGATTTAGCTTTATTTTTAGTTAGATTTACGTTTATTTAGATTTACGCTTATTTACGTTAGATCGAGTCCACGCAAGAATTACTTACGGTTTAGGGTTTAGAGTTAGACGAACAGTGAAAAGATCTACTGTGAAAAGATGTTAAGATGAAGTGAAGTGCTACAGCTAGAGAAGAGGCAAAGGGATTTTGTCCACTACATGCAGTATCATGTAGACGTGGGTGTGTAGATTTCTTGTACCCACAAATATAGGTATTGACCAATAAAGACGAGATTATAACCCGGTGGTTCTGATCTCCGTGCACCTCTAGACCGAGGTGTGCGGGGATTGGACATGACTAGAGAATGTGAGGTAAAGAGAGAGAGAGAGAGAGAGAGAGAGAGAGAGAGAGATAAGACGAAGAATGCCAATAGAATATTAAATTTGTTGTCCAGGTTATAAGTTTTTTATCCTCATTATGAGTAGCGACGAGGATGTGGGACCGTCCAACCGAAACACCTATCTCTCAACGAGGGTCTTATGTCCTTGTAATCAATGCAAGCATGCTGTGCGACGGACAAGACGTGTTTCTTTGCAGCACGTTCGCGAATTTGGCGAGTTCGATCCATCTATTATAGATCGAGTTGTTGCCAATTATAACTCGTCGGACTCTGACGCTGGCCAACAAGCAGCAATCTTGCAACCCAATAGACGTATTCGCAGGCGCTTTGGTCAAGCAGCATATGTGAGGCCACAAGATGTACCCTCTGACATCTCGGGGGATGATCATGCAGAGCACATTCCCAACGAGGCAATGTTTGAGCCCGAGATTGATGAAATGATCGAGACGATCATGGATTCAGAAAGGCTTATCTATGATGATATGAAAAGTGAAGCCGATACGTCATTGTATAATGGAGCACGTATGTCTAGATTGAAAGCACTCCTGGTTCTTCTCAACATGTAGGCAAAGTTTGGATGGAGTGACACTAGCGTCACAGCGCTTTTCAGGTGATCTATTACAATTAGTTTACTTTAATAGAACTCTAAATGTATAATGATCTGATAGATTTTTACACGACTGTATCATATTTTTATGTTGTGTAGATTGCTGAAAGAGCACATTCTACCAGCTGACAATGTGATGCCAGATTCCCGAGATGAAGCAAGAAAGATTTTGCGAAACTTGGGGATGGATTACAATTCTATCCACGCTTGTCCTAATGACTGCATTCTTTTCAGAGGGGAATACACAGACATGGAGAAGTGTCCGAAATGTGATTCCGAAAGATATCGAGTAGATCTCCACGGGACAAAAATTCCACAAAAGGTTTTGCGACATTTTCCTTTGCTTCCTCGCATCAAGCATTTCTTCGAATGTAAGTCCATGGCCGCCCTAGCATCATGGCATGAGGAGAATAAATCTTCGGATGGTGTGCTACGAATTCCTGCAGATTGCGCAGCCTGGAAACATATAGATGGAACATGGTCGGATTTTGCCAGGGAAGCTCGAAATTTGCGCTTAGGCCTGGCTATGGATGGCGTAAATCCATTTGGTCAAAGATCAACATCTTACAGTGTATGGCCCGTTGTCATCGTCAACTACAATATTCCCCCGTGGTTGACTACGAAGAAGGGGCACCTATGGCTAAGCTTGATTGTGCCAGGGCGATATAAAGTGGGGAATATGGATGTGTATCTTCGTCCACTATTGGAAGAGCTACAACAATTGTGGATTGGCATAGAGGTGGTGGATATGAGCCGACACACAGGACGACGGCATGCTTTGATCAGAGGTATTCTAATGTGGACCATGCATGACTATCCCGGGCTAACAGAATGCTCAGGTGATCTATTGACACTCCTCACTCAGACACTGTAAATCTTGTTTTTCCGCATAGTTGATCTATTATCATGTGTATACATGCAGGGCTTCAAACAAGCGGATACAGAGCATGTGTCACATGTGGACCTAGACTGAATGCACGTAGGGCACCCTCACTGAAGAAGCAAATCTACAAAGGTCATCAAGCGTATCTTCCGGAGAATCATGTGTTACGCGACGGCTTTTTGGGAAGAGAGCCACCAAGGATGTCTGCACAAGCATGGTTAGAGCAGAAGGAGATGTGCGATGACGGATTGCCTCCAGGGATGAAGAGACTATCTCTATGGTACGAGTTACCATACGGGCCCCGACTCGTGATCAATCACTTGCTCGATCCAATGCACATATTCAAGAATGTGGGTAATCTACTATGGGACCATTTGACCGGCAAGAAAGATACTTTGGGAGCCAGAGTTGACCTTAGAAATGTGGATCGTATGGAGCAATATTGGCCGCAAACAGCGTCTGATGGATCGATAAAACTTCCTAAAGCACCATGGATTTTCACAGGAGCCCAAGAACGCAAAGTAAAAGAGGCCATTCGATCTTTGCGGACCCCCACTGGCGTAATGCACTCGCTCCGAACGTGTTTTACTAAAGAAGGAAAGCTTACCGGTTTGAAGTCACACGATTGGCATAAAATGTGTCAGGTACATTCATAGTGGACTTTAATATCATTGCATAAAATGTGGACTTTAATATCATTGTTGCACATACTTTACAGTTTATTTTACCGGTTTCCATTGAGGGATGTTTGTCTCTCGACATCCGTAACACAATCTACAAACTTGCAAAGCTGGTGCAATGGATCTCACAAAAGGAGATCGACGTAGACTCCATACCATTCGCCAAACTAAATGCTGCGGAGCTTGTGTGCATGTTTGAGAAACATTTTCCTACTACAATACTAACCATTCAGGTGCATCTTCTTGTTCACATAGTTGATGAGGTGGAAATAGCTAGCACAGTCCATTCCAGATGGATGTTCTTCTTAGAGCGTTTCATGAAAACGCTTAAGGGATATGTGCGTCAAAAGGCACGTCCGGAGGGTAGCATGGCAGAAGGTTGGTTGGTATCAGAGTCCCTGGTGTACATTGGAGAGTGGCTAGACGGATTTGATAAATCCCGGGACACGCTATGGCGAACCATAGATGATGAGCGCATATCTGGGATTGTCATGTGCAATCTCGGTGTTGAGAAGAAGATGACGGAAGATCTAGAGGCTAAAATCAACCGATTTTGCATGCTTCACAATCCAGTGATGCAAAAGTGGATTTCACAGTATGAGGATGCAAAGCAAGAGCGACAAAGGGCACGAATCGAGTGGAGACGGGGAAGAGGACCACCGATGCACTATCCAGCGGTTCTGGAGAGCCTACCAACCTTCATGAGCTTAAGATGGTTGCACAACCAATTGAAAAGCGCACAACAATGCGGTGACGAAGTGACTGAAGAAGAGTGGGAGTACTCTCGGGGTTGCGCGACCAAGGTAAGTTTGCAATGTACGACTAGCAAGTGACTTTATTTATAAGTTTGAACGGCCACTCATAATCTTTGTTCGTTGTAGTATAAGTCATACACAGCAGCATGGTGTAAAGGTCGACATTTTAGGGTGGAACGAATCGACAAAAAGCGTTTTACTCAAGATTGTGGAATCATGGCAAAATTTGAACAGTCTAGTCGACGACGTTCCTCTGATGCAGATCCCGTGGTGGCGGAACTCACTTACTTCGGCACGCTGCAAGAGATTTTGAGGATCGATTACAGAGGATTTTTTGTCGACTTGTTCGACATGCAATGGTTCAAGATAATCATGGAGGGTCGAAACGCTACTGTGCGTAGAGGAGAGTCTGGTTTTCTTGAGGTGGATTCTACTTAGAAATGGACTGACCTAAGAGACACTTTCGTACTACCCGAGCATTGTGAACAAGTAAGTATATAAATAGTTAACATCCCCCTTTTACAAGTTATGTGCTTGAAAGCTCTCATGTAAGTTATGTGGCTCTGGCAGGTAGTATTTCATCCTACAAAGTCTACATCAAACTGGTGGTACGTCATAGAGGTAGCCCCTCGTAGTGCAAGGACGTATGAAGGCTACCATGTACCAATCACAACGACATCAATGGAGGAGATCAGAGAAGATGCTCAATCAGAAGCCGCTGCGGTGGTGCCAGACGAGCATCAAGATGCTACTACTCTATATGGGGTGCATGCAGAGGAGCTACAAAATGAAATAGAGGATATGTGTTTAAACGGAGAGCTCTATATAGATATAGGAAGTTATGCTGAGTTATGCGAGGATGAGATAGAGATCTCTTAAAGCCACAAATATTGTATTTGAACAATTTTGCTCCGTGCTGTAAAAGCTCTGGCTCTCTAAGTAGCTTCCATGGTGTATAACGCTCTTTTCTACTCGCGCTCACATCTTTTGATTGAAAATTCTGAGTTTTCGACTTGCCTCTTTTATCACTCGATTTATTGCGTCATTGTATTTATATGCGTCATTACGTCATTGTATTTAATGGTCTTTGCGTCATTGTCTACTCTATTCATTCAATATTAAGTTTAAATATTCGTGTGTTTAATGCAGGTATGGATGATGAGGAGTTTCTTTCTTCTTTGTCACCGCAGCAGAGACAGTGGTACGTGGAGCGTCATCGCTCTGGCGCATCATCGCGCGTTCCTACACCATCCGCATCTCCCTCTCTTTCGGAGCATTCGGCGCGCTCTGAAGCTTCGGCGTCGACGAGACGAGCGTCACACTCGTCTAGACACCGGCGCTCTAGTGGTGGTGGTGGCGGTTGTTGTGGGGATTCCGCCACCGATGCCTCCACACCGCCTCGTGCTCGACGAGGCTCTTTACCCTCCCCTTCTTTGCCCGCCCCCACACCAGCCACAGCATCGCCATCTATGCCAGGTTTTGCACGGCTGACTGTTCCTAGAAGCTACACACCTCTACCTACTCCGCCGGGAGCCACCCCACTCGACACTCCTCGCTTCGGCGCCCAGACGCCGGTGGAGACACCTGACGTCCGTACCCCCATCGACACGCCGCTAGAGACCCCTGCCGGGACACCCAGGTTCACGCGTCACCGGCCAGAGGGCTTGCCTTACTCCGTCGACATCAGCGGCGGCATCATCATGGATGATGACGGCAAGAAGGTGATCTCGCGCATGCGTGGTCTTTGCTCTCAGCTGTTTAGACACTATATACTAAACAAATGGAGTGAAGTACCAAGTGATTTAAAAAACAGAGTCATCAGCATACTTCATGATGAGTTTCCCGTTCCAACACGGGATCAGCGCTTCAATGAAGACCTGATGAAGATTCGAATGCGCGAATACTGCAAACACAAGCGTTCCGAAGTGCAAAAAGCAATCAAGAATGGGTGGAATAGGCCAGATTGGCTGGCCAAAGAAGATTGGAAGAATGCGAAGAAAGCAGCGCGCGAGAATCCCGACAAGTGGAAGCAACAAAAGGATGCAGCCAGAGCGCGAGTAGAGGCAGGGAGCTCGCACCACTTGGGGAGCGGTGGATGGGCATCATTTGAGGCCGATTTTGTAAGTCTTTTCACATTGCTCTTTATGCATGTTCGATAGTTTAGGGTTTATGAGTTTTTTAGTTCTAACATAATGAAATCTTTGTATGTTTTGACAGTGGTCGATGACAGGACGTGATCCCACACCGTACGAGCGCGAGTACGCAGGCAGGAAGGGCTTAAACGCCCTGATGGACATTCTCAGTTCTCGCGGCGGCATGGTTAGTATTAGGGTTTACTCTTTTTTATTTTTTGTATTGTTTTATAAATGTCGTTATATGTTTATATTTACTGAAAACTGTCTTATTGTCTTTTTTTGCAGAATCCGACAGATACGCCGCTTGGACGCGATGAGACGTCTGATTAGACGACGTCAGTTTAGCCGTAGCTAGATAGCATTAGTTTAGGGTTTCTCGTAGCTTATGTATCATGAGACGGATTTTATACGTCTTTTTGAACCATGTATATTATTACATTTGTCACCGCAATTCCTTTTGCCAATCAATTCTTTATGCCTATGATGTTGTACAATTGTCATTATTACATTTGCCAATCAATTCAGTTTGCCTATGATGTGTACAATTGTCAATTTTGCAAACAATGCGTCTTGTGGGTGACTATTTTGGGTCTATTATCTACTTTTGCACTTTTTTTAAAAACTGAATCAAGTACAATATGGTTGATGGGTGGCAGGGCATTCAATGCCCTGCCACCAAAAAAATATTCTCTCAGGCGTCGCTATAAGCGTCGCTATTTATGGCTCTGTAGCGTCGCTATATGCGTCGCTATACTCTTCTGTGAGAGCGTCGCTATAAGCGTCGCTATAGGCGTCGCTATATAGCGACGCCTATAGCGACGCTCTCGTAGCGACGCTGTTAGCGACGCCGGGGGTTATAAAAACCCACTGTATTTCCGTTGCTAACAGCGTCACAAGAGCACACAACCTCTTGTAGTGCCTGTTTGTAAGCTTGATTGTGTCGGGGCGTTATAAAGTGAAGAATATGGATGTGTATCTTTTGTCCACTACTGGAAGAGCTACAAAAGTTGTGGATTCGCATAGAAGTGGTGGATATGAGCCGACACACATGCCGACGGAATGCTTTGATTAGAGGCATTCTAATGTGGACCAAGCATGACTATCCTGAACTAACAGAATGCTGAAGTGATTTACACTCAAACGCAAACACTATAAATCTTGGTTTTTCTCAAGCTTATCTATTGTCATCTGTATACATGCAGGGCTTCAAACAAGCGGATAAAGAGCATGTGTCACTTGTGAATCTAGACTTACTGCACGTCGGGCGCCCTCATTGAAGAATCAAATCTACAAAGGTCATCAAGCATATCTTCAAGAGAATCATGAGTTACACGATGGCTGTTTGGGAAGAGAGCCACCGATGATGTCTGCATAAGCATGGTTAGAGCAGAAGGAGATGTGTTATGACAGTTTGACCCCAGGGATGAAGAGACTCTCTCTATGGTACAAGTTACTATATTGGTTCAGACTCATGATCAATCACTTACTCGATCCAATGCACATATTCAGGAATGTGGGTAATTTGTTGTGGGACCATCGGACCGGCAAGAAAGATACTTTGGGAGCCAGGGTTGACCTTAAAACTGTGGATTGTATGGAGCAATATTAGCCACAAACAGCATCTGATAGATCGATAAAACTCTCTAAAGCGCCATGGAATTTGACAGGAGCCTAAGAACTCAAATTAAAAGAGACCATTCAATCTGTGCGGACCCCCACTAGCATAATGCACTCGCTCCAAACGTGTTTCACTAAATAAGGGAAGCTTATTGGTCTAAAGTCACACAACTGGCATAAAATGTGTCAGGTATGTTTGAAGTGGAATATATCATAGTGGAGGTTGGGTAAAAAATTTGTGTGTGGACTTTAATATCATTGCTAGACGTGTTTTGTAGTTTATTTTACAGGTGGCCATTGAGGGATGTTTGTCTCCTGACATCCGTAATACAATCTACAAACTTGTGAAGTTGGTGCAATGGATCTCACAAAAGGAGATCAATGTAGAATCCATACCATTCACCAGACTAAACGTTGTAGAGGTTGTGTGCATGTTTGAAAAACACTTTCCTACTACCATGCTAACCATCCAGGTGAATCTTCTTATTTATATATTTGATGAGGTTGAAATAGCTGGCACAATACATTCCGGAAGGATGTTCTTTTTAGAACGTTCCATGAAAATGATCAAGGGATATGTGCATTAGAAGGTACGTTCGGAGGGTAGCATGACAGAAGGTTGACTGGTTCAGAGTCCCTAGTTTACATTGGAGAGTGGCTAGACGAATTTGATAAAGCCCAGGACACGCTATGGCAAACCATAGATGATGAGCTCATATCTGGGATTGTCATGTGAACTCTCGGTGTTGAGAAGAAGATGACAAAAGATCTAGATGCTAAATTCAACCAATTTTGCATGCTTCACAATCCAGTGATGCAAAAGTGGATTTCACAATATGAGGATGAAAAGTAAGCACAAAAAAGGGCACAAATCGAGTGGATACGGGGAAGATGACCGTCGATGCATTATCCGGCAGGTCTGAAGAGCCTATCAACATTCATGAGCTTAAGATGGTTGCACAACCGATTGAAAAGCGCACAACAGTGCGGTGAAGAAGTGACTAAGGAGGAGTGGGAGTACTCGTGGGGTTACGCGACCAAGGTAAGTTTGCAATGTATGACTATCGACTTTCTAGATGCTTGAACGGCCACTCATAATCTTTGTTGGTTGTAGTATAAGTCATACACAACAGCATGGTATAAAGGTCAACATTTTAGGGTGGAACGGATCAACAAAAAGCGTTTTACTCAAGATTGTGGAATCATGGCAAAATTTGAACAGTCTATTTGACGACGCTCCTCTGATGCAGATCCTGTGCAAAGTGATGGTACATCATAGAGGTAGCCCCTCGTAGTGCACGGATGTATAAGGGCTACAATGTTCCAATCACAATGGCATCAATGGAGGAGATTGGAGAAGATGCTCAGTCAGAAGTCATTGAGGTGGTACCAGACGAGCATCAAGTTGCTACTCCATATGGGATACATGGAGAGGATCTACAAAATGAAATGGAGGACATCTGCCTAAATGGAGAGCTCTATATAGATATAGGCAGCTATGTTGAGCTATGCGAGGATAAGAGAGAGACCTCTTAAAGCCATAAACATTGTATTTGAACAATTTTGCTCTGTTTTATAATATATATTGTATTCACATGGCTTTTTGTCCATTCCTGTCTATATGCTATACTTGAGAAATTTAAATTGTGTTTAATCGTCATTGCATCCACTCCAGGTATGCTCCAGGTATGTTCTCACAAGCACGGGCACTCCTCAATGTGTCATGAAATTCTGATATGCCGACGCAACACTACGCTTCGAGTGCGATGGAGACTGAGGATGCAATCGTGAAGGAGGTGATTCGTCTCTACTCATAGATGTTGCTTGTCTTTCCACTAGATCTAGTTGATTGGGTGAAAGAGAGGCTAATAAGCATTGCTACTCGGGACAGAGTAGTGTTTCTTAGTGTCTCTTTCACCCAATCAACTAGATCTAGTGGAGGGACCAGCAGCATCTATGAGCAGAGACGGATCACCTCCTTTGCGATTGCAGCCTCAGTCTACATTGCACTTGGGCCGGAGCATAGTGCTTTTACAAGATACATAAAATGCACACGGGAGACAAATTCATAAGAACTTCACAGGAATCTCTCTACATAGGAATCCCTCCCCCTTTATGAGTCCTCTCTCTCTCTCTCTCTCTCTCTCTCTCTCTCTCTCTCTACACAGGAATCCCTCTCCCTATTATCTATAGTATAGATTATAACTTGCCCATGGTTTCTTCTCCATTCAATATTAAGATTAAGTGTTTTTGTGCTTAATGCAGGTCTAAATGATGATGAGTTTCTTTCTTCTTTGTCACCCCAACAGAGGAGGTGGTACAAGGAGCGTCATTGCTCTGGAGCACCATCACGTCGTTCCACTCCTTCAGTGTCTCCCTCTGTTTTGAATCATTCAACGTGCTCTGAATCTTTGATGTTGACGAGACAGTCTTCACAATTGTCTAGGCACCAACGCTCTAGTGGTGGTGACGATGGTTACTGTGGGGATGCCGCTGCTGGTGCCTTGACACAGCCTCGTGTTTGACAAGGCTCCTTACCTTCCCTTATTTTCCCACCCCCACCCCAGCCACAACATCGCCATCTACGCCAGGTTTTGTGTGACTATCGACCATTTCTAGCTACACACCACTAGCTACTCCTCCGGGAGTCACCCCAGTCGACACTCCTCGCTTCAGGGCCCAAACTCACTAGAGACACCTGACATCTGTACCCCCATCTAGACACCACTAGAGACCCGTACCGAGACACCCAGGTTCACGCATCATAGGTGAGAGGGCTTGCCATACTCGATCAACATCAGTGGCGGAATCATCTTGGATGACGAAGGTAAGAAGGTGATCTCGCGGATGCACGGTCTTTGCTCTTAGGTGTTTAGACACTACATACTAAACACCAAGAGTGAAGTGCCAAATGAATTAAAAGAAAAAGTTATCAGCATGCTGCATGACGAGTTTCGTGTCAAGTTGGGATGAGCGTGCTAAGTATGGAGCCTGATTTACCATTGTAATTTTTTGTGGTAAAAGCGCACATTTGTAAGACCCCCATTATGAGGAGAAGCCATCGTGCGTGAAGGAAAATCACTCACCGAAAAACAAAAAATTTCACGGACAAGAATCAGGGGCAACTTTAGGCTCCGCCCCCGAGTCTTTTTTTTTCCCTCGCCGGAATATTCTTTTTCGCCGGAATACTATGGCCGGACGGCGGCCGGAAAGTGGTCGGAATACAACCGGTCGGTTGATCGGTGGCCGGTAGTCAATGGCCGGTGGCCGGTGGTCGGAATTCAATGGCCGGTGGTGGCCGGTGGCCAAATTCAAAAGCGGACTTGTCTTCTCAAGGGCGGCCACAAATGGGTGGATTGGAGAGTCCGATTTGGACTTATTCGCACAAGGGCGGCTACACATGGCTGCCTCTCATAAGAGAGGGAAGCCCTTTTGGCCTATAAAAGGAGGCTATTTCTACACACATTTCATAGTGTGCAGTTGATGCAATAAGGTGAGTGTGAGGTGGTGAGAGTGAATCAAGGCAGGAGCTCCATTAAGGGTATAATCCCTTTGTAAACTACTTCTTGTTTTGAAGTACTAAAGCCATTGAGTGGTTGCTTTCCCGTGGACGTAGCCCACATTGGGTGAACCACGTATATCGTGTGTACTCTCTCTCTCTACTCTATAATCTTGTGTATGTAAATATGTCTCTCTCCATTAAGTAATCTACTCAATTATCTATTTGGCTACGTCTTATTTCCTAACAACTGGTATCAGAGCAAGGTTTGCTCGTAGCTAAATTATCTCAAGGAAAGGATTCCTTGAATTGAGTGGGAGTTATGGCGGAGGAAGGGAAGCTCAAGATTGAGAAGTTCAACGGCAAAAACTACCAACATTGTAAGATTGAGATTGAAGACTATCTCTACCAGAAGGACCTCTATTTGCCACTAGGCGGTCTTGCGAAGAAGCCCGCAACAATGTGAGATGAATCATGGATTTTCCTGGATCGAAAGGCAGTGGGAACAATCCGGTTAAGCTTGGCGTCAACGGTGGCCTTCAATGTTTCGGAGATGAAGACCACGGAGGACTTGATGAAGTCACTTGACGACTTCTACGAGAAACCATCAGCATCCAATAAGGTATTTCTTATGAAGCGCTTGTTCAATCTAAAGATGGCAGAGAATGGTTCAGTTGCAAAACACCTAAATGACTTTAACACAAACATTAGTCAACTTCGATTGGCGAAAATCAATTTCGATGACGAAGTGCGAGCTCTCCTTATACTATCATCTCTACCGGATAGTTGGGACAGCCTTGTGATGGCTGTAAGTAATTCTATCTCTAGTACAAATACTCTTAAGTTTGATGATGTTGTGGGTGTTCTCCTAAGAGAGGAAATACGAAGGAGAAGCACAGGAGAATCATCAAGTGCTGCATTGTCAGTGGAAACAAGAGGAAGGCCTAAGGAGAGGTTCAAAATCCAAAAGGATCGTGATCGCTCAAGATGGAGCAAGTCACGCATAAAGTCAGTTCTTGAATGTTGGAACTACGGCAAGAAGGGCCACATCAAGAAGGATTGTTGGTCCAAGAAGAAGAAGGAGACTAAGTCTCAAGACAAAAAGCCAACATCAGAGGCCAATGTGGCAGGTAAAGTAGAGAAAGATGCTCTAATTCTCTCATTAGACAATGTGTCTAATTCTTGGATAGTAGATTCCAAGGCTTCATTCCATGCGACACCACACAAGCAACATTTCCAAGACTACACCAAAGGTAATTTTGGGTATGTATACTTGGGAGATGATGAAGCCTGTGATATTGTCGGCAAAGGTACAGTTTCTGTCAAAACTGCTAACGAAAATGAATGGAAGTTTAAAGATGTTAGGCATGTTCCTTCTCTTCGCAAAAATTTGATCTCTACAGGACAATTGGACGATGAAGGTCACAACATTGCATTCGGAAACAAACAGTGGAAGATCTCAAAGGGATCTTTGGTGGTTGCCAAGGGAAAAAAAGTCGGGACACTTTACTTGTGTACTGTTAGCACGCAACCTTCAGCTTGTGCAGTAACTACAGAAGTTGACAGTGCGGTGTTGCACTACCGACTTGGGCATATGAGTGCTAAAGGAATCCAAATCCTTCAAACAAAGAAGCTTCTACCAGGTTTGAAAGAAGTGGACTTAGAGTTTTGTGAAGATTGTGTTTATGGTAAACAAAAGAGGGTAAAATTTCAAAAATCAAGAAATGAAAGAAAAAATAAAAAAATTGAGTTGGTTTATTCTGATGTTTGGGGTCCTGCAAGTACACCATCGCTTGGTGGCTCATTGTACTATGTAACATTCATAGACGATGCGACTAGAAAAACATGGGTTTATGTCATGAAGAATAAATCCGATGTATTTTCCATATTTCAAAGGTGAAAAGCCTTTGTGGAGAATGAAACAGGTACCAAGGTTAAATGCCTCAGATATGACAATGGAGGCGAATATTGCAGCCAAGCTTTTGAAAGCTTTTGTGCTAGAAATGGCATTCGGCAGCAAAGGACAACCCCAAGGACACCTCAACAAAATGGGATTTCGGAAAGGATGAACAGGACAATCATGGAGCGAGCACGAAGCATGCGGCTACATACAGGCCTACCGCTTGAGCTTTGGGCGGAAGCTGTAACTACGTCTGTGTACTTAATCAATCGGTCACCCTCAACGGCATTGGATGGGGGAGTTCCAAAACAGGCATGGACAGGTAAACCGGTGAATTATGCATTTCTCAAAGTGTTTGGGTGTGAGGCTTTCATGCACATAGATAGAAGCCCAAGATCAAAGCTAGATTCAAAGTCCAAAAAGTGTTTCTTCATTGGATATGGAGAAGGTGACTTTGGGTATCGCATATGGAATCCTGAAAATGGTAAAATCTTAAGGAGTAGGGATGTAATTTTTAACGAACAAAATATGTACAAAGATTACTTGGAAAGAAAACAAACAAAAGAAATAGGTGATGAGTACATGGAGCTTGAGGACGGTGAAGACTCAAGGACTGCAAACGGTGACAATGTGCAACAACGTCAACCAAATGAGGAGCCTCAACCTATTCCCCGAAGATCTACAAGAGCAAGTAGACCTCCAGAAAGGTTTGTTCCTTCCTTCAACCATCTCTTGATCTCAGATTCTGGAGAGCCAGAATCATACGAAGAGGCTATGCAACATGAATCCAAAGAAGAGTGGACGAGGAGCATGCAAGTGGAGATGGACTCACTACATCGCAACCAAACATGGGAGTTGGTTGAGTTGCCTAAAGGTAAGCGGGCACTTCAAAACAAATGGGTGTACAAGGTGAAGGAAGAAGAAGGTGGGAAGAAAAGGTACAAGTCTAGGCTTGTGGTAAAAGGGTTTTCTCAAAAGAAAGGTATTGACTTCAATGAAATATTTTCTCTTGTTGTAAAAATGAACTCAATTAGGCTTGTCTTAAGCCTTGTGGTTTCTCATGATCTAAATCTCGAGCAAACGGATGTAAATACGGCATTCCCTCACGGTGACTTAGAGGAGGAAATCTACATGCTTCAACCAAAGGGGTATGAAGTAAAAGGTAAGGAGAAAATGGTTTGCAGATTAAAGAAGAGCTTGTATGGTTTAAAGCAAGCATCAAGACAATGGTACTTGAAGTTTGATCGATGGATGCTGGATCATGGATTCACAAGATGCAACTCGGATCACTGCGTCTACATGAATAATTTGGGAGATGGGAAATTCATCATCCTAATGTTATATTTTGATGACATGTTGATTGCAAGTGCTAACATGCAGGACATCAAAGACCTAAAAGAGGAGCTGTCTAAATCTTTTTCAATGAAAGATTTAGGTGCTGCAAAGAGGAAACTTGGTATGAAAATATCAAGGGATAGGACGAAGAAGACAATAAAGCTATCTCAAGAAGGTACTAGAAAGGTTTGCAATGCAAAATGCAAAACCAGTTTCTACACCTTTGGCTGGTCACTTTAAACTAACGAAGGATATGTGTCCAAAGACACAAGAGGAGATAGCCTATATGTCTAAAGTTCCATATGCTGCAGCGATAGGTTCTCTAATGTATGCTATGGTCTGGACAAGGCCAGACATTGCACATGCACTGGGAGTTGTGAGTAGGTTCATGGACAACCCAGGTAAAGAGCATTGGCAAGCTGTGAAGTGGATACTTAGGTATCTAAAAGGGACAACAACAAATGCTTTGTATTTTGGAGGAACTGATATTTTTCTAGAAGGGTATGCTGATGCAGATATGGCAGGTAACAAAGATACTCGAAGGAGCACTACTGGCTATGTGTTCATGGTTGGAGGCACAACAGTAGGCTGGGCTTCAAAGATGCAGAAAGTGGTTTCACTTTCTACCACGGAAGCAAAGTATGTAGCAATGACGGAGGCAAGCAAAGAAATTCTGTGGCTTCACAGATTCTTAGAAGAGCTTGGATTCAAACAAGACAATTGTGTCTTGTACAGTGATAGCCAAAGCGCTATCCATCTTGCGAAGAACTCAGCCTTTCATTCAAGGACAAGCACATTGAGGTGAGATATCACTTCATACGCACTCGTTTGGAAGAGGGACAAATAAAGCTAGGAAAGGTGCATACAAGTGAAAATCCTGCAGACATGTTTACAAAGGTGGTCAACAAGGAGAAGTTGAGCTTTTGCTCATCTTCAATCGGCATTCAAAGATAAGAAGCCAGGATGGAAAGCAGTCACAGGTTTGGTTTGGAGATCAGTCTCCAAGTGGGAGATTGTTATGTATGGAGCCTGATTTACCCTTGTAATTTTCTGTGGTAAAAGCGCACATTTGTAAGGCCCCCATTATGAGGAGAAGCCATCTTGCATGAAGGAAAATCACTCACCGGAAACCAAAATTTTCACGGACAAGAATTAGGGGCAACTTTAGGCTCCGCCCCCGAGACTTTTTTCCCCTCGCCGGAATATTCTTTTTCGCCGGAATACTATGGCTGGACGGCGGCCGAAAAGTGGTCGGAAAACAACCGGTCGGTTGGCCGGTGGCCGAATTCAAAAGCGGACTTGTCTTCTCAAGGGCAGCCACACATGGGCGGATTGGAGGGTCCGATTTGGATTTATTCGCACAAGGGCGGCTACACATGGCTGCCTCTCATAAGAGAGTGCAGCCCTTTAGGCCTATAAAAGGAGGCTATTTCTACACACATTTCATAGTGTGAAGTTGATGCAACAAGGTGAGTGTGAGGTGGTGAGAGTGAAGCAAGGCAGGAGCTCCATTAAGGGTATAATCCCTTTGTTAACTACTTCTTGTTTTGAAGTACTAAAGCCATTGAGTGGCTGCTTTCCCGTGGACGTAGCCCACATTGGGTGAACCACGTATATCGTGTGTACTCTCTCTCTCTACTCTATAATCTTGTGTATGTAAATATGTCTCTCTCCATTAAGTAATCTACTCAATTATCTATTTGGCTACGTCTTATTTCCTAACAGAGCGCTTGAATGAAGACCTGATGAAGGTTCGAATGTGCGAATACTGCAAGCACAAGCGTTCTGAAGTACAAAAAGCAATAAAGCATGGGTGGAATAGACCAGATTGACTGTCCAAAGAAGATTGGAAGAATGTGAAGCGAGTAGCGTGTGAGAATCCTGTCAACAAGTAGAAGCAACAAAAGGAGGCAGCCAAAGCGCGAGTAGAGGCAGGGAGCTCGCACCACTTGAAGAGTAGCAGGTGGGCATCATTTGAGGCTGATTTTGTAAGTGTTTTTGCATTGCTCTTTAGGTTTGGTATTTAAGTCTATTTGTACTTTTAAATTCTAACATAATGGATTCTTTGTATGTTTTGAACAATGGTCGATGACAGGACGTGACCCCACACCGTACGAGCGCAAGTACACAGGCAAAAAGGGCTTAAACACCCTAATGGACATTCTGAGTTCTCGCAGTGACATGGTTAGTATTTTACTTTACTCTTTTATGGTTGTTGTATTTTAATGATAAGCTAAGAAAATATATTGTTTTGTAATTATATGTTTATACTTACAAAAAGTCTTATTGTATTTTTCTACAGAATACGACAGATACACCGCTTGGATGCGATGAGGCGTCTGATTAGATGACGTTAGTCTAGCCGTAGCCAGATAGCATTATTTTCATTTTTTAATAGCATGTATAATGAGATGATGTGTATAAATCTTTTTGTAACTATTCGAAAACCCTATATTTTCTCAATAATGACAATTGTGTTGTAACTATTACATTTGCAAAGTTATTTTGCCTATGATGTGTATAATTGTCATTGATTTACTTTTATCCAATTACTTTTCTCAGTTTGGTATCTTTATTTTGCAAACAATACTATGCATGATGGAGTTAATGGTTATATTCTCTTGTGGGTTTACTCTATTCTGGAAACATTCAATATGGTTGAAGGGTGTGCCCTGCCACCCAAAAAATTTTACTCTCGGGCGTCGCTATAAGCATCTCTATATAGGTTTTTCTACGTTGATATAAGCGTCACTATAGAAGGATTATAACCGTCGCTATAAGCATCTCTATATGTGTCGCTATACGCGTCATTATATAGCGACCCTCATAGCAACGTTCCCGTAGCGACGGTCTTAGCGACGCCGGGGAGTATTAAAATCCAATGTATTTCCATCGCGGTAAAAGCTTCACAAGTGCACATAACCTCTTGTAGTGGTTGCAACAGGATGTCAAAAAAGTTCTAGGATCATCCTCTTTAAGCTCTTTGAGGACTTCCAGCATCATGTTGCAAAAGTGAATGAACACAATCTGTGCTAAAACCAGGTTACAAGCTTGTCTTCCAAGCCAATAACCTATTAATGATAAGTGAAATTATGCAGCTTTGTGAGGAAATAACAGGTCTCACAAAGAAACTGCAAATGAATCCCACAACGATATTGAAATTGAGTGGGATCTGGAAGATGTGACCCAGATTGTACAGATATGGACGAAGTGGATGACATTGTCCATGGATAATATCTCTCTTATTTTGCTCTTTCTTCTGGGAACATCTCTAATAAGCGAGGAAATGTCTCTTTGGTATTTGTGATAATGCTTGATCCCCAATCAACAATGTCAGCATATAAAAGTCAATACCAAAACACAATCTCTAACAAAAAACATAAGACAAATCTTGACTTCATAATAATGTAACCAGCTTCAATACAAATTAGGTGGGTAGTGTATGCAATCATCATAAATCTGGGTTCATCTTACATGGTTGCCCCAATATGACTAGAATATCTTTGGGGGACATTGAAAGGACATGGTAAGCCGATGGATTGTCTTGTGTTGTTTGGGTTGAAATTCAACAATGTGCACACACACTAACAAAATACATGTGATTACATGAAACAAAAGACTTGTGCATTATCTCCCTCTTCCAAGAGACTCAACTTGAGGATGGTTGAATGTGTATCTCATAGCTACTCTCTGTAAGGGCACAAAATACCACATGCTCTCTAGTAAACTTAACCAACTCATTCAAAAAATTAGATGCAATATCTCAGCCACCTCCAAATTTTTTGAACATGCTTAGAAATTCCATGCCTCCCCATCTTATGTATTGTTTTACTTCCACCATCCATTTCACTCGGAGTGGAAATATTTTAAGATTTCCAGATAGCTTGTAAAATACCATTCAAATAATAATGTGTGACAATTATCACCTTTGTAATGGACCAGGTGGCAAAGATGACTGCTTTATAATGACTCAGCGTGCAACAACATGTTTTTAGAGCCACATCCAATGTGCAACATCTTATCCTTGTAGAATATTCTTACTAAATTAACAGAGCAACCAATCCAACAAGGCAAATTTGGAAGGTGTTGTTCCATTTTTTCCTACTCTACCATTTTCCCTTCACTAAACCAAGGGTCAAGGGCCAATTCCTTCACACAAGGCTAGAACAAACTTCAGAGAATGTCACACATATGATTTTTCCTAATGCCAATCAAATGTCAAATGCATACAATTTGAAAGTATAAAACCAATTTGACTCAAGCCTCTTTGCCAAATCAACCACAACCCTCTCTTTTTTTATAGATTTTTTAACATACTTCATGCCATTCAAACCCAAAGCAAGCCTCAAGAATAAATAAAAAGGGATCTATGACCAATCAATAGCTATATAACTATCACAAGTGGGAACTTGGGACTTAACCTAAAGAAACCACCAACATAATAGGCTAAACACAAAACATGGAATCAGAGATGTAGACTACAAACACAAGTAACTATCATCATCATCATCAACATCATCCAAATCCCCAATTTGTTTGCAAAAACAAAAGGTAAAGTTTGAAACTGCATTTCAAACTCCAACTTTATCAAACATTTTCAAATGTCCAAAAGACATTTCAAGTGATTTTGAATGCAACTACGTTTACACACATGTTGCAATGTTACATTCCTCTTATTCTATTGTGTGCTCAAAGGGCAGCTCTACGTTTTCCCATTTTTTACAAGCATCTAGAAGAGTGGACTAAATTGAAGGATATTCAATTTGATGTCATCATTTTGATACTCTCATAGCTGTGTCAAAATTCCTTGACCACCCAAAAATGTCACCCATCAGGTGTCGTGTTTTGTCTAATATGATGTCAAAATTTCCCCTTATGCTATCGAAAAAATATTTGGCTCCCATCTAGTAGATCTTAGTAACGACATGCATTGAGCACACTAAGGAAAGCGATCACAGGAAGGTGCCATATTGTTGTACCTTTCAGCCCTCCTTGGCATTCCCTTGGTGCACATATCCTCCTATGAGAGGACTCCAAGGCACTTGTCTATCACACAACCCTCATTTCACATTTGGTAAAAACAACCCACTGCTTCCTTGCCACACATTAGGAAAAATTTGGACTCACAAAGGGGCCCTTTAAGGAGTTTAACTTTACCTCTCTCTACCAAAACGGGCACATGGATAAATTTTTGCAAACAAACTCCAAAGGGTGGCGGAGGTTTGACAGTTAGAATGTCCTCTTCAATCTCTATCTCCTACTAATATATAGCATGCCATGAGATTCCTCATATTTTAGAAGATTCTTTTTTTATTCACTTAGATTCCGACAGAGTTGTCACATCATAGGTGAATCAAAAAAAGAATCTTCTAAAATATGAGGAATCTCATGGCGTGCTATATATCGGTAGATAGAGCTTGAAGAGGAAATTCTAACTGTCAAAACTCTGCCAACTTTGGAGTTTGTTTGCAAAAAATTATCCATGCGCCCGTTTTGGTAGAGAGAGGTAAAGTCAAACTCATTAAAGGGCCCCTTTGTGAGTCCAAGTTTTGCCTAATGACCATGTTGGCATAACGTGCACTCAACATGTTTCAAGATGCAACATTTTGCATAGAAAGCTCATCAAGAACTTTTTGTGCTTTTGTAAGGGAAAAACATGTTTATTGAATAGCTTCTAACTAGAAATCTCATCGTCATGAATCCATCACCCACATAAAGGTCTTGCAACATCTAATAGGTTTCGAGGTGCAAGCATAGGTGCTTGTATTTGGAGAAGTCCATCACTTGATATTTTGTTAAACTAGCCCAAACATCTCTTGCCATAGCCATTTCTATCATATCCTACAACCAACACATTGCATCCTCTTTGATATGTCATCTCTTCTAGCCAACTTGTTTGTTGCAAGAGAGGACACTGATGAAGATTAAGGATTTTGTGAGGAACATGGATCTCATTAACATAATCACGATCGTGTGATTACGTCAATAACTCTAGTATCTACACGAGAAAATCAAGTGATTACGTTAATTGTTAACATGAATTTGAGTATGATCTGCAAAAACCCATAGAGCCGGTTAGCCCTCCGGGTTTTTTATTTTTCCCTACGGGGCCTGCCGAGATTTTTCATTTTACTGGAGGCCCACCGGGTATATGTAGTTGCCCGGCGGACCCATCAAGAAAATGAAAAAGCCGATGGGAGTAATTATATATAGTAAATAGTGTGTTAATCGCAGTCCTTTAGCTAGGCAAATCCTTGGGGAGTGTATCCAAGTGCTAAGTATAGTCATCTCCTTGTGAATTGACTAAAGGTTATAGATTCACAGGTCCTTTTTTTGGGCCGAACGTGATTCTTAATTTGGTAACCACTTCTAAAAAAATTTACTTCATTTACAGACATAAAGGTACGAAAACTTGGAGATTCATGCTCATTGCGAAGAATCCATTGGTCCAAATGAGGGTTGTGATTGGTTTTAGAAGATGAGTATATGTAAAATGACAAGTCGATAGTCAAGGGTCGCATGTCCTGTACTAGTGTACTAGGCATATAAAGATCGTTGAAGTCTTGCATTATATTGTCACTCCACAATATAAGAGCTATAATTCTTAATTGGGTTAAAATAGCTTTTATATATTGAATTGGTTGCATGGGGAGGATACAATCCTTCACTGGGTACAAGTAGTCCTCAATTGAGTGATTATATTGAATATCTATTTGTGTTAATTAGTTCATGCATTGGTTTATATAGAGAGTGCATTATGTATTAGGATAGATTATTAGTGCATGAAATGACCTATCATATATTTTATTTCTTTTGTTTTTTTTTTGTAGAAATTGAAATTAGATGTGTCTTATTGTTTGTAAATCAAAGTGTACATATAAATAATCATTATAATAATAATTACATTGAGAAATTCATAGCATTGTTGTAGTTATTATGCCGTGCATAGACTGTATTGCAATGTGTATGTTTGCTCACAATATAGGTGATCGATATGTGGATTGACTAGCGTGCATTGAAAATCTCATATTGTGCATCATGGTTACTTTCATATTGAATGGTTTTTTAATTTTAATATAAGTAAATGAGAAAAATGATTCAAAAACTAAACAATTGGTTCTTTTGTCTTCAGTTTTAATCTAAAAGCAATGGAGAAAAATGTGGGCACAAATGGTACGAAGAAGCCAAAGAATAAAAAAGCTCCTGGCAAAGAGTGGGATTATGATCACAACATATGTGGCCGATATATGGAGTGGCAATGTAAATATTGTCAGACAACAAAATTGAGTGGTACACCACGTATTAGGGATCATTTTGTTGGTAGCGTTAAAAAGAGTTATAAGAAATGTGAACATCCTCAGGCATCTACAATTGCAAAGCGTTTGAGAGAAGAGCTTTCAAAAAACAGTGGCAAGAGACAACAGATATATAGCTCTGTGGATTTGAGTCAAGAGTTCTCTGAGCCAAATATTAACTTCGCAGATCCTGTGTAGTGACACCAACTAACCTTGGAGAACAACCTGCACAGGGAGAGGAAATTTCAGCAGTGTTCCTTTCAAGCATCACAATGAAGGTGAACTTGGTCAAATGCATCAAAGGTTATTACATCAAAGATTTCGAGTGTAGTTTCTAGAAGAAGCACAAACTGCACTTGCCAAAGAAATATTCTTTACTAGAAGTGCTTTGGTCATGATAGACAACAATAATTGGAAGGCTGCTTGGGAGAAAATCGGTGGGTTTGGCCCAAGATTTTCAGCTTCTTCTTATCACACGATACAAAATGTTTTCTTGGAAAAATGTTACATCGAAGTCAAAGAATGTGTTAGAAAAATAATATTTTGCTTTCAGGATATATGATTGTGAGTGATGGCTGGTCAAATGTTCAAAGAAGATCGTTGATCAATGTAATGCCGGTTTGTACAAGTGAAGAAACGTGAATGATAGTTCTGCTGCAACTAAAAGTGGCAAATACATTTCTCAGGTCTTGATTAATGTAATTAAAGAAATTGGTGCTGAACATGTCATTCAAGTATTCATGGACAATGCAAAGAATTGTAGAAACACCAATAAATTAATAAAGAAATGCTTTCCACACATTTTTTCCAATGGTTGTAATACACATAGCTTAAACTTGGTGCTGAAGGATTGGTATACTAGCGAAAAATTCACATGGTTTGCCAGAATAATTGGTACAATACGTCAGGTTGTGAAATTTATCTTGAAACAACAAAGAGTGCTCGATTTGTAAGCAGAAACTCCAGGAAGAGAATTCCCTTAAGATCCAGATTGGTGGGCTTCCCTCACCATGGTGCACTACCGAGGCCACCCTCGAAGAGGCAATCATCAAGCTCAACGATATTATTCAGCCCATCAACAGCAAGCGAGAAGACATTTCCTGGATTAACGACACACACAGGAAAGTACCACTGGAGCACTGCCTTCTCACTTTTAAGGACAAAGAGGAGCGAGTGAGGCTATTGCGCCAATCTTACCTCCTCAAAGGAACAAAGGTTTGGATTGCTGAGGAGCTAACCATGAATCAACTCAAGGTTAAAAGTGCGAACTCGAGAAGGTCGACGAAGCCCGAAAGCAAGTCAAATGGGCAGTCTACTGAGGGGGGAAGGCCATCATTCAAGAGTTCCGAACTCCGAAAGGGGGTCTCCCCTTACCCAACCCCACTTAGGTTTAGGTCTTGTTTACTTTATTATCTTATCTTCTACCCTACTGATGGACCCTCATTCCTTAACTGATATGTATCCAATGCCTTCACTTATAAGGATGCATTGTAATGTTTTTTGTCTCCGGTCCCATGGGTCATATATGACCTCCGTAGACGATAATGCAATCTCTCTCTCTCTCTCTCTCTCTCTCTCTCTCTCTCTCTATGTGTGTGTGTGTGTATGTGCACGCGTGTGCGCATGCACACAAGGCTTGCTATGCTTGGTTGTATTTAAGGATGAGCACTTAGCTTTCTTCCTGGGTAGCAACACTGGTGATGGCTTTGTTCTGAGCTCTTGCATACTCTTCATAACCACATCATCTAAGACATATGTGTGCATACATCAGGTAATATCACTTCATGGGATCCTTCATACTTGGAATAACAAATGAAAAACCTTGCTAGCAGTGTCCCTCTCTCTCCCTCCTTCCACTTGAATTATATAGAGGGTAGCCCTTGGGGTTGTTTATCTTTCCTTCTGTGTAGATCTTGAGCACTACCAATCCTTCCCCATCCTCATTGCCATTATCCCACTTCAGCCATCTTGCATAAGAATTTCCCAAATACTATTGCCATATACATCACACTACACCTAAAATGACTTTCTCAAATCCAATAACACAAGAACTGGCTCTATAGGAAGCTAGACCTGGAAGGCTTTATATTTCCTTCCTTCAAAACAAAAGACAACTCCCTTATGGGTCAAATCTTGCAAAGGTGCTCATGTCTCAACAATTTACTTGTGATAAATCACCAATAGTAAGAGAATAAGACTAAGAAATTGTGGGCATCGTGCAAATTTGTTGGGTTTGGTCCCTCTTGTGTCACCCTAATCTTATCTATGTCCATTCCTACTCCATCTTTTGAAACCATTTGTCCCAAGAAATGAATCTCTTCCACGAAGAATTCACTCTTCTTTCCATTGATGGAAACCTTTCCTTTGTAATGTTTCAAATGCTCCTAAAGTTCTTCCTCATTCCTACTCCATCTTTTGAAACCATGTGTCCCAAGAAATGAATCTCTTCCACAACGAATTCACTCTACTAAATCAAACTCATCCACAAAGTAAGGGTGGGAGTTGTAGCCAATTAACCAAGCGTTCACGGGTGCGAAAGGTAAATGTCCCAAAAGGACTAACCTTTTGCAAACCTGCAGCGATACTCTTGGTCTAAAACATTTGATACTAAAGGAAACTCATCCACAAGAATTCACTCTTCTTTCCATTGATGGAAACGTTTCCTTTGCAAGGTTTCAAATGCTCGTAAAGCTCTTCCTCGTTCTTCAATAACACAATCATATCATCAAAGAATGTGCCCATACAATGAATATACCTTCATAAGTTTAGAAATATCTAAACTTACAAACTATGACAATGAATGAAAGATACAAAGGTCACAATAACTAGAAGCATAAAATGAAACTAAGATAAAAATAATTGTTATTATTATTACAAATAAAAACACACTAAAAAAATTTGACAAAAAAAAAAGCATGAACATAAGATAATATAAAAAGAAAAAAGTGTATTATAAAAAACAATGAAAAGCATACAAGACAAAACAAAACACACAAACACATATAAAAAGAAATGTTTTAATAATAATAGAACCCACACAAAAAAATTACCCAAAGTCTACCAACTCGTTCGTTCACTCATTCCCTTTCACACTCTCTCTCTCTCTTTCTCACACACACCCCTAGAACTAATAAAAGCAAGGGACTAAACCTGAAAGATAGCAGCTTAACTTTAAATAACACTCAACCTTAAAGATTTCAGCCTTTCTTCAAACTGAAATCAAGCCACAATAAACCTAAACTAAAGCCATACCTAATACTAAAAGCTAATAAAAAGAATCCAACCTAAGTAAATCTTAAACCTTTTAGCAAGGTGCAACCTTTACTTCACTGTTGCTTGTCTAAATAGAAAGATGAATACGTACAACTTTATTATGCAGAGCTTGCACAAAAGGCCCTGACATCCGTACTCACATTGTCAGTGCCCATACATTGTCTATGAGGAAGAAATGCCATGTCCATCATATGATTAGAACAAGGCAAAAGGCATGACAAAAAACCCACAAAATCCAAAAGTTCTCTTGACAGCTATTTTGGGCACATCTATTGGATCAATCATCTCACGATATCCATGAACCATCTAGTGATATTCACTCTTTAGATCGATCAAACTAAAAATAGAACAACCCTACAATCTATCCAAGACATCATTTCGCTTTTTCCCTTTTCTGTCTTCTTCACTCACGTCAGAGTAGTTAGAAGAACTGTCAGAAGAAGAAGAAGAAGAAGAATTGGGTACTCCTTCAAATCGCACATGCTTCTTCTTCTTTCTTGCAGAGGAAAAAGTAGACTGACGACCCAAATAACCCGGGAAGTCAGTGCCTTTCTTCAGCTTTCAGCCATGCTTTTGGGCTTTGTTCTGCACATCAAAAAATTGAGAAATCCGTGTGTCAACCACCTCTTCTAATTCTTGCTCTGTAAACATCCTTGGAGTAGGAGATTTCTTGAGTGTCGATTTGAGGGGTGGTTGTGTGGTTTTCCGCCACTGTGAGTGCACCTCGTTGAAGGTGGTCTGGCTCATAAATTTTGCAAATTTTGGGTCCTTTCGTAAAATTTAGCATCATCTTTGTTGCATCATCGATCAGTCATCGACGCTCCATCTCTTTAAGCTCCACCTGAGTAGGCCAAGGTGGGCCATACTCCTTGCATGAATCTTCTTCGTGATCTCTTCCCGCATCTTCGGATGTAGAGAAAGTCGACTGATCTCTGTCTAAATCCATAAGTGCCACGTAAAAAGCATTGGAATTTCTCAGTAGGAGAGAAATTGGCCATACTGTAATACCATTATAACAAACTTGGACACTCCAAGTTAAGATTCTACCGCGACACGACAAGAATTCACTTCAAAATAGTTCACAGTTCACAATTGATTTGAAACGGCCCGGCGGAGTTCCGTGCCTAGAAATATTGGCCCTAAAGACTGGTGCCCCTTTCGGTATTTCTTTTTGTATTAAATCTGTTGCACAAAGTACACGGAGTGGCTTGGTCTCACTCTCAGACTCTCCATCCAGATGCTCTGAGAAGTGAGAGGCCAAGCCACACTTATAAAGGTTTACAAGGGATGCCAAAAGCAGCCCCCAAAGTTGTCCCCCACTAAAAGCATTCTCAACATAAAGCAACTCCTCTCACTTGCTTGGTAAGAATAAAGCAAATCTTTAAAAAAAATAAAAGCTCTCTCTCTCTCTTGTGTAAAATAAAGCAGCCAAAGTTTTGCGTAGAGACTGTCCGTACAGTCTATCGTACCAATCTTCCACGTCAACCAAAATTCAATACGTTGCCTGCCACGTGGGCCTTTTAAGATTTGCACCGCAATCTACGAGCCTGCCATGTCATCACTTCAGCGGGCGGGTGTGTGTGTACAACCATCCACATCACCAATTTGTGACAAAAGTGCTTGCTGTCCGGAATGTAGTCTATTAGAATGTACCAATCCCGGGATATGCCCAATAGAGGTAGGGCCAAGAAGCTCTAGGCTATTTTTAGCAGATGCAATGAGAGGGCACCTATCCAAATGCAATTGTGTACTGTTATATCTTGAAGGCATGCGGCATTAGGCAAGATGCTGATATGGGCAAAGGAATTCACGATGATATTGTTAGCTAAGGGCTGTAGAAAAGAAACATTATACATGGCATTGCCTTGGTTGACATGTATGCCAGATATGTTGTACTTCATAAAGCACTCTTTGTATGCACATGCACACTTGCACACACACACACACACACACACACTTGATTCTCTCTATGTAGCATTGGTTTTGTTTTCACAGGGTAGAGCAATATCCACTACACAAGAAAACATCAAGAGGAAGAGATGAGTCTTTCTTTTGTGAGCTCACTTAAAGATTGTGCTAAGAACAAGGATTTGTACCAAGGTAGTAGGATACATGCTGATATTTGCGATAGTGGATTACTTGAAAAAAAAATACATACTTATCCAACACGTTAATCAGTATGTATGTCAAGCACGATAGACTTGTCTGAGCGCACCAAGTCCTTGACAAGCTTTGGGATGTTCTAGGTATAGATTCTCGTTTTTTTTAAAGCCATTGTAATATTTTCATGAGTTATGTGCTCAATGGGAGTTCCAAGCTGTAAAGAATTCAATGTACCTAGGTTGTAGATTCAGTAATAAGTGGTGGAGCTCTAAAGGCCTTGGACGCTCAAACATTGCATATTTTTATCCTAGGTATATAAGGCAGTGTGTAAAAGAAATTAGGGTTCTCAAGCCAACTTGCTGAGAGCACTCTTTGGTGAGAGGTCTTGAGGTGTGTGGCTATGGAATCCTTGAGCTTCTCCTTGCTCATGTGACTTGGTTAACACTAATTATTGCTTAATTCTCTTTCAATATGCCTCTCTCATGCTTCTTATGATTGCTAATGATGCTTTGATTAGCTAGATTGTAACTATTTAGTGGTTAATCCCAGCTCTTTAATCTTGTGTGATTTCCCTCTCTTGCTTGTGTGTGCATGTAGGTTTGATTGGACTGTGGTGATCGATAGATCTATGTGTGTTTGCTTGCAATTAGTGTGTTGCATGATAAGATTAGTGTTGTGTGCGTCTTTCAATCATTAGTGTGTGTAATTGGGTTGATTGGAGGTAAAGAGAAGTGGATGTGGAGATTGCCAATTGTTATGGATTAGCTCCTCCATAGGCCAAGAAGCTCACCTCATAGAGTCACCATTTGTGTTGCTATAATTAGCTCACTAATCGTGTGAGTGTTTCCATGCCCTAGCCGGGTAGCTCATCCCTCCGGATTGATAATTTTGTTGGACACTAGAGCTATGAAACGATAGAACCCCCAACATGGGGCACCGCTGCCGGGGATGATGGCCTACGCTAGTGTAATTGTGTCATAATCGAATGTCTTTCCTCACTAATTTTACTACTAATTTCACTTGTGTGTTTATGGTTTTGTGGATTTTGGATGTGTGTGCATGAAGCAATGTGTTCATTATTCCCTAATTTATCACTATATCTTGCCAATTGTGTGTTTACACACTCTAATTTCACACAAACCCCTTGCTAATTTCACTAATTCTTGCTAACTTACACACTAATTTTCTACTAAGGATAATTGGAGTTTTCAACCGTTCAATTGATCTTCATTGGAAAGGTAATCAAGGTGGCATTCTCAAGCTCCCTAGAATCTGAACATGTGTAGAATTGTGTAGACATTCCATGATGATGCAATTTCAATGCCAATGCCATGTTGATGCTATGCTAATTGCAATGCAATGTTGGTGCTGTGAAAAATTTTGAATTGTTCGTTCTCATGCCATCTGTTTGGCGGACGAAGCAACGAAGCAATGGGTTACAGAGAAGGAGTCACATTTTTGTGGGAAACCCTTGTAAAATTCTTTTGTAAGAGAGCATCTCTAACCCGAGAACTTGTAAAAGAATTTATGATTATTTTTCTAGGAGCAATTGTATATTAGAGAGCCAGTTAGAAGTTTAGGAGCTTTTGGTCGGACAAGCCATTTGTAAAGACCTAAACTATAAAGGTCAATTTTGTAAGTTTGAACATTATCTTTTTCATGAGAAACTGAGAAGTGAGCGTACGTTTGAGAGCTTCTTCTTGCTCCAGCTTGTAGTCTTCGCTACTGTGGCTATGGTAATCCGAATTCAATTTCGTTCATTGCATTGTGTTCCTCTTACTTTGCTCTTCCATTCAAGTGTAATCATTCAAGATTTGGTGTAGGTTTTAAACTACGAGTTTGAGACCTCAAATCGATGTTTTGAGTGTTTAAACGCGTATTTTATGTTGTTTTGACCTAGGAGAGGCTTTAGGGACCCTAAAAAGACCCTTTAGGATCACCTGTTCACTGTTTTTTTTTACTTTGGGATGAACAATCACGATCTTTGTACCTCTCCAGAATGTTGTGACAACGATAGGATATGGTCCTGATAGTCCCCTGTAGCTTCCCTTCAAGTTTCATGCGAATCCGACGTGACTTGCATGGTAAACGGGCGTGATGACTGTAGATATGTGTAGAAGGACATAGGTAGATTACTGGGCTTTTGTGCCTATGATTTTCTTGCAGAGTTAGTATTTGTATCTCATCGAGTTCACTCCATTAGGAATGACACCCTAGTGAGCTTCCATGCCTCATCCTGCTCGCTTCCCTTGTATTGATATATTATGTTGATGCGTGAGAGCTATGCTATGGACATCCGTCGCGGCGACCCGCAAACATTGGTGTCGCTGCCGGGGATGCACCTTAGGTGATGAGTGATGGAGTGCGCAGTTAACTTCCTTAAAAGAAGATCAATCCACAAATCCATTTTACACCTCAGCTAGGCTTCTAGACAGGGGTTTAGAGCTTAGTGGAGTCTAGAGTCAGTGGACCAGCTAGATCCTCTCTTAGGAGATTTAGGGAGTTGTGACTGAGAGTGTTCAAAGCATTTTTGCTCTTCAATTTCTCTAATTCGATTTAGTACTGAAATCTCACCCGAAATCCGTCTTGTTTGTTTTGTTTGATTCATTTCTTTATGTTCTTTCATTTCTGTACTTAGGAGTAGGATAAGTAAGTCACATTCCAGTCAGATTTGGGGCAAAAGTTAGAGTCGATAAGCCAGAAAACCATAACTTTGGCAAAAAAGACTATAAGACTCTGAACTTTAGAAAATATGACCAAACAGGGTTGATATTGATTCAAATCACAAAGTGGTAGCACAAAACACTAGGAAATTTGTCAGAGGGAACAGAAAAAATTTCATCGGATTTGGCCCAGGTACTACGATCGCGATCGGTGTACCTCTGTGCTAGAATTGGACAAGATTTTTTGTGTGCCTTCCTGATAGGATTCTAAACAAGTTTGTCTAAAGCAACCACACCCAAAACCATCAAAAATCATGGAAATCATGCCACTTACGTAAAACTAGCCTGATAGACCCAAAAAGTGCAAAATCTTGGCTTTTGGTGATCCAAATGAAAAAAGACTTGGGGGATAGCTCAAATTTGGTCTAATTTGGGCTCAGAACTACGATCACGATCGGTGTACCTAAGTGCCAAATTTCGACCAGATTTCATATGTGAGATCCTGAGATGTATACAAACATAAAAGTCTAAAGAACCTAGAGCCAGAAACCTCAAAATACCTATCAGACTATCTGAATACAGATCCAATTCAAAAACTATTAAACTGACATGGAAATTGACTTTCAGTAGACCAAAACACATTAAAAGTGGGAAGAAACCATACAGAGGGATAGCTTGTACACAGGACAACCCCAGATAGCTTTCAAATTCCAAAAAAAAACACCAAATTCAAGTCCATTGACAGATTCAGGAAAACAGACACTTCCAACCAAGAACTGGTAAAAGCTTGACTTTTAGGAGTCTGAACGCAAAATTATCAGGTGGGTAGCCTTAAAATAGCTTAGTGAACAAGCTGGTGAAGTTTCATCAAATTTGGGCTCAGAAGTACGATCGCGATCGGTGTACCTCTGGCCCAGATCTGACTCATTTTTGACCTGTTCATATACCTAGACTATTTAAGATATCCGGAGTTGTCAAAAACCAAATTGGACATACTGTCAATAATTTGCAAGCAAAATTGTGTTGAAGTCATTGTAAAGTTGTTGAATCTACTAACAATTGAAATGATACAGTGATATCATAGCTATCAAGTGTATTCATTTGCAGAAACCGATCAAGTAACAATCCATGCAATCAGGAGGTTTGGAAGATAGCTCCATTTCCAGGTAAGAGGTTTGGATTCAGTCTCGGTAAGTTCCACTTTCTTCATGTTTTTGAGATCGGGAAAACAAATCAACAACCAACACCAAAATTTAGCGGATCAAGCAAGTGTTCTATCAACGGAGGAGAGCGTAAACCAAGGTGTAGTACGACCACTAGAGCCGATCCCGGAAGAAAGTATGTCCGATACTTTTTCAGAGAGATCTTACGAGTATTTCACGGAACACTTGGGACATTTAAACCTAAACGGAAGGGAAAACATGGCAGCAAGACCATCAGACCCTTTGGCCACAATGAAGCTATTGTTCATCAAGTATCAATATGACAACAAGCAAGGTGCCAAGATCTACAAAGATGGTATGGACTGCTACTGTGTGAAAATAGAAGATAGACCAAGTGAGTTCAAGGACTTAGTGCATGTGAGCTATAGCAGAGATAGGTACCTAGATGACAAAGGTATCATGTACTTGGTAGTCCTAAATCCTAACATTGTGGACAAGTGGGGATTGATGGGCACGAAAGCCAAAGTAGATGAGGAACCTGAGGAGAAAGAACCAACAATGAGCTTCCCTAATGTGAGGTTAAGGCGAGAAAACGAAACTTTGAGAGTCAACACAGACAACGTCTCCGTGGGGTTATACAAATATAATAATGGAGAGGAAGATCTCTATTATAGATGCGAGGAACCCTACGCCAATGAGATGACAGAGCGGAAAAGACTTTATGTCTTCACCTACACAGAGGGATCAGAAACGAAAATTATCGCATACGACAAACATGGAAGACGATACGCAACAATCAATAAAAAGGAGTTGGAAGGATATATGTACTTTGGTGGACCACTCCACGATTATTATGTCACTCCAAGCCCACTGAGACTGGCACCTACAAGTGTCATGCCAAACCCTATGGCAACAGGTGGAGAGAGGACTCATGTAGCGGATTCTTTCAGCTGACCTCATTATTCTATGCCAAGCCCCATGGGAACATTACATTCCAAAGAATCAATGGCTACGAATCGAGGTAGTGCGGTTCCTATCTCTACACATACCGCAGTAGGTCCGACATTTGCAGCAGCACTATCACATTTGCCTCCTAGTAGTAAATTCGTGGCAGGGGAGCCAACGAGAGCAACCCACAATATCCATGTTGTACGAGAACGATTAAGTCGAGACATGGGAGCATTGAGATTGGTCGCAGACAATAGACAGATGAGACCATCCCAGGTAACGAAGTGCATGCCAAAGAAGTATAGCAGATCGGGGGATTCATATGCTCATGTGTCACTTTTTAAGCAAGTCTTAAGAGCAGAGCAGATCACTAATTTTCATACTCAATATGAGGGATTCGGGCTGACCTTGGAAGGGACAACCTTAACATGGTTTCAACCTTTGAACCCTGAAACTTGTCCAAATATTGAACATGTATTACGGGAATTCGCAGAGGAATTCTCAAAACGGGGTATAAAGCATAATACTGTATCATAGACATTTGATTTTAAAAAAAAGGAGAACGAAAAAGTGAAGGAAGCATCCTTGAGATTCAAGCAATACATCAAGAGGTGCCCAGGGAGAGAATTACCGTAGGAAGAGAGATTTTCGGTGCTCTTCATTAAAGGACTTAGAGATGAAACCTTGAAAAAGGACCTTCACTTGAAAGCTCGTAGCTCATTTGAACAGGTTACAAGAGAAGCGTTATATCTTGTTGATAACTGCAAAGCATATGGGGAAGTGCCAGAGGATATTGATTCAGTAACCAGTGGCTCTTCATCTATTAAGAGTGAACTCTCTACCAAGAAAGAGGCTAAGGCTTCTTTGATGCCAACAGCTGACCAAATGATAGAGGAAGTAACAAAGAGAATGGAGCAACATATGAGATCAAATCCGGGGATGAGACAGCCTCAGATGAGGAAATGTGACATATGTGGGGAAGATCACCCAACGTTGTTGTGTACACAATAGCCGAAAGCACCAGTTGTGAATGGACGAGTACTGAAATGGTGCGCCATATAGCAAAAATGGACAAACCATGGCACGGATGAGTGTTTTTACAACAAAAACTATGTGAGGGAAAGGCCATATGGACCTCCAACGGGACCACCCCATCCACCTCCTCCAAGATATCAAGTTGGGCCAAATGTGAATATGGTAGCAGGAGCAGACAGACCTCAACCTGTGTTGGGTCAACAACCTCCATTACCACAAGAAAATAGGGCCATGATTAGGTATGCTCAACCTTACAAAGCATCACCAGGAACAAATAGTACACCTCAAATTTCTTATTACGAGGAACCAAATGAGCCTTATGTAGCTCAACCTGAACCATAGATGTACGCAGACGAAGCCTATCAACCATGGGGAAATAACGAGGGTATGGGACCACCAACGTATGTAGCACAACCTTTGAGGGATCAATATTTGGTGGACGAAAGAATGCTAATGTTCATTGCGAACCATAACTACAAACCAAGAGGATATCCTAATAGGGCGGGACAACCTATGGGACCACCTCCTCAAAATCAACCACCAATTGGATTGTGCTATAGTTGTGGAATTACAGATCATTCAAAGCGTAATTGTCCTTTCAAAGGCAAAAGAGTGAAATTTTTTGGGTTTTGTGATGGGTGTGGTGTGAATCACATATTGCCAGATTGCCCAAGGAATCCGGACAACAAGGGAAAAGTAACTATAAATATTGTGGGGGTGTTACCAAGTGCAAGCAGTGGATCAAAAACCAAACCCATGATCCAAATCAATGCGGTAACCAGAGCCCAAGCCAAGGACTTAGAGAAAAACAAGCCATTGGAAGAAAAGGTGGAGTTGTCAATACCCACAGAAAACAAGAGTTTATCTGTGAGAACCTAGCAGAAATCTTGGAAGGCGAAATGAGGCATAATGAAAACAAGAAGGATAAAAACCCAAGTCTCCATGCAAAATGAGTTACATGAAACAAAAGAGCAACTGAAACAAGAGAGAGATAGTAAAACTACTGAGGACAACAACAAGCCGAGGAAAGCATCCTCAGGGGGATCAGTCTTGGTCGAGAAAGTACTAGAGACTTTAGATGCTCTATTACAAGCGTATGAAGCGAGGGTCAAAACAAACCAAACCCTAGAACAGAGATGGTTGACTTATCCTTATCCAAAAGTGGAAACGAAGCGTTTGGAAATGTGTAAACACCTCATTGAAATAGCCCAGGCATTGATGGAACCTACTGCAATTAGAACCCCAAAACAAGAAGTGCGGATTCACAAAGAGCGAGAAAAACTAAAGATCGATGAATCAGAACAAGTAAACGGACCCGGGCCTGAAACGATAGTGTCATTGGATCATCGAGTGGTGCCGAATACCACTGATGATGCTAAGTCAATGACTATAATGCCAATTCCAGAAGTGGAAGAACCATGGCCACAACACTTATGGGAAACCATTAGAAATAGAAAGAACGGAAGCGCGACGTTACAGTCTGCACCAATTCCTGAGGTTAACATGGATAATGAATTTTATCCGGGAGATATACAATCACTGTATGGAGATGCAGGAACGGAGGTTTCGATGGAAAGCAAAGCTCAATCCTTGAAAACCGTGCCTTCATTTATAGGTGAACACGATGCAAAATTGGAGATAAGATTAGTTCCATCTAGATGAGAACTATTCCACAAATGATTGACTCAAAAAGTCTTCAAGAGATTATGTCGACACCTGCAACATGCACAATCACCTTGTCAGAACTCTTGAGAGTCAGACCACACTTATGGGAAGACATGGGGAAACATTTGGAGAACAAAGGAATAAAAATTTCTCTTCAGACAAACCCTACTATAGAAGAAAAAAAACGGAAAGTCAACCCAAAGCCCGACCTGCGCCCATAAACAAGGTCAGAGATTACTGTGAAGGTGAAGAAGGTAATACAACCTTACCCGTCGAATATCAGGATATAAAGACGATAGCTATCCTGGACAGTGGAGCGGGAGTTGCGATTGCTACAAAGCAAATCTGGGAGCAATGGGGCCGTCCAGTTCTCAGAAAGGCGAGAATAAAACTACAACTCGCAGATGGGTATGTAGAGAGACCATTGGGAATCCTGGACCAAATAGTTGTAACTTCGTGTGGAATTAACTATGAGCACACCTTTGCCGTGGTAGATTTCGGAAAAACGATGGCGTATGAAATTCACAAGTTTCAATTGCTAATTGGTGAATGTACATTGCTAATTGTGTGCATAATTGATATAATTGCATGCTTGAATGATCAATTACAAGTGTGTGTGCACTAAAATCAAGTGTGTGTGCTTTCTAACTGAGTGTGTGTATGCCTAATTTTAGGTGTGTGTACATTATTTTGCCCTTGATTGTGCACCTAAAAATCAATGTGTGCTTAATGATTTTTTCATTGTGATTATTGATTTGTTTTGTCGTCATGCCCAACTAGAGATTTGTGAAATCACATTGTAATTTCAACAAGATTAACCATTTTGTCTGCGAACCTAAATATTGGTAAAAACTGCAAATTATTAGTGTGTGTGTGTGTGTGTGTGTGTGTGTGTGTGCTTAAAAAGTCCTTAATATGCGTGATTAATTCAAGTTTTGATGTGTGTAATGGTTAATTGCTGAGTTTTTGAGCTCAAAACAGGGATTTACACACTCCAAATGCGTCAAATTTTGTCGCTAATTTTGTTGGTTTAATTGCTTAGTTTGGATTTTATTGAGGAAATTATTTGGCAATTGAATTGATGTGATTTGATTTGGCTACATTAATCCCCTATGAATGGAGAATTTTCACCAAAAAAAATGGGTATTTTTTGGATAACTTTTGTAACTTTTTTGCTATTTTTTGCATTAATTCTTTCTTTATTCCGTAAAAATTTGATACAGTGTGATCTTTACGAGCTGTTTTTGTGTGCATATTTAGGCATTATTTTGAGCACATTTGTGCCCTCCTTGGTTAAGTTTTGAGCGTTTTGCTATTTTCGGAGACCGAGTTGTTGATTTTGTCGTAAATCACATTTTTGATAACTGCTATTTTTGGTGTGCTTATGCGTGTCAAAAATGTTTGATTGTGATTGGCGATGATTTTTAAGATTTCTAGAATTTTTGGATTTTTGGGTGATTTTTTGCTTTTCAGCTAATTTTTGGACCTAATTTGGCTTTTGTGAGCATTAAGAAAATTAAAAATTGAAAAAAAATTGCTTTGACGAGCACCGGCGGTTGATCTCGAGCTTGGGCGCACGTCTTGGCAAGACGGTTGTGTGGACTCCACGGTCAAATTTTGAGCTTCAACACCTGTCTTTTCCCGAGCGTGCCTTTCGACACATGAACTCTCTCCCTCTGTCTCTCTCTCACCATGGGTCATTTTGGCTCCCCGAGGACGTAAATACATCATCATCTCTCTCTCTCTCCCAAAAAAAACCAGGCTTGAAGAGTTAGTCACTCGCAAAGCAGGAGATCTTCAAGGTATCAAGCCAACTCTCCTCGTCGGATAGATCTTTATGGTCTCTTGGGATAGTTTCCTACGACATTAAAATACTCTTCATCTTCTTCTCTCTCCCACTGGCTGATAACTCTCTCTCTTTGTCCCGCTCCGTGTGAACACACCCCAACACATACACACATACACACAGACACTTTCACGCTCTCTCTCTCATTCCCCTCACTCTCTCTCTAACTCCCTCTTTCTCTCTCGCAATTATTATTTCTCTCTCATCCCCCTCACTCTCTCTTTAACTCCTTCTTTCGCTCTCTCTCTCGCAATTATTATCTCTCTCTCTCTCTCTCTCTCTCTCTCTCTCTCTCTCTCTCTCTCTCTCTCTCTCTCTCTCTCTCTCTCTCTCTCTCTCTCTCTCTCTCTCTCTCTCTCTGCTCTAGATGCCCACTGTCCCCACAAACGCATGACACGCCGACAAGCTTTTGCACTAGGTCACACACTCTCTCTCTGGCAGCCCGTACACGCGCTCCCTCTTTCTCTCTCGTGTCCTCTACCATTATCGGCGTTGACAAGACCTCTGCGCTAGGCCCGAGTTCGGCAGGTCAACGGCAAGCAGATTCCCCGCCGTCTACACGCCAAGCAGGTAAGGTGTTATTGTATGTTTTATTTACTAAAACTCAAAACAATTAAAAATTGAAAAATAAATTTTAAAAATCCACAAAAAAGGGGAAATAAAATATTTAAAAAAAGAAAAAAACTTTTAGAAATTAAAAAAAAACAAAAAATCTCGACAACCTTTAAAAATCTTAAAAAACAATCCTTTAAAAAATTCAAAAAAAAAGAGAAAAAAGAAAAAAAGAGAGGTCTTGAAATTTAAAAACAAATTATTAAAAAATCACACAAAATAAAAAGAAAAGGATTAAAAAATTACAAAAATAAAAAAATCATTAAAAAAATTATTAGAAAATTATAACAAACAAAAAATACACAAATAACTCACAAAAATTATAGAAAATTTATAAAAAATCATTAAAGAATCATAAATTACCCAAAAAAATTACAATAAATCAAAAAATTTAAAAAAACCTTCAAAAATTTTGTAAAAAATACAAAACTCACATTAAAATTATAAATTCACTAAAAAAATGCTTTAAAAATAATTTGTTTTTTAAAACGCCATTAAAAAATCCAAAAAATCAAAATTTCACCCAAAAATAAATTAGTAATTAAAAGAGAGGTTATACAAAGATTTGGCTACCAGTCAACCACAAGCCAACTGCAACTACACCAGACTTGCATGAAGATCTTAAGAACTAAACAAGAGCTAGAGCTCAACAAAGTCAACAAAGGAGATACAAAGGTCCTCAAGAGATTTGGATTCCTAAGTCTTCCAATGCTCCTAGTCAAAAGCAAAATACCGACAGTGAACAGAGGCCTACAACAATATCAAAGACTCCTATCAATAGGCCTAATTGGAGAATCAAATAAATAATGGAGTCTTCACAGTCAAAGAAGGACCACCCAACCAACTTGAATACTGATTCTAAGATGATAAAATAGGTATGGCAAAAGAAACCTTCAATGCTAACTTGGTCCTTCATTAATCCTCTTTTTGAGGATTCAAGCTTACTTTTACCTGAAGAAATGTTTGTAGTAAGCACAAGAATGTAAAAAGTCAAGTCGCCAGGGTGCAAAAGCACTCCTTGGCATAGTCAAAATCGGGGGTTGCTAAGCTAAAATTAGCAAAGCATTATTCCCAAAGCTTCATGTGCAAATAAACTATGTGCTAAGAGTCATAGTTATTAGGCTTATGCTCAAGCTGGAAGAGTTGAGCATATCTAAGTTATGTCGCTCATGCTAGATGAGATGGGCATAAGAGTCGAAGTCTATTAACTTACAATTGGTGGAGTGTCGTAGAGTCCAACACTCATGCACAGTGCACAGTATGATGAGAGCACATATCCTCATCAACGAAAACCATTCTTAAAGGGATGCAAGCTTGCAAAGCCATGTCATGTGCTTTTATAGCTACATCATCTTTCTCAAGAACCCCTTAAAATCCTTCTTGCACATCATATTGTTTTCCATGCATTTCTATGTATGCATATAGGATGTCCCACCATTGGACATATGCATTAGCCACTCTTTTTTGCTTCCAAGTATGCACCTTGAGTGGACTAGAACAGGCAAAGCAATGTTCCATCATGCTACCCTTTCATATTTGATGCCTTTTTAATTCCATATCTATTAGTAAATAATCCCTTGAGTACTTTATTAATATTTCCAATGCTAATAAGTATCCAAATAATGCGCCTACCCCAAAGGCACTTTTTTCCTACTGGGTTTTTTCCCTTTGGTCATCCAGGTATTAGACCCTAATTTATAAATTCATCATTCTACTTCCCTTTACATACTTTTCATAAATAAATAGAAGCCTCATCATTATGCTATTACAACGGACAAATGCAACATCATCTCTCACATCATACATATTCGGACCAATGAAGATGTTGCAAAAAATTGAACCTCGTCAGCAAATTCAATGACAAATGAAGACAATCATCCCATCAACAACCAATCAATTAAAACCTTCCACAACCTCCATGGAAACTTTTCAATAGTGCCCAAGAGGATGGACACTAAAATCAGAAGGGGGGAATGTTAACTGAATCAACTTCAGTTAACAGAAGCTGCTAAAGGTCCGAGCCTTATGGGTGCACATCGAAGAGAAACAAGAAGAATCAGTAAAGACTGGAGTTACACATTTTTCACATTTTCCCAAAATGGTCATGTATTGTAGATTCCCGATTTGTTTAAAGCCACTGTAAAATTTTAATGAGTTATGAGCTCAATAGGAGTTCCAAGCTATAAAGAATAGGTCTGTTAGTGTGCCTAGGTTGCAAATTCAGTAAGTAGTGGAGCCCTAAAGGCCTTGGGCGCCGAGACATTGCATATTTTTATCCTAGGTATATAAGAAAGTGTATAAAAGAAATTATGGTTCTCAAGCTCATTTGTTGAGAGCACTCTTTGGTGAGAGCTCTTGAGGTGTATGGCCATGGAGTCCTTGAGATTCTCCTTGCTCATGTGACTTGGTTAACACTAATCAATGCTTAATTCTCTTTCACTATGCCTCTCTCATGCTTCTTATGATTGCTAATCATGATTTAATTAGCTAGATCGTAATTAATTAGTGGTTAATCCCTCTGTAATCTTGTGTAATTTCCCTCTCTTGTCTGTGTGTGCATGTAGGTTTGATTGGAGTGTCCACTCATAGATCTATGTGTGTGTGCTCACGATTAGTATGATGCATGATAGGATTAGTGTTGTGTGCATCTTGCAATCATTAGTGTGTGTGATTGGGTTGATTGGAGGTGAAGAGAAGTGGATGTGGAAATTGCCAATCGTTATGGTTTAGCTCCTCCATAGGCCAAGAAGCTCACCTCATAGAATCACCATTCATGTTGACATGATTAGCTCACTAATTGTATGAGTGTTCCCATGCCCTAGCAGGGTAGGTCATCTCTCCGTATTGATAATTTTGTTGGTCATTGGAGCTATGCAATGATGGAATTCCCAACATAGATGATGGGAACAGACTATGAGACATTCAACTGAGATTCTGGAAGACACCCGTAGAAGACGTTGGAAGATGCTAGAAACAGTAACATGGTCAATTACCACAATAATTGGCATAGTGCATCTAGGTAGTCAGATCCCTGTTGGTGGGCTAACTATAAATAGCACCCATTACTTCATTTTGTGGGAGGTTAGCTATGAGGATTACATCTTTAGATGTTCTCTCGTTTGTAATCATACACAGCTGCATTATGCATTTGGTTATGAGCTCTGAGCCTGCGATTACTGATTGTATTCCAATATATGATGAGTTATGCTCACTGATGTGATCCAATTCTATTTTGAATACATTTTGAGTCATCCATTTCAGTCTTGTATAATTTTGTATCAATTCCAGTAAGAACTTATTTCAGTGTATTGAAGTATTGTCACAGAAATTCTGGTCTGAATCTGAATATCCTAACTATCAACTTCGGAATAGTTGTCTGAGGTAGCCAATTAAGTCCAATTTGGCAATCATGGTGGTTGGGCTAAAAGTTCTCTAGACAACTAAATATATCTCCTAGTTGGAGTTAGGACTAGCACATATCAAACATGTCAATTAGAATAGGTCGTTGACCACATACTCGGTTCATGGAGGATCCACAATGCATTAGTCCAATTCTCCTAGTGTTAGAGCATGGCTCTCACACTAACCATCACCCTGACAGGGACACAAATGGCCCTCATGGACTCAGTATAGAAGAAGAGTCAAGGAAATCTCAACATTCACTTATAACCAAAGGAGACAAGCAAAAAGGGCTGAACAACACAGTCAATTCCAGGGATCTCAGCCAAGTCAATGCAATGAAGACAGTACAGGCATTAAGTATAGTCGCAAATCAGCATACAAAACCACCAAGAAAAATGAGGAAATAGTGTCTAAAATTGAGATAGATAGAGATTGGCAGGCAGAGGTAGATCACTATAAAAAACAAAGACCCTTGAACAAAAACCAACACACAAAACCAGAACGAGCAGCATTTCAAACCATTCCAGTAATCTTCAAATCTCATTTTTAGTTTTCAAGGGAGCAAAGAAGGATGGCCCATATGTACACATACAAGCCTTTGAACAACACACTAAATTGAAATACATTGATGAGGGCAAGTGAGGGGAATATTCTTAAACTAGAACAACAGGCAAGAAAGGAGAAAGGACATAAGCAGAGGAATCCAATGGAGCTGAATCTTCTACAAAAGATGAGTCTAACTCAAGTTCCAGCAAAACATCATCAAAAAGTGAAACAAATGATAGAGGAAAGAGTAAGAAGAGGTCTTGGACCCAAAAAATAGAAGAAATGTCAAAACAAATCAATGAAATGGCAAAGATTATGCCTTTGATGAAGAAAATAGAAATATGGTGTTCAAAGTGCAGATCAAAGGATCACAGAACTGATGAATGTTCACAATGCACATATTGTAAAGCTTATGGGAATCTGTGGAAGAATTGTGGTATTTGAATACACCACTTCAGGAAAGGAAAATATATGTCAATGATAGCACTTACAAACTTTGAAGCAACCAAGGCAAAAGGAATCAGTGGGTCAAAGAAGTAGGAAACTGGTACCATCACGGGTGCTGGGAGGGAAAGGTACCAAGGAGGAGCTAGCAGAGGTAGAGGAAGGGGAATTCTTTTGAAGAGAAACATGAATTGTTATATGTGTGGCAAGTATGGCCATTTCTCAGCTCAGTGTCCAAAAGCTTTAAAGCCAAAATCACCAGACCATAAGGTACCAGACCCAGTACCAATAAGAGTGGTAACTAGGAGTAAAAGGGTGATCATTGAAGAATTACTAGACGAAGACGAACGAATGATGGAAACCAAGAAGTGGAAAAAAAAGAGCTATCTAGAAGGATAAAGGCAGGAGCAAAGGCAACTTGTAACAAAGAATACTAAGAATCTAGGAAAGAAGATGCCTGAGCAGCCAAAAAGTTCTAATTCAAGAACAATACAAAAACTATTGCCTTCATCTTCAAAAACTCAAAAGGACGAGGCAACATGAGTACCAGGAGAATCGGTGATAGATGCAATAACAAGACTAGCCAATGAAGTTCAACAGGTTAGAACAAACCTGATTAAATCCAGAATAAAGGATATAAGAGAAAGCCAAAAAAAGGGATCATATCAAAGGAAAAATTAAATAGATCCAAAAGTAACATGGCACAATGAAGATACAAAAGCAGCCGATTTAGACAACAGCTTTCGTAATGAGCAAGACGAGGTGTACATCAAGGTTTGTGACATAATCCAAAAATTAGGTAGGAGGTCATTACCAGCAGCTGCAAAATTCATCAACCAAAGAAGGAAGGTGGAAGCAGAATCCAGAGTAGTAGATTTGGCGGCGGTTTGCAACAATGAGGTTTTAGTAATCTAAATTGACTACAAACTAAGGAATTAATGGGAACCATTTTTAGGTGTCATTTTTCACGGACGAGCTGGAGTGAACATTCTGGGAGAGCATCTAAGAGAGAAGCTAGGAGTCACAAAAATGAAACCAGCTCCATTTAGAGTAATAATGACTGACCATAGAGTAGTTCAAGCTACTGGGCTAATAGAAAACATGCAAATCAGAGTAGGAAGAGAGAAATTCGAAACCAATTTTTTGGTATTGGATGTGCAAGGAGCCTATGGAATGCTATTGGGCAGACCTTGGCTCTGAATTGCTGGCACTATTCATGATTACCCCAAAACTTTGAGTATTGAAGGAATCAATAGGAGAATTTAGATTAAAAAAGATAACACCAAAAGCTAGAAGAAGGCGTTGCGACTAGAGGAGCTGTATAAAAAGTATAGAACCAAAAAGATTGAACAAATGATGACTTATATAAATATTTTTCCACTAATGAAGATTAATCTCGACGCAATTTTGATGGATAAGGGACAGGCAGAGAGGAAAACACAACAATACCTTAAGCAATTTACTGAATTAAACATCATGGAACGACCAGTGCATATTGATGGAAGAGCAGCAAGGGATATGGAATCTGAAGGGCTGGAGTTCAAAAGAAAAGAAATCAATTCAAAAACTCATAAGGAAGGCAATATGGCTGAAGCAATGGATGGGCAAACAGGAAGTGTTAGAAATAAGTAATCCTTTTCAAATATTATATTGTAGGTATTCAGACCAATAAGGAGGCTAAATCAATGATGAAATGCAAAGGAGGGGGACCAAACTGGTTGCTACCAGATGATCAAGAACTAGAGGAATGGAATCTCAGTTCGAGGGCAAAAACCCAAAATGATCAAAATCAATAAACATCTAAAACCACGGATTTAAAAGAAGGCAAAAGAACAATTAAAAATTTACAAATATGTGTTATCTTGGGAACATGCGAACTTGAAAGGTGTAGATCCACATGTATGTCAACATCAAACCCCATTACAGCCAGATGCTAGACCAATCAAATTTCAACACTACAGGATGAGCGCAAATTAGCCCAAGAAGGGAAAAGAAGAGATCGAAAATCTTCTAAAAGCAGGGTTCATCACCAAGGTAGATAGTAGCGACTGGCTATTTCCTATCATAGTGGTGCCAAAGAAAAATGGGAAACATAGAGTGTGTGTAGATTACAAGAAACTAAATGCTCCTAAAAGGGCTCCAAAGAGGGCCTGATAGGGTGGCAGATGAAGTTTGATCTAAATGCGGTTTTTTGGGCTAGATGTGTAGATCTTGAAGTGATGAAGGAGTAAGTCCAGACGGCTCATCAAACAGAGCTACGAAGCCCAAGATATTGGAGTTTGAAGGTGCGGTGTGTTGCAGATTCTTGCCGGACAAAGGCCAAGTGATGCCAGGTTGTTCAATCCATCTTGGAGCCATGGGTATGTAGGTATTAATTCATGGAGCGTGTTGGTCTCTTCAGATCGTCCATCAGAGCTACAAATACCAAGTTATTTTGCCAGATGAAGTTTTGCCAAGGGTAGGTTTGGGTCGGGTTGGTTGCCTTGGTAGATGTGTCATATGATGATTTTGAATCTTCACTACGGATTATATGCCTTCTATGTGGTGTATGGAGAAGACAGAGAGTGACAACCTCTCAAATGGAGCCCGGACCAGTAAGGTATGGCTTGTTGAAGTTTGAGCCAGTTAGAGGCGGTGTGGCATCAGATGGTTTTTCTAGTTTTTGGGCGTGTCGCTTGTGGGCCTAGAAGCTTTCCAAAAGCATCGTGATTTGTGCAAGATGGAGTTATGAAGATGAGGTTTGGATGGTGCTTTGCGACTCAAAGGCTGGACAAGTGAGCAGGGAAAGCCAATGCATTGAAGGGAGGGCAAAAGAAGGCTTTTTTTTGGAGTCAATTGGTGATCTTTTAATGCTTTGAAGGTCTTGGAGTGCAGGCTAACATGGTGCCGTCATGTGGCACTGCCATGGCACCATATGCACGAGCGTGCCCTACCCTCACGGGGTATGTATGCATGAGCATGCCCCCATTGGGGGTATCGAGTTGGAGTGGAGAGCTCTCTAGCACGGGCGTATGGGGTACCGCCAGAGGCGCTGCGTGCGGTGGTGCGTTTGGCATCCATCGGTGGCCCTGGGCGGCACCTAGCACGATGAAGATGATGACGTGGTAGAGTTTTTCACGCGCCCAACCAAGCCAAAACTTTTGAAGGCAAGACGGGGGTGCACTGATGGAACTGTCGGTGCCCCGCTAGGATAAATGAGGATTCTCACAAGGCGTGGGGCTCAAGGCAGGCCTGTGAGGGGGTGGTTCACATGCAAAAAAGGACGGGCTAAAAATAGATGAAGAGGAGGAATGAAAGGGGACTCACACACGCCAAAAAAGGGGGGCGACGTTTTGCATGATAATTTTTTAAAGAAGGACGAGGAGGAAGAAGAAGGGGCTCCCGAGCACAATAGGAGAAGCTTTTTTTGGGCATATGGTTTGCAAAGAAGGCCTCTGACAACTGTGTAGAGGAGTTCTCGAGGGTTGTCTGATTCAACAAAGACCCTCTTGTTTTTGTTCCCAAGAAGGAAGCCATGTTGAGGCAGCACCATTGATTTTCTAAACCTCTTGTTGCTCATCGTATTGGAGATGGCTAAGTCATGTGCTAGCAGGGGATTATTGGAGTTGTAGTATTTTTTTTTCGTTAATTGAAGAAATCCATGGCCAAGTTTGTTGTTACGTCTTTCCTCTATTTCCCCCTTCTCGTGTTTGCTCTGTCCCTACTGTGTGGTGCCGGTTTAAGAAGTGTGTGCCTCTCCGGACCTGTGTTGGGGGGGGGGGGGGGGGGGGGGGGGGGGGGGGGGGAGAGAGAGAGAGAGAGAGAGAGAGAGAGAGAGAGAGAGAGAGAGAGAGAGAGAGAGAGAGAGAGAGAGAGAGAGAGTAGTTTGTGTTGTGTGGGAGCTGAGAGCAAGCTCTGCTAGTGCAAAGCTCGTGTTTGAACTGTTGTGTGCAAGATTTGTAGACAAATTGTGCAAGTTTTGAAGGTGAACTCTAGTGGGTCAGGGTGTAGTGATTATCCCGGGCTATAGAGAGGCTTACAATTTATTGTCGGGTGTGTTCCCCTTTCCCCCCATCCAACGATAGTCCAAGAGACTGGTTTTTCAACCTCAAACTGCTTTAAATCAGAATGTGGTTAGGCCTAGAATACATGTTCTACTACTTGGCAATTCACTCCCAAATGTTAAGGATTGCCAAACTTGCTAAGATATTTGAAACTCTTGCAGTTGTCATATGGAAAGAAAAACTAGAAGATAATAACAGACCACATTGTTGCGTGGGAGGTCTGAGAGAATACTCTATCATGAGAGTTAAAAGAATATTTAGAGAGTTGGCTTTGAGACATGCATAATACTGTAATGAAATCATAAAAATAAAATTTTGATGAATAAAAGAGACATAGACTCAGTTTTGGTTCACATGTGTACTAAGTCTTCTCTCTCCTTGTGTTCTTTTTAGATGGGTCTTTTTAATTGTCTAAATGAACTCCCAAGGGATTTTGCACAAAGGGTATTTTTCAATTACACAGAACCTTATGGGTTGGTGTGGATGCATCAAGTGCAAGCGTATGATTGCTTTCCACCTTTCTAGGTTAAAACTAGCCCTATGTACTAGAGGGGTGAAGTGCAAATATGTTTCATCAACTTTGCATGGTTGGATGTTGTCAAAACTGGATTTTCATATCACGTTTAGTTGTTGGTCGCCGACCTTATTTTATGCATAAAAGGCTCATGTCTTAAGATTCATATGTGTGTGGACTTTGATTGACTATAGTGGATATGTCAAACTCCAAGTGTGGGAGTTGGTTTGTGTGGATATGATTTGTGGCTAACGACTGATATTCCCACATGGATTATGGTTATGATTTATGCTGGAAGCCGGTGTTGCTCTTAGTTTTTTTGTAGGTATGGTTACGGTGCCGGAATGCTGCCAAAATTTTTGCAACCATGTAATGTTCTAAAGTGGTTATGCATGATTAGTTGTGCCTCACCCAAGTTGGGTGGAGTGCTCACGGGTGTGATTTGATTAGATTATGGTTTATGGTTTTGGAAATCATGAAGGGATATGGATGGTTTACGGTTTTGTATTTAGACCATGAATTGATCTGGACGGTTTATGGGTGGTTGACGTGTAAGGGTAGAGACCCTGTATAGTCCAACTGCTTGGAAAAGATTATTTGTGCATATGGAAGGTGCTATTGTGATTGGACTCACGTGTTATGTTTCTCATGGAAATGTCACTACAAAACTAGGATCACCTACATCGCTTAGCCTTAGACAAAAGGTTCGTTGACCTAGGGATTTTCTTGATCATGGGTTTGGCCTAGGTCTTCTTTTTTTTTGTTAGGCTCATCTACACGGTTAGTGCGTCAAGGGTTGAATGACCTATATGGCTAACTCATTGGGGATTTTACTTTGGCTTTGCCTAAACACTCGAGGTGGGCATCAAAGAGGCGTGGCGCCTAAGCTGGTATGGTTGGTGTTGATACCCTACCACCTACTGGTACTTGGGATCCTTTGAGAGCTTGGGTGCATGGAGGGAGGCGAGGCGGCCTCAGCTTATGTCTAGCTCAGGTAAGTTGGAGGTGTTCTGGCTCTCTCTCAAGAGAAGTGAAATTATCTTTTTCCGTAGTAGAGCGGAAGCGGATTGGTGGACCACTTGATCCCTACATAAGGTGAGGTGCTCTACAAGTTATTTTGTCATAAACTTTTTCATGTTATGGTATACCGAGAGTCGTGGAGAGAGAGAGAGAGAGAGAGAGAGAGAGAGAGAGAGAGAGACAGAGAGAGACTTTGTCCTAGCCTCTTCTCTGTGTATCGTACTCCCCACCAGGCTGCAGGGCAGCGCTTGGCTGGGGGGGTTAAGCTATAGCCCTGCCTCCCATTGCCAAGCACACTAGGCTAAGGCTATTGCCGACCCGCGGCTCCTGCAACATCCAACCTGTCGAACCTGCGGCCTGTCGACCCACAACATTTGACACGTCGAGCGAGGCCTGCACCTGCGCCGACCTGAGACACCTGTGCCATCTGACGGACGTGTTGAATCTGCCCGTCATACCCCTGACCACACTGAAGGCGAGATTTGCTCAGCGTTTCTCCTAAGTGAGAGATTTGGACCGAGTCCCACAGTGAAGGGCATTGATGTCTCGCAGAGGGCGATCCCACAGTCAAAACTCCGACTGCCCCAGAGAGAGTGCCATGGTGCCCAAGGTCTCAACCCAAACTCAACGAGCTTCAGCCACACAACTTGTAGACGATATGACCACCTTTGACACGCCGGCATCTCGCCCACGGAGTTTCCTTGTTGCAGCTATCGTCCCCCGAAAGGATCCCTTTGCTCGCCAAGAAACAAGAATCTCTACCCTCGAGGCTCAGGTCCAAGTCCTCATAGAGGAGAACGCAACTCTCAAACAACGAGTACGCAAGCTCGAGAGCTTGCAAGAAACAGGGAGTCAATCCATGCTCACAAAGGAAACCGAGGTTGAAGCCTCTCTCACCGAAGTCACAATTGCTCAAGAGAAAATCCACAAGGTAACACATGAAATCTCAAAGAAGATTGACACCGAAATACAGGCGGCCTTTCAAGAATGCAAATTACGAGAATCTCTCAGTCTCAAAGTGAGAATTGGTGGACTTCCATCACCTTGGTGTACCGACGAGGACACGCTAGAGGATGCGATCGACAAGCTCAACGACATCCTCTAATCAATTAGCATCGAGCCCAACACAGTCTCTTGGATCAACGACACAAATAGACGAGTGCCACCTGAGCACTGCGTCATCACCTTCAAGACAAAGGAGGAGCGGATGCAGCTATTGCGACAATCTCGCCTCCTGAAGGGAACCAAGTTCTGGATAGCAGAGGAATTGACTACCAACCAGCTGAAACTCAAAGCAAATGAGCTCAAGAAGGTACATGAAGCTCGCAAACAAGGTAAATGGGCGGTCTATCAAGATGGTAAAGCGATCATTCAAGAGTTTTGGACTCCCAAACCGACACTCCATCCCTTAACCCTCCTTAGTTTTAGTTCTAGTTGTGTTTTTCTTTTCCATCTTTTACCCTATTGATGGCCCCTCAGACCTTAACTGATATGTATCTTATACCTTCGCCCGAAAAGGTATCGTTGTATCGTTTTTGCTTTGGTCCCATAGGTCATATCTGACCTCCGTGGAGAATAAATCAGTCTCTCTCTCTCTCTCTCTCTCTCTCTCTCTCTCTCTCTCTCTCTCTCTCTCTCTCTCTCTCTCTCTCTCTCTCTCTCTCTCTCCCCGCAATGCAGTGTACACATATATTCACCCGCCACAATGTTATATTATTCTTGAGTACGCTTCCATTCATACTATCCATTCAATGGTAGCACTAGTTTCTAGGTGCCTTTGGATGCAGTCCGGTTCATGGCCTAAACTCCATGCTTGGTCGAACGCGGATAACTCCTCCCCTATGCAAACGCTTCTGCACCTTTGATGTATATTGAAAATTGTATAAGGTATGAATTTTATATTTTGTGCACAAACCCTCGAGGAGGGGTATCTCTCACCTGGTAGAAGAGCGATGTAAGATCACCAAAATTTGGGTCTCTTTCGAACATAAGAAAAATAGCTTTTAAAATCTATTTTGTAAAATTTTGACTTAAGATGATTGATTGACACCATTGTAAGGTTCTAAAGTAAAAAGCAAGGTCATTTCCATGTTCTAATAGGTCAGACGGACGCTTGGTTCAGTTTTGAGAAAATCTGGTTCAGTTTTGAGAAAATCTGCTATTGTTATCTTTTCCATGCTTATAATTGCTTTTTTGCAAAAAGAAGGGTCAATCCTTAATCTACATGTTCCGAGGAAGCTATGGTTCAATTTTGTAAAAATCTGCTTTTCCAGTGTTTTTTACTCTATTTTTAGCTTTTCATGATTTTTAGTGCTTTTTAGTGAAAAGCGAGTCCGCTTTCTTATTCCAGTGGACAAGGAGAACTCGGAGTTCAATTTTTCAAAAATTAGCTTTTTTGCTTTTTATGCTATTTTTAGCTTTTTGTGCTTTTTGGCACTGTTGAAAAGCAATGTGCTTTTTAGGATGACCTAAGCATAAAAATATTAATTTTTATCTCCGTCAGATTTAGAAATGATCACCCGGAGAAAAAAGGGACTAAATAGAATTTTTCCGGGAATTATTTTTATAAAAAGCAGTATCGTATATAGGCCAGGGCAGAGTGGAAAGCCATAATTTTGTTGAGATAACACGGTTAGGCATAGTCTAGTCAAGGTTCTATTAGTTGGTCAGATACTATTCAATTGATCAATTTTACTATAAAAATTGGATGGTAAGTGGGAGAGTTGACCACCAAAAGCAAAGGCATGTTTTTAGCAAAGTTCATAAAAACCTGCAGCTATTCCTAGCCCAAAAACTAGCGCTAGTTTTCTGCTTGGGAGTCATTGATCCAGCTTGCCCAGTGCCTATAAATTCCCCTGCAGTGGTACCTTTTTCATGCCGTCTGTTGCATCTACTACCACAAGACTATATGTAACTATCATACATAGTGGTGCAAGCTCTTCATCACCATATCCATATAAGCTCTTCTCTCTCATACATGGGAAGAAGAAGAAGAAGAAGGATATTTTCTCTCTACTTGCTTACTATATCCTCTCTCGTGTCACGGTGTATGTGCTTTCCAACAGCTCTCATGGTGAATACCTCTACGTAGCTCTCTTGCCACAAGGCAAGAAGCCTTTAGAGAGTCCTTAATCAATTCTGAAGCATGGTGAGAAGCTCTAAACTCCATAGCCATCATCATCTCTCTCTCTCTCTCTCTCTCTATGTCCTTTTTTTGAGAAGTTACCCGATGATTGTTTTTCCATATATGAGTGCATGTATGGATTTATCGAGCATGTATGAAGTTACCCCATGATTATTTCATCATGTTTAACGAGGTGACTTATGCACACGATGTGTTTATGATCACGTGCGTGCGTAAAAAGCTCTTTTCGTTTCACGTCATAGAAGTGGTAGGAACATTGTTTTGGTCATAACTCACAAACCATTATGAATCAGCCCGAACATTTAAAACCAAAGATACAACACATCAGTTAGGACATTTTATCTCTTGGTATCATCTGAAATTCATGCACAAGATAAAATATATGGTCAAAAAACATCTTTTTGCCCACTGCACAAGTCAAAATTTTTGGACTTCAAGATCCTTGAAGAACCACCATATAGATTCAACGGATGGCAAAACCCACTTAACCAATTGAAAATCTTTACTAAACTTGATGACCAATGTATTTAGGTCTCTGTTATCACCTTTGGCCCAGCAAGTTACTAATCATTCCATAACCTGTTTTACATACGCGTGTAGGGGTGCTACCTAGGGGGAGTACAATATGACGTTGGGAGTTAATCGAGCCGCTTATGTATGATTTATGGTTTGTTTTGATAAGTTGATTTTAGTTATTAGATGCCCATAAACTTATGTGAGGGTATATGGTTAGCCAATTCGAACCGGGCATAGACAGATATGATTAAAGTGGCTTTCTTTTTGGGTAATTATTTGTTGTGTGAGTATCATATGGGTAAAGTGATGTTATTGTGGATTTGAGCTTGATGCATTGGTTTTAGGTCAAATACTTTCATTTGCATGTTATGCATGCTCCCAAAAAATGGCAAAAAGTTGTTATTTGCATATGTGTGAAGTTATGGTTTATGGTTGCCCTAAAGGTCAGAGCTTTTTTGTATCATGTTTATTGTGATGGAATGTTATCATATGATGTATGGAACCTTATGGGTTGATGTGGAGTTCTCATGTACATGGGTATGATTTCTTTCCACCTTTCTAGGTCAAAACTAGCTCTATGTGCTAGAGGGGTGAAGTGTACATATGTTTCATCAACTTTGCATGGTTGGATGTTGTCAAAGTTGGATTTCTATATCATGTTTAATTGCAGGTCGGACTTATTTTATGAATAAAATACTCATGATTAAGAGTCATATGTGTGTGGAATTTGATTGACTACAATGGATATGTCAAACTCCAAGTGTGGGAGTTGGCTTGTGTGGATATGATTTGTGGCTAAGGGTTGATATTCCCACATGGATATGGTTACACTACCAAAAACATTTCAACCATGTTATGTTCTAAAGTGGTTATGTAGGATTAGTTGTGCCTCATGCAAGTTGGGTGGAGTGCTCACCTGTGTGATGTGATTGGATTATGGTTTATTGTTTTGGAATCAGATCATAAAGTGATCTAAATGGTTTATGGTTGACGTGTAAGGGTAGAGACCATGTACAGTCTAATTTCTTAGAAAAGATTATTTGTGCATATGGAAGGTGCTATTGTGATTGGACTCATGTGTTATGTTTCTCAAGGCAACCTTGCTACAAGACTAGGATCACATGCATCGCTTAGCCTTAGACAAAAGGGTCATTGACCTAGGGCTTTGCTGGATCGGGGGTGTTGCCTAGGTCTTCTTCTTTTAGTTACGCTCATCTACACAGTTAGTGCATTGAGGGTTGAATGACTTACATGGCTAACGCATCAGGATTTTTCCTTGGCTTTGCCTAAACACCTGATGCTAGGCATCAAAGAGGCGTAGAGCCTAAACTGGTATGGTTGGTATTGATACCCTACCACCTACTGGTACTTGGGATCCTTTCAAAGCTTGGGTGCATGGAGGGAGGCGAAACGGCCTCCGCTTATGTCTTGCTCAGGTAAGTTGGAGGTGTTTTGGCTCCCTCTCTGCAAAGTGAAATTCTCTTTGTCCCTAGTACAGCGGAAGTGGATGGGTGGATTGGTAGATCCCTACATAGGGTGTGGTGCTCTGCTAGTTATTTTGTCATAAACTTTTTGATGTTATGGTATCCTAGATTTTTGTCATTGCATTAATATATGGTTGCCTGTTTCATTTAGATGGGGCATTTAAAATTATTATTTTTTCATTCTCTCATGTCTCTGTGCACTCTATGTCACCCTCCACTACTCTCTCTCTCTCTCTCTCTCTCTCTCTCTCTCTCTCTCTCTCTCTCTCTCTCTCTCTCTTCCCGCAAGGCGGTGTACATATATATTCACCCTCCACGATATTATATTATTCTTGAGTATGCTTTTATTCATAAAACCCATTCATGGGTAGCACTAGTGGCTAGGTGCCTCTGGATGCAGTCCGGCTCATGGCCTAAACTCCATGCTTGGTGAGGTGCTGATAACTCCTCCCCTATGCAAACATTTCTGCAACTCTTATGTATATTAAAAATTGTATAAAGGTGTAATATTTTGTGCACAGATCTCAAGGGAGGGGTACCTCTCAATCTACATGCCTAAATGAAATAAAATTTGGTGTATGCGCTCATTACAATATGCAAAATAGGGGTATAAATTAAAAAATTCAATTTTGCTGTCAAAATTACCCTTAAGACATCATATGTGTATAATGTTTGCTGATGGATTTTGTGCCAAACTTTAACCAAAAGCATCCCCAAGTCTCCAACACTAGTTTTTAACCACGTTTACCAATATTCATGCAAAAATATGCTCAGAATCACAAGTTTCTCATTTTTCATTGACACTCCATCTTTTGTCTTTTGAGTACCACGGGTGGGTCAAAACTCTACTCTCAAGGTGTACTGAGGGTAAAAAACCCCTTTTGAACACTCTAGCACAGTCAGATTTGTCAAATTTGGTCTCTAAATACCTCTTGAGATATCATACGTGTAGAATATCCAAGTTTGCATAATTTCACTTTTTCTTCATACAAGTTGCCCTCTTATATGCACAACATCAATAAATCATGAAAGTATGTCAATAGAAACCTGTTTATTGCATTTTTACCCTCAAAATCAAAATTTTCCATTATTTTAAATGCAAACAAGCACTTTAGTAAACAAACCAATGATGAATAGCTCTAGATTCGAATCAGATCACTTACATAAAGCTATTCCTTGACAATATCTTATGGGGTTTTGCCTCTATTAGTAGAAAAATGCGTGACTACCAAACACGGACTAGAAAACACCTTTATCACCTCACCAATCACTTGACCATCAACAACTACTCTAATCTACAACTAATACTACAAATCCTAGCTAAATCTATTTATTCACAGGCCCTCGATAAGACACACACTTTATGGCTATCCACTTGATCTCGGAATATCCTCTTCCGGATCCACTTAAGAAAACTGCTTTCTTTAGTTGAAACTAAAGCAAAAAACCATCACACAAGTGTTCGTAGGATTACTTACTCAAGTCCTTGTGTCCCTCTCAATGGTGCCAATATTGTGGGAGCAAACCACACCACCTATAAAGTGCATGCAACACTACCTAGATCAGCAAAATGTCAATTGAAGACACAGATGACACGATAGACGCATGAAGGCAATCTCTCTAGCTTGTCAGGCTGAGACTATTCCACACATACAACACTTGAAAACCAAAATCAAGAATATCGCTGCTCTTAACTACACCACCCAACCCACATACACACAAACGGAAGAAAACTCACCAAACCATACCAAATCGTATGAAACTTAAGGAACACCATCCCCTCACTGGGATGCAACTGTTCCAAAGCCTCTAATCTCAAAACCCTCACTCCAAACTCATATGCGAAAAACATGAAGACAAATAAGAATTCTGAAAGTGCCCAAAACTAAAATCTATGAGTACCTATGTGTAGCTTATGTCGCCATGATTATAACGACTACTTGCACACAAAAAACAGACATTGTTTGCTACACTATCGACCACAAATAGCTCGTAGATGCGTTAGTGTGCATGATCCATTTCACAAGGAATACTTGGAGTTCTTGCATAGCTCTCTTTGAGCCTATCACAAATGTGCAGTCAAATTTCCAATGGAATGAGCGACCAAGAAGTAGTGTCAAGATAAAGCTCACACTTTCTCTCTCACACACAGTTGACGACATCTCAAAACTTTGATTATGACAAAGTTCTCTTTACCAACTGACCGAGGTACCTTATATACTAAGGCTACCATAGGTTAAACCAAAATAGAGTTCAATGGTCAATGGATTTTTATTTACAATCTAGAAATGACATCACACCCCGTCTTCTGCAACTAGAATAGCTACTCAGTACAAACAATGTTTTTAACCATAATCCACAACATTTAATAGCTCTCAAATAATAAGACTTTGGTACAAAAATAGAGTTATGCCATGTTGTCGACCCATGGGTTAGCAAAAGCAGCAACACTTCCTTTTGATGCAAGCATTACCCAACAAATACTTTCCACCTACAAAGAATACAAGGGCAAAACCAAGGTGAATGGTTGAACACTAGACATCACGCCAAGAAAGGTAGCCCATGTTTTCAAACTTCCAGATGCCCAGCAATCGATGCCTGCTTCTGATGATGAAGTCAACAAATTTCTCAAAGAAGCTAACTAAGCAAGAAATGAAAGGAAGGATAGGGCCCAAGGAATTCCAATAGTAGGCGCACTTGACTGTGCTACAACGTTTTGATTTGTACCTAAAAAAATTAGTTTTAAGAACAATCCTACATATCTGGGTCAAAAACTATTTGACATGCTCCTAGAAAAGATACAAGATTCAAAAGCCAGTATCAACCTCAGTCATTTTTTATATGCGGATGTGGTGCAACAAACAGCCAAAGACAAATCCAAAAAAAAATTAAAGCTTGGTATGTATGGAAATTTCTTTATTGGGCGGATTCAACACCCATTCCAACACATGTACAAGATATCTGGGATAAGGTAACTAAAGTCCACATCACAAAAATCACAGTAGATTCTTATGAGGAGACTATAACTGGTGGGACAAAAAAGACGATAGCAGAGATATCCCTTGCAATAGTAGTACAATATTCTACTGACAAAGGTAAAGCACAAGTGCACTCTAGTCTCAAACGACCATTAGACCACAATGACACAGATACTAGCAAGAAAAGAAGAACAATGGACTTGCTTCAATTGTTGAAAGAAAAACTCAATATATTAGTCACCAGTGACACATGGAAAGGTGAGCATCTCAGAAAACAACAAGAAACTCAAACACAAGGAAGAGCTGAGTAAGTAGTGAACACACAGCCACCATGAACTACATCTAGAGAAGCATCAAGGAGTGGAACAAAACCAACCCATGGTTAGATTGGACAATCTTCAGTGACTCCAAACTCAGCTATTGGAGGGAAGGTTGGTTATTGAGAAGCTTGAGAAGGACACTGTTTCTTATATTTTTTCCATGACAATTTATGAAACGGATAGACCAGTCCATAAGTTATCACGCAAGGATGTACGGCTGCCATATAGTTTGGTTTGAATGTAATTGTCTACTCAATTGACCAAATTATGGAAGAACATGCTTCAAAATCTAGCACTGAAGTAGAGAAATTACGGTCAAATTTGCAAGCTTCTCAAGAAGAGTTAAAGAATCTATGAAAGGCTCGCAATGGTTGAAGTCACTAGTTACTAGAATATCAGCTGGCAAAATGCAAAGTTTGAGAGAGAAGAACAAGCAACCCCAAAGAAAATTGGAAAATTAACTGAGGCCAACCAAGTTTTGGCAGAAGAAAAGAAAGTGGCTCAGAGAGATGTTGATCTCTATCAAATCATTAGGGAAAATTTGGACTCTCAAAGGCGCCCTATAAGAAGGTTTGACTTTGCCTCTCTCACCCAAAGTGGGCAACTCGATGAAGTATATAAACGCTTTGTCAAAACCCTATCAACCGGAAAATTATAGGAAAGATATTAAAAAGTAGGTTCTATATCCCCAAACTTCAACAAATTTGGAGTTGATTTGTAGAAGTTATTGCCTCCCTGTTGAAGTTGAAATGTGGGGAGAGATTCCATTTATAAGACAGAGTTTTGTCACATCAAAAAATGGAATCTTCTAGAATATAAGAAATATGATGGCATGTTATATATCAATGGATATATCTTGATGAGTACATTCTAAATCCAAAATGCGCAACAAGTTTTATCAAACACTCAATTTATTGAAGCAAGCTATAATGCCTAAATACATTTATAATGCTCTAGTACCGATAGTTGATAAGAGTGGCAATCTCACCCATAACATTTTTGAGCTGGAAAATATTGTTGAGAATATTCATTCAAACCTTCTGGACAAAGCCTTGACCTACACAACTACTCTTGCTAACAAGGCTCTCACACAGTACTTATAGAATCTGAAGGACTTGACTGATGAAGAGGAGGACAAGGAGGAGGATGATACTTAGATGCAAGATCGACAAAATGAAAAGGATGACAAAGACGATGATGATCAGGATGGTCATGGTACATGACCATCAATGGGTGGAGGCACTTGAAAAGAACAACACACCACTAGATCATACTAAGGGAGGGCCTGAGCAAGACCAAACCCCACCTCGTGAAGAAGAGCAACAAAGGCCTAATGATGAGGGGAAAACCCAAAAACACGCATATGAGGAACATCACAAGGGTAAAGCCATCATCATGGACCAGGGACAAGAGTCTGATGAGAATTATTCAACAAAGTAAAAGAAAGATCAAATTATGTGCTTCTAGCGGTTGATGATGTGTATCTAGACCTGGAAAGATTTCAAATGCTACATATGGACTCTAGAAGAATGGTACTGGAGTGGAAGTCGACCAGCTATCATAATCAAGCGGTATGTCAATTACCATCACATCTCCAACTTTTGGAAAGAGTTCTAAGATGGTGCTTAACCAGCAATGACATTGTTGTAGACCCTCTGGGAATTGAATTTACACTGGCTAATCTCAACTCGCTACTAAGACTTCAGGTAGAAATGTTGCTGAGATCTAGACCAATGTATCCATGCATGAAGGACATCTGACAACAAATCAAAGAGGTACTGATACAAATGCAGTGTACCATGGAAGTTTTAGACCACAAAGTTGAAGATCTCTTAGAGAATAATGCAACAAGAAGCCAAGGACCCAGAACTACCATGACCTTAGCTGAAGAGGAGAAGCATTTAAAAAGTCTCTTTCACTTGGTCCAAATATCTAGAAAGATGATGCAACAAGAAAACCAAGTAATTTTGAATTTTCTAGAATTTGTTCTAGACTCGTCAGCACTCCTACATCTGTTAGTAGCAAGCTAACTCATATAACATTTTAGCAACAAGCTAACTCGGATAACAGTTTTCAGAGCTTTTATTGTAAAAACACTTATTATTTTGATAAATTGAGAATCATGGTGTAACCCTTACTTTCCAAATAAACAATGTAATTGATGAGCCAGGGCTAACAAGCTTCCAGATTGTAACAACCTATTTTTAGTTAGAGCGCCCAAATTATTAGTTTTGACCAAAGAAACCTTGGCTAAGATATAAAGGCCAATTTTTGTAAGTATTTTGCAAGTTTTGGATAATAGAACACAGCGTGAGCTAACGACGCTCACTTTGCTCCTTCTCTCGCTTCCTACTCCCTCCCCAATTGTCACATTGCACTGTCGTCAGTTGTGTTGCAACCGTAGGTTAGAGCTCCACGCATTGACGTAAACATTTCATGGTAATCCATAGCCTTTGGCGTTGTCGACCCACGGACTAATTTCATCCTAAGTAGGAATTTAAGCTAGAAAATCATAAAATAAGTATAGGCAAGGTATTGGGGCATCATTGCTAAGCATTTAGATGCATTTTGGGCCAAAAACTACTAGGTCAAAAACTCATTGTTGCCGTTAATAATCGTGATTTTTTCACGTGACCTAAAGTGATATTTGAGACCATAAGCATGTGTGCTTAGGTTTTATAAACATGTCCTAGAAGTTTCGTAACATTTGTATGTTGTTTGATGCTGCAACGGTTATGATTTTTTTGTTGATTAGTGACTAGCTTTTAGTGATTTCGGTCATTTGAGTGTAGCTTGAGTTAGATGCAAGTTGTCTATTGTTTTCCAAGAGATTGACACCCTCTTGTAGCCTCTATTCACTAGTCGAATCATCTTCATCCCATGGATTGACAATTATGTTTGTGGTTCTCGCTATGTATGCAATAAGATAGGAGTGAGGTTAGAAACCCGTCCCACATTTGGCACCATTGTCGGGGATCGAATATATCTATACTAGGAAAAAACACAAGCGTCTCATGTAGTTGTCCTTTAACTTCCTCTAGATTCACATAGAGTTAAATTTTCTCTTAAAAACCACATAGCTTAAGTGTCGTCTTTTGCTATGTAGAGGTAGCTTAGAAGTAGATTGTACTTGGTAAGTACCTTGAAGGATTGTAGGACTGTAGGATTAGATTAGGATTTTGAGAATAATTGATGGACAAGACAAGTCTTAAGATCAAGGCTCAAAAAATCATTAAAAAACAAGAAAACAAGTGTTTGTGGACACTTTCTACAACCCCATATGAATCTGAGGTGGGATCTCAAAACATTACTCTCTCTAGAAGAATCAATTGTTAGTTGTTTATGTGAAGTTGCAAAATTTCAGGTCTACGGCTTGAAACAACACCAAAACTACCAACCATTGAATCCGACTGGAGATAACGGTCCAAAAGTTGTATGACCAAGTGGGTAAGCTTAAGGATGCAATTGAGGTAAATTTTCAAGAGTTTTCAAAAACTTAGATTATTTTACTTTTCTTGAGATTTTTGACCAAATTGAGTTTTGACTTGACTCAGAGGCTTAAAACAGGTCATAAAAAAACTGTCTAGTGAAAAATTTGAAAAAGTGTTCATTTTAGGCCAAAAGTAAATAATCGTGATTGTTTACTTTTAGCTCAAAATTGACCAAGGTTGATAGCAGAGACTCTATGCATGATTGCAAACATCTTTTGTAAAGGCCCATACAATTTGGATCATCAAAATGACCAAAACCTTGATAAAGTTTGAAATATATAATGATTGTCGAGAACTTAAGTGTGACTTGGGAACATCTTGTTCAAGCTTAGTGGAATTTGACTCAGAGGCTTATATTGAAGTGTTAAACAAGTGTACATGCTTCATTGACAAAAAAGATGCAAAAATTTGCAAGAACTAAATGATTGCGATTATTTACATCTACTACAAAATTGGACATTTTTGCACATTTGAGCATATATCAAGGACAAGCATATCAAGTAGAGTCCACAAATCAAATTTGGTGAAATTTGGATCACAAAAGTGAGACTTAAGCTAGATTTTTAAAAACTGAGACTGTAGACACGAAATTGATAACTTGGACAAATTTTGTTCAAACTCAATGAAACTTGTCCAGAACAAGCTGAATACCTGGCAAAACAAGCCTAAAAAGTGCAAAAATGAGAAAAGTAAATAACCATGATTATTTATTTCTGAGACACAGAGACAGAATTTTGGACTTTTGAGCTTGTACAGTGTTAGAACAACATCATACAAGGCCACCAATCAATTTTGGGTTTAATTGAATCCAAATTAGTACATGTTCACTCAGTTTTCAGGTTGCAAATTATTCCTTTGGCTTTTTGCAAAAGTAGAATGTGAAAGTCTCAATTGCTAGCTCACTTAGCTCAAATTGAAGTGATATACATAGACCAGTCACAATAGTTAGCATACAAAATCGTATAGTCTTTGTGAAAGAATAACTAACTTGATTAAATTTGATATAGAAATCAGGTTGCAGACAAGGAATTGAAAGCTTGACATGAATTGCACTCAAGTTAAGTGGAGAAAATGGATAACAAGTCAATACATCGATAAGTACTCTATCCAGGGCTTAACAAGTCTATGTGAACCTTAGATTGGTCGTATACTAGCAAGTCAAGGCATATTTGGAGAGACCACTAGTAGAGTATATACCAAAGAGAGTGTGAATCAAGGTGATCATTTGCACACTATCTTTGAAGAAGTCTCAGACACTTTTTTAGACTCAGAAAATATACCAAGAGAGGAACTCCGTGAGAGATTTTTTGGGATCAATTTTAAAAACCTTGAACCTACCTCATCCTCATCACAAAGAAAACTGCGTGACACTAAAGCCAGTCCAGGGCTACATGAGTCACTATTTCCAACAAATTGGTTTGAAGGACTTGAGACAAGACCAACTGCCAAAAGAGTTGGAGCCAAACCAAATAGGCGTGGCAGACCAGCTGATTTTAAAAAATGGGGCAAAAAATATAGTGGATCTGGGGATCCATATGACCACTTAGCTAGCTTTAAGCAAGTGCTAAGAGCAGAACGCATATTTGATTTCCACACTCAATTTGAGGGATTTGGAATGAATTTAGAAGGAAAAGCATTGACATGGTTTCAAAACATTCCACCAAGGTCAATCATGGACTTAAATATGTTAGCTCAGGAATTTGTAGCTGCATGTTCCAAAACTAGGATCAAACATAATACGGTAGCTTAAATCTATAGCTTCAAATAGAAACAAGGTGGGTCTGTTAGGGATTGTGCAACTAGGATGAAACAATACATTGCAAGATGTCCAAAACTAGAAATACTTGCAGAAGAAAGATTAATGTCCTTGTTTCTAGAAGGATTGTTGAACAAATAACTTCATGCTATACTGTATAGCAAGAAACATATGACCCTAGAAGACTGTGTATCAGATGCTATTGACTTGGGAGACAATTGTGATATTTTCAATCAAGAAGATATCCCTAAGGATACTCAAAGTGAGAAAACAGCATCGTCAAAACCAACACGTGGGAACTGCAGTTGTAGCACCACTAACAGCCATAGAAGATATGCTCAAAAGGATGAACAAAATGATGAATAACATGCAAACAGCACCTATGAGATGACCAGGACAAGGGATACCTCAACAGGAACAACCTATTAGGCCAAAAAAATTGTGTGCTATCGAGGGTAAATAGACCAACCATGAGACCAATCAGTCCTATTACCGACCAAAGTACGATGGAATTGTTCAATATGTGACCATGAGGCCACAAGGACAATCCATGTACAAATATCAGCCTTATATGGCCCGAGTACAAAGACCACCTATGGGTTTGGAAAGACCACAACCTATGTTGGGCAAACAACCTCTATATCCTGGGCATAATGCAGTGCCTGTAAAGTACATGCAATCAAAAGGAGTCATAGATGAACAAGCACTAGTGCATGCTACACCTTATGAGGAGCCTAGTCCATCTACGGTAATGGTAGAAGGGGAATGGTATAATTCACATCTACCTCCAATGGAAGAACCTGTGACTTATACTAAACCAGAACTTACACCGATGTACTATGTAGCTAATCAAGGTGTTAGAACTTCTATGGTAAGACCCATAATTAAGCCAAGGGCTAGAAACTGCCATAATTGTGGTGCAGATGATCATTGGAAAAATGAATGCCCAGAACTTGTCAAGAACATTAAGCCAATTGAAGATTTTTTTACATAATGTGGCAAAAAGGGAGACACTTCCCTGAAGATTTTCTAAAAAATTCTTTAAACAAGGAAAAAGCAATAGTGAATGTAGTCCAAGTGATACCTAGTAGCTCATTGGAGAGTGAACCTATTGTTCCAATCAAGGTGATCACTAGAGCCTAGTCTAAGAAAAAGAAACATGACTCTTCTGATGAATCAGAGAACACTAAAATTTCCTCTCAAAAGGCCAAGAAAAGAAGAATTCAAAGGTATGTGATGAGAAAACAAAAACAAAGGGTTGAAATCGAGGAAAAATTCAAGAAACTATTCCAAGAAAAAGTGAAAGAAACTGGAAGTGCAATCAAAGAAACCACAATGAAATGTGGAGGATCAATTATGGTTGAGAAAATTTGTGAGCCAATCAATGCAGCCTTGATAGCTTTCCAAGAAGGACTTAAAGCAAGTTAGAACATGGAAAACAAATGGAAAACCTATCATTCTCTAGATATGGAAGCAGCTAAGCTTGAAGCTTATCAAAATCTGGTAAGAATTACTCAAGAGATGCTAGAAAAACAAAAATCCCAAGCTTAAGAGTATAGCAAAACCTGAAGAGCTTGTAGTAGTAACCCGTAAAGAGAAATCCAAAGTGGTGGAAGAAACCCACCTTGAAACTAAAGAGCCAAAAATCATAGTGCATGATAGTGAAGATGCCTTAGATGGAATTCTGTACATAGAAGAAGACTGGCCAAGACATTTATGGGAAAAACTGAGAGAGATTAATGATTGGATCTTAGCTTTGAAGGTACCTCCTATAGAGAAAGTTTGGTTTGACAATCTACCTCTTGATATGGACATGGATGTACAATCCTTGTATGGAGGATGCGGCTCTGAATCTTCAGGAATGTCTATACCAATGACTCTAAGAACACTACCCTCTTACTTAGGATACAATGAAGAGGGATCCATAGTGTGTAAAACCACTCAGATAAAGAGAGCGGAAAAATTCCTAGAGGTAGACAACATCGTTTCAATCATATCCACACCCATCCAATGTACTCTTACCTCGGGAGAACTCTTAAAACCCAGATCATATTTATGGAATGACCTACAAAAAACTCTAGAGAAAGTGGGGATAACAAGGCTAATCGCAAAAAAATTGCAAATTTTGAAATACGAATTGGATAACAAAGATATTAGAGTCTGTCCCAATGAACAAAGTCAGAGAATACTACGAAGGGGAAGAAGGAAACACAACCCTTCTAGTGAGATAGAATGATATAAAAACCATGGCAATACTAGATAGTGGGACATGCATAGCCAAAGCCACAAAAGCAGTATGGGAATCATGGGGAAAACCAGCCATTAGACAAACTCGAATGAAATTGTAATTGGCTGATGGACACATCAAAAGACCCTTAGGACTGCTTGAAAAAGTGATAGCTAGTTCTTGTGGAATTGATTATCAACATACTTTTGCAATAGTGGACTTTGGAAAGAAGCTCAATTATGGAATCATCTTGGGAAGACCTTTCATACGACAAGTACAACTCATTCAAGATTAGGGAAACAATTACCTGTACTTGAAGCAAGTGGGATCAATAACAAGGGTTAATCTAAAAGATCACACTTATAGGGATGTCATGAAAACACCCATATAAAAATTTGACTCAGTCTCTTCGGCTGAAACAAAGCTTCCATCTTGGCTAGAAAAAGACACACCTATTTGGATGTGTGGAGCCTCAAAAAATGGATCTTAAAATGAGAAGAATGTATCTTTGAAAGGGATTTCATAGATGAAGCCTATATATATGAACCCTTTTCAGAGCATTTATTTTAGCCATTTGAGTGGACTCAAATTTTGTCAACAATGGATGTATGTATGAATATGTCTATGCCTACTCAATTTTGCAATGAGGATGGACATCACATAATTCCCATACAAATGATTTCAACCCTTCACATTGAAGATGAAATTTAAGAATCCAAGGACTTAATGAAAGCTCAACAAGTCTTTTGAGACCTCTACTATGATGCAACGTACGAGCTACAAGAACATTCAACTACCTCTCGTGATTTGGGGTCGGAAAAAGAATATGTGAGAGATAAACTACTCATGAAAGGAGGGGAGGAAAAGTTTTTTGACTTTCCAAACTAGAAAACAAGAAGAAAAAAATGTTATAGAAGAAAAAGAGACACCACAAACTTGAAATAAAAACCCATGCCATGAGTCTCTAGTAGAACACAGTTTTTGATGCAAATAGATGCACATGATTGTGTCAAAGACAAAATCACGGGTAGATATCCTTCATACAAAAAGCAAGAAATATCAAAAACATCAAGAAAAACAACAAAGGAAACTCGAGCAAAACCTAAATACGAGGACAAGGATTCAACCATGACACAAGCTGAACGAAAAAAGAAGTATCAAGATTTGAAGAAAGCTCTAAAGGAGATGTATACCACTGAAATGGAAACAACTAAGGAGGAGGGTAAAGATGTAATGAGTGTTCCATCCCATTACAATAAATATAGTCTCTAAGACCAAGATATTATAGTCGAACAACCGATCAGGGAACTAAGAAAACGGGGTAAGTCCTATTGATAGCCGTTTTTTGGCTCTTCGTAATTGCCATAGTGAGTTACTCCACCCTACCAAAAAACACTTAAACACTGTAGCTATTTTTACCTTTTCATTGTACATAGGTGTGTGTGAGTTAGGGGGCTTTTCCCATATCTTCTTAAAACCCTGAGCTAGCTAGTCACTGGGTTAGTTGAGCCAAAAAAATAAATAAAATCAAAAAAATAAAATATATTATGGTCCGTTTGTGTGTAAATATTGCATTGTATATATGGCCTAAATATAGGGAATTTTATAATTATTTTGGTATTTTATTTAAATATTTATACTTAGGTGTGTGTTTTATCAAACCTGTGTATGCGTTTTTTCATCCTCTTACACCATAAGTACATTCATCCTTTTTTGCCAATGTGTACATACTCTAACCTCATAATTTTCTTTTATACAAATCACCCCCACATTTTCACCCTCACCCTTGTGAAAACAAAAATTGATTTCTACTCTCTTAGTCACATTTATTATATTATTTACTTGCATACCTTTTCCTCTTTCACCCAAAATAATACAAAGAGGGACCATATCATATGACTCCAATATCTTTCCATATCCATAATTCCTCCATATTTTTATTATTATTTTTACTCATTATTCTAACACCATGTGCTCATTGAGCTAAGATCCATGAATAGTCCATACACTAGTCCCACCATGTATATATTCGCTTATTCACCAATAATCCTCCTCCATGCATGTGTAAAGGGCAACTTGGATGCTTTGTATTATGATATGACAAAGGAGGGGGCCACTAAAAGACTTTTGCAGGCATAAAAAACAGGCTTTTTGGTGAGATTTTTGGCACCCATTTCCACTTCTAATTTGGAGCGGTGGTCAAAAGAGAAAATGTGGACCAAAATCTGAATAATCACCTCAAACATTTTGGTAATTTTTGGAGCAACCACCGGTGAGCTATGATTTTTTGAGTTGACCCCAGTCTACCCACTTTTCTCACAAGTAGCCCATAGTCTTCTCTCACCTCTTTCCACACTTCTACACACACACACACACACACACACACACTCCTCTCAATCCCTCAATCAAACCTGCACCTTCATTGGTTTCTCCACCTTCTTCACCATTAACCTCCCCTCTTACTCCCATAGCTCTCCATGTACATACACCATCTTTATGCCTCTCTCTATTACTTCCAAAGTACAATTCCATCTTACTCTTTCTCTATGTACATAAAATTCAGCATGTAAACCATTTCTTAACCTCTGCAAATCAAGAGATATCATCAACCAAATTACCATTTTCATCGCGATAATCAACCTTGGCGGCGGGGGTGTAAAGAAGACAAGACGAAGAAGAAGATCGATAGTCATTTTGAGAACCTACACAAGTAAGTCCAAAACTTCTTCAAGCTTCACCATCACAAGGATTTGCTCACTTCATTCAACCATCTTACTTCAACCATCCACCCCATTCTACCCATTGTAAATATATCATTAACTTTCTAGTGATTACTAACACTAACCACTAACATACTAACACAAAATAGCCATTGACCTAACCATAAAAGACACCTCACCTCAAGACATGTGAATAGTAACTCTCTCTCTCTCTCTCTCTCTCTCTCTCTTCCTTAAAACTCTACTTTCACCTTATCTACCATCAATAATGCTCTCTTTTGAGCCCACATCCATGACTCAAGCAGACAAAGAAGGCCCGCAATGTTTTGATATTCAAAAAAAATCATAATCCTGATTTGTTAACTTGAAAATTAGGATTTCCAATAATCTTAATGAGGGGTCTCCAACCTATAAATAGGCCCCTCTCCTTCTTGTACAAAAACCTCCAATATCTCACATAGCACCCCAACACTCTATGCGTGAGGAGAGACTTAGGTGTAGCAACCACTTGTGAGCTTCACTCTTGGTGTGAGAGAAGCTTTTAAGCTACACATTGCAAGTGAGAGAGCGTGAGTTCCACAAATCTCAAAACCACTATTGTATATGTTCCTCCATCATCAATAAATCGAGGTTTGGTGCATCAAAGGCGTGATTCGACGTTCAAATCTTCGTCCTTCCATTTGTGCAATAGAGTTTGGTGAATTCAAGGTGACTTGTGTATTTTGAGTTTCTATAGGTTGATCTTGTTTTTAGAAAGTGTTTAGTGTGTTTTCATTGCCAATTTTGTGTCCATTGTAAGAGGGTATTGTGGTCAGAGGTCTCCCACACCCTAAGACAATGTGTGTGTTTTGGCAATGTTTAGCAATCACTAAGCATTGAGTGAGTTTTGTACAAGCTCTAAGATAGCATCATAACGAACCATCTCCATTTGCAAGTCACAAATAAGGTATTACGCAAGATCCATTCCTCTCTCTCTTCCCTTTGCTCTAGCTCTCTCTGGTCCATTTTGTGTGTGTCTTGGTGTGAAGTTGCTTGTGTGTGTTGTGTGGTGTATCTTCTTGGTTGTGCCAAAATATCTCTTGCGTCCTAGTTCGCATATCATAACTAGGTGGTGCCCTTCATTTGTTTGGCTGTGGGTTTGTTGTTGTTGTTTCTTGCTTGTGGTTGCCCCAACCCCAATTGAGCAGCATGAGAGGCTTGATAGATGTTTAGAGGTCGCTTCTCTTGTTGCCCTCCCCGGCCACCTCAATTTTGGTGCCCCCACTGAGGACAAGCGGTTGTGTTAGCATACACAAGGTAAGTCTTCAAAAACTAGTTGTGTTTACATGAACAATCCACCACCTCCTAATCCTGCTCATAGTATCACTAAAAAAGTGTAATCGACAGCATTTGATTACCCAAAATTGTTCTATTGGTTCATTTCCAATATACCATACCACACCATATTCAAAAGACCATAAATCAATACAGACAATGCACAGTACCTCTGTAGATTCGACAAGAGTCTTTTTGTTGGGGGCCATCTCAAAAATTATTGCAGAGTTGAAGCCTTTACACACAATCGACGTAGCGTATGCAAAAAAGGAATAGAAGTGCCTCTTGCTGAATGAAAGCTAAGTGAGCATCAAGCTCACCTTATAAAGTGTTGGCAACACCTCGCGTGTTCTTTTAGTTGGCCATAGAGCCCACTCCAGACAAGATTGATCAAGGAAATTTGAACTCCATTCACCTACCACCAGTGCCCACGTTGTGTGGCAGTTCTAGTTGCATGGGTCCCCAATATAGAGAGTAGTGGTTAAAGTCTGCATGCACCCGTAGAGGACGTGCTACCTCTCTGTCACGCAGAATAGCGCATTCAAATGATTAGCATAAAAAAATAAGTCTCTCATAATCCAGTTGCCACCCAAAATCCCTTTTAGGCATTCACTTGGCATCACATGCCCTCAATACATGTAAATCTCATGCCACGTGGTGGGCCAAAGTGTTTTTTTCTTCAGTTGTACTCCCCAAAACCACCATGTTAGTGGTAATCTTTATCCAAATCATCGGATGAAAGCATGGCACTTCCCTATTTTATGATTCAAGATATAGCAAAAAGAAAAGAAATGTTAGTTAAATGTTTGAATGGGGCCAAATTAAGCTAAAAAGTTATAATGTGGTAGATCCAATGCAGAGTTAGATCGAGTACAGAAAGAGAGAGAGAGAGAGAGAGAGAGAGAGAGAGAGAGAGAGAGAGAGAGAGAGAGAGAGAGAGAGAGAGGTGGGGGGGGGGGTGGGGGGGGGGGGGGGGGGGGGGGGAAACTCATCATTGCAAGTCGTTAGATGCATAGAACTTAGAGGTCTCTTAGAACATGAGTCACACGTGAACAATAATTTTAGGTTGAGACATGTATAAATATGAACGAATTATGATAAAGTGGGACAATCTAGGTCTAAAAAGAGAAAGAGATTTGTCATTGTCTAGTCATGAAGCATACAACATGAATAAATAGAGAGAGAAAAGAAAGAGAGGGAGTGACAAACTCATCATTGCAAGCCGTTAGATGCAGTATTGCTCATGGGCTACAATATCATTTCTAGAGAGAGAGAGAGAGAGAGAGAGAGAGAGAGAGAGAGAGAGAGAGAGGGAGAGAGAGAGAGAGAGAGAGATTGTGTGTGTGTGTGTGTGTGTGAGAGAGAGAGAGAGAGAGAGAGAGAGAGTTGAGCGACCAAAGTAAGCAAGAGCAGCTAAGTGTAGATGAAGTAGAAAGAGGAGAGAAAATGAAGGAGAAACGATATAAGCTTACTCTCCGTGACTGTTTACTAAACTTTTGAGGGTTTACTTTGAAAAGATGAATAGATCCTCAGTTCAAGACTATTTAGTGGAATTTTGAGAGGTAAGTTTAAAACTTGTCGGTCCGAGTACACTAAAATTAGGTTTCTTGCAATCGTAAAGATTCACACTCCCAATTTTTACACCTCTACCTCTGTGTGTGTGTGTGTGTGTGTGTGTGTGTGTGTGTGTGTGTGTGTGTGTGTGTGTCACTTTGCGCTTCATGGGTTGCGGTCGATATGCTTTTTCTACATGAAGCTGTGTGCTGGAGCTAGCAATTGAGGGCGAGGTGCTGCGAGCACACTGACAAGCAATTGTTGTTGTGTGAGGGGGTTATCACTGCTACTATGTGAGGGGGTTATACAAATAAGCAACGGATGGATTGGTCATTGAGAACGGGACATGAAGTTGACTATAATTATATCAAAATTACATCTCTCTCTCTCTCTCTCTCTCTCTCTCTCTCTCTCTCTCTCTCTAGCACTTTGAAGGACCCTCGCAATTCAATTGCTTGCCCTAATCTGGATAACTTCTTTGTGTCTCGCACGCTATTACATTCTAGAGGTGTAGGCATGATGACTTCATTTACGTCATGATCTCCTTAAGAAACATTTTCAGAGCCACAAGAAGGGCTATCCATCACTAAAAGAGAAGACATGCATCAGTTTTTTGCAAGTGATCATGAAAATGTATGTCGGTACCAACATGGATGGTTAAGTAGAAACAAATTATAAATAATTTATAATCATATTATACTAAAGTATAAACCAATAATGATGAGGTGGAACAACCTGGGTCTTAAAAGAGAGACAATTGTCACTGCTTAGTCATGAGATGCATTTAGCATGGATATATATCTAGAGAGAGAGAGAGAGAGAGAGAGACGGGGGGGCGGGGGGGGGGGGAGAAACTCGTCATTCCAAGTCTAAACTGAGAAAGAGACTTGCCTCTACCTAATCATGAGATGCATATAACATGGATATATAGAGAGAGGGAGAAACTCGTCATTGCAAGCATTGAAAGTCTAAATGAGAAATAGACTTGTCACTACATAGTCATGAGATGCATATAACAGGGATATATCTAGAGAGAGAGAGAGGGGGGGGGGGAGGGAGGGAGGGAGGGATGGAGGGAGGGAAAAAAACATCATTGCAAGTTTTTAGATGCATAGAACTTAGAGGTCTCTTAGAACATGAGTCACACATGAACAATAATTTCAGGTTGAGACATGTATAAGTATGAATGAATTATGATAAAGTGGGACAGTCTAGGTCTAAAAAGAGAAAGAGATTTGTCATTGTATAGTCATGAAGCATATAACATGAATAAATAGAGAGAGGAGAGAAAGAGAGGGAGGGACAAACTCATCATTGCGTTAGGGGTATTGGGGAGAGAGAGAGAGAGAGAGAGAGAGAGAGAGAGAGAGAGAGAGAGAGAGATTTCTATTATCTTCCTTGGAGATCAAATATGACCTATGGGACCAAATGAACATGCCACGTGGTGTGAGTGGAGGTCATAAGTGACTCTCGATGCTCAAAAATGGTTGAAATGAGCGTCGCAATAGAGAGTCTACATCGTGGTTGGGAGAGGAAGGTATGTACGGAGAGCTCTTGGCTGAATATATGGGGAAAAGAGGACCTAATGTGGTCAAAAGATGAGCACTCAAGTAGTGTGTGGTACTCATTCTCTCGCACTTGACGAGGGCATAATTTGCAAAGTCGATGAGACTCTGTTGGGGGTCACATCGCTACAATAGCTCCAATGACCAATAAAATTATCAATCCAGAGGGATGAGCTACCCGGCTAAGGCATGGAAACACTCACATGGTTAGTGAGTTAATCGTAACATTCATCAATTAGCAATTGAAACTTATCAAATTCATGCATCGCCAATTCTTAAAAATTTCGGCATTACGACGGCGTGAAAAGGAAAAATCGCAAAATTTTGAATCCCTAACATCAACATTGCATTGCATCAACATAGCATCACATTACATTGCATCTTGGTGGAATATCTACACAATTCTACACATCTCTAGATCCTAGGGAGGTTGAGAATACCATCTTAATTACATTTCCGTTGAAGATCAATTGAATGGTCGAATGCTCCAATCCTTCATAGCACATTAGTAAATTAGCAAAAATTAGTCAAATTAGCAAGGGGTTAGTAAGAAATTAGTGTGCATAAACACACAATTGACAAGATATGGTCACACATTAGGGAATTATGAACACAATGCTTCATGCACACACATTCAGAATCCACAAAAACATAAATATACAAATGAAATTAGTGAGGGAACGCATTCGTTTATGCCACAATTACACTAGCGTAGGCCATCGTTCCCGCAACGGCACCAAATGTTGGGGGTCCCATGGTTGCAATAGCTCCAATGACGAACAAAATATCAATCCGGAGGGATGAGCTACCCGGCTAGGGCATGGAAACACTCACATGGTTAGTGAGATAATCGTGGCAACACAAATGGTTAACTCTATGAGGTGAGCTTCTCGGCGTATGGAGGAGCGAAGCCGCAATGAAGGGCAATCTCCGTATCCACTTCTCTTCATCTCTAATCAACCCAATCGCAAAACGCACACAACACTAATCCTATCATGCAACACACTAATCGCAAGCACACACACATAGATCTATTGAGCATCACACTCCAATCAAACCTACATGCACACACAAGCAAAAGAGGGCAATCACACAATATTAGAGAGGGATTAACCACTAATTACTTAAGATCTAGTTAATCTAAGCATCATAGGTAATCATAAGAAGTAAGAGAGAGGCATAGTGAGAGAGAATGAATAATTGATTAGTGTTAATCAAGTCTCATGAGCAAGGAGAAGCTCAAGGACTCCATAGCCACACACCTCAAGAGCCCTCATCAAAGAGTGCTCTCAACCAATGACTTGAGAACCCTAATTTCTTTTACACACTGCCTTATATACCTAGGTTAAAGATATGCAATGTCCGGGCGCCCAAGGCCTTTAGGGCTCACCACTTACTGAATCTGCAACCTAGGCACAGTAAGTGACCTATTCTTTACAACTTGGAACTCCCATTGAGCCCGTAATACATTAGAAATATTACAATGGCTTAAAATAAATCGGGAATTTACAATACGTGACCATTCTGGAAAAAAGTAAAAATGTGTAATTCCAATCTTTAATGCTTCTCCGTATTCATCCTCAATGCGCATCCGTACGTCTTCGATCTTTAGCAGCTTTTGTTAACTGACATTGACTCAGTTAACACACTCCTCGTTCCCAGTGTCCCAACGTTCTGTCTCGTAGCGTAGAGAATGGGAGCTAAGACGATGAGAGCGGATTTTTTGAGATGGGGCTCAACTCAAGGCTCCCACCAGACAACCACTCCGTGAGACCCTACACACGCATATTTCTTAGGGGCACCACCCTCTTTTATGGAGAAAGAAGGAAACCAAAACAAACCATATACAACACACACACACACTCACACCTTCCTTATGTGCTTCAACACAAAATGCCCTTCAACCATTCAACACACACTCCTAAAGCAATCCCTTTGAACACTGCACAAACTCACATGCAAAGATTGACCACTCACACCTTCCTTATGTGCTTCAACACAAAATGCCCTTCAACCATTCAACACACACTCCTAAAGCAATCCCTTTGAACACTGCACAAACTCACATGCAAAGATTGACCTTCACCATATTAGTGCTCATATACTTCTAAGAAAAGCAAGCACAAAACCTCAAAACTCAAAACACCATAATGCACAAATACTTGACAACTCCTTTCCTTTCCCAAAAGAAGAGACTACTTACACACATAAGGCGGCATGCATAGAGAGCTCTTCTCCATCTATGCAGCCCCAAGACTTACTTACACACAACATAAGGAGAGAAGCCAAGAAAATAGACACCATGGTGCACAAAAAACTTTCTCAACAAACAACCAACCCAATGAGCACAAAATATGAGAAGCTGCCAAGATAGGCTTACCAATTTTACATGCGTTTAGAGCAAAAGTGTGACGACGACACCCCAATTGCAACAATTTGTTGATCAAACCATGAGATAGATCATTGAACTTGATATCCTTGCTCTCATATAGAATCTACAATCCTTATTTAGGGATGAGTATGATAAGAGAAATGTTTGCAAGAGAATGGTAGAAATAGCATATTGATGCTCTCTCTATGGTGCCGCTTATGATAGCGAGCTTAGGAAATGGATAGGGAGACAAGAGGAGAGAGAGATTAGGGCTTCCCTAACCTTAGAGGAGCTTATTTGCAGCAATGGAGTAGGTGTGTGTATTTTTGTGCTTGCCAAAAGGGCCTTTTTATAGCTGTACAAGACCTTGGGTTAGGTTAAACTTGACTAGGGTAGGTAATTAACCATAGTTAGGTTCCCTTTTGATCATTCATTCAATTATGCAAATAAGGGACTTATTTTTTCATTAAAAATATCCTTTTAGTTCGTGGAGGCTCCATAAGGGTTGATAATGTATGTGGGCCCCACCATGATGTCCCTCCAGTGACTCCTGCAGAGTGTCCCCATCTTGTTTGTTGTGTCTCTGGAAGCATCTTGAGCCGACCCCTCCACATGCAAGTGGTTTTTAACTCCCCATTGGTATTTTAGAATGTTGGAGAAGTCAAGAAAACTTTTCACCTTTGTGGTTTACCTGATTGTAACTTTGACCTGCAGTAACAGTGTCCGCAGCACCTTGTTTTCACCATAACTTTCAGCCTGTAACTCAGAATTGGGTGCTGTAAATGGAAAAGTTGACCTTCTCAAAGTGTTTAAGCTGATTTTGGAGTGTTCCTCAAGTATACCCACGAGCTAAGGCGTTCAAGATGCATCCAAAACACCTTTTGAACCAAGTCTCCTTGTAGGGGGCCCTTTAGCATGCATCCAAGGTGTGGCATGCTTTTTTCAAAAGATAATCCACCTTAAACAAATGAGGTAGGCTCCAATAAAGTTTGATTTATTGGGGATCTACATTATATTTAATATTTGTTGACCAACACAAGTAAATGATCCAAGACTTGGGTCACATAGTGGTGGGGAAGGGAAGGCCTACAAGGTTAACCCTACCCTTGAGAGAAGATGGGTAAGATAAGTGCCCATAAATTATTTATTTACAAATTATGGGATGTAGATATCTATTTAAATTAGTAAAGGTAATTAGTTAAAAGAATGTGCAGTAAAAAACTAGGAGAGTAGAATTAAGTTTACTATTTACATTTAGCATGAAGAGAGAAATAGGATGTAAATGCATAAAGATCTGAGAAGGGTAAGGTGTTTGTATGGAAAAAGGCTATTACGGAAAGAGAGAATGAACACTAGGTTAAAACTTTGATAAAAAATATATACATTTAAGTAGAAATGTAGTGTAAATGCAAGGTTACCATTTAACGCTACTCAACGAATGGAGGAAATGGTACGGATTGCACTCAACAGGATGGGCTAAAGGATGTAGGGATGGGTTTGGTTACCACGTTTGAATAAGAAGAGAGATTTGTAGTTTGGGGAAATGTGTGTGGTGTAATGGCTGAAGAGAGAACCTCCGGATTTCTCCCAACCCATGATATATTGGCGTTGTAAGAAGGCCTCATTAACTTAGGAGTCGATCGATGCATCCTTGACCAAGTGACATGTATCCCATCTTCCAATACATTTCTTGATGTCAAGCATCCACCCCGAACTTAGTATTTTGCTCTTGCATGTCTTTTGGACCTTTTTACTTGCTTCATATGCGATTCTAGGAAGTCAATACAAAGGGCTACGTTGTGTTTTAAGCATGTACTCCACAACCCTTTTCATGCCCAAGACCTCAATGAGAAGCGACCCGGACTCAAGAAGTAAGAGCATGCAGGGTGTTTGTGTCTTGACTTAGAGAAAATTGGTGAGAAAACGCTTTTGGACATTCTCAAACTCTTTCCAAGTAGACTTCCCGATGCTACCACTCCACACCTCCACTCCATAAAGAAGCACCGGTGTCACCAATGTGTCAAGGAGGTACTTTTTGAGAGCCCAACACTTGATCTCTCCAGAATTGCACATGTTCTCAAATTCATAATAAGCCCTCTTTCCAGCTTCCAAGAGACACATTGCAAAATCCTTCCATCTATGATTGGATGGAGCCTCAAGGCGAAGGTACTTGAAGCTATATACCACTTCAAGTTGCTCATTGTTGTATACAATGCATGGATTTTCATCATTGAGGGTCTTTACAAGCATAACCTTGGTTTTGGATCTATTCACGATCAGCCCGCTATGTAGGCAAAAGCGTTCCAAGACATCATAAACTTTTGTGCATCTTCTAAGGTATGTTCCAAGAGCACTACATCATCGACATAAAGCAAAAGCATGATCACCGCATTTCCGATCTTAACCTCTTCTATGCCTTCTTGTTGCATAAAGTCAAGAACCATGCATTCCAATTCATCAATGAGTAGCCCAAAGAGGGTTGGCGAAAGTGGGAATCCTTGTTTGACACCAATGGTGCTTGCAAAAAATTATGAAATTCCATCTCCCATACGTAGTCGACATATCACTTTTTGGTAGATGCGAAAGACTGCATGCATAAATTCTCCCGGCACTTGAAGGCTTTGCATACGTCTCCAAAGGTTTCCTCGTGGTACCATGTCAAAAGATTTCTTGAAATCCACAAAGCAACAATACAACTTTTTTCCTTTCAATCCAGACGTTTCCATAAGCACTACATCATCGACATAAAGCAAAAGCATGATCACCGCATTTCCGATCTTAACCTCTTCTATGCCTTCTTACTGCATAAAATCAAGAACCATGCATTCCAATTCATCAATGAGTAGCCCAAAGAGGGTTGGCGAAAGTGGGCATCCTTGTTTGACACCAATGGTGCTTGCAAAAAATTATGAAATTCCATCTCCCATACGTAGTCAACATATCACTTTTTGGTAGATGCGAAAGACTGCATGCATAAATTCTCCCGGCACTTGAAGGCTTTGCATACGTCTCCAAAGGTTT